>NC_134397.1:238234016-238580803 GCF_050003625.1 Haematobia irritans | reverse complement strand
AAATTAGCAAAAACTTCATGAAATGATATCTACCCATTTTTGACGAAAATGTCTATAAATTTAATTACATGTGAACTAAAAATATTTCATTGGGAAATTTTTTACCAACAATTATTAACCATAGGAATTGTCAGTAAGAAATTGCTATCCACTTTCAAGTTCATTTTTCGTAAAAAAATATTTTCTCATACAAAAAAATCTTGTGGTAAATTGCACTTATTATTTAGAAAGTACTTTACATTTCACAAGTAGTTTTATAGCATGACAAACGAATTTTTAACTACCAGTTAAGAAATTTTTTAAGGAAATTTCCATCGTATTTTGTAGGCCATGAACTAAACGATTGCTACTTAGAATTTGTAAAATTTCCTTTCGAGTAGTTAATTTTCGTTGAAGATACGAAAAATGAACTAAAATTCTGGAAAATTCTTGTAATAAATTATTGTAAAGATCTTCTTAAATTTACGAGACACTTTTTTTTCTGTGTGTTGATTTTAAAGAGTTTTTTTTTTTTTTTTGAAAGAAATATTTCGGAAATTTAAAAGGCTCAACCATTATTCACTGTTTTTCTGTGAAATGATGAATGGCGTATTTTTATGTGAATAAATTGATAGTTCATGAATTATTGATATACGATTTACTCCATAAATTCTACGAAATTATGCCTTATGGACACATCGATAAACCATTGGGAACAATAACCGAATTTTGATACGAGGCAAGAAGAATAAAATCAACTCAACAAAACGAGCATTTAAACAAGGCTATTTTGTGTGTTTTTCCCTCATATTCATTTTTTAAGGGACATTAGTCCTTAAAGCTTTAAAGAACTCATGATTAATTGGTTTTTGTTTCCTTGTGTCGCATATGGCTTCAAAATGAGCACAGAAACTGTAAAACAAATTCCTCATAATCGCACCGACTATATGAGGGATTTTTGTTTTCTTGATTCGTTTTTTGCTTGAAAAGAAAAATGTCCCTCTAAGATTCTAGAATGGTTAGCGAAATTGAACATATGGTTTGTTATTCTCAAGAGACCGCTTAACGCTCGTTTAAAATTGCTTAATTAATTTAAGTGGATTGTTTTTTTTTTCCTAGAAGATTGTATAGAAAAATGACAATGTTTAACCATTTAAAATATGACAAAACATTTGTCTAACATTAGTCAGTAAAGAGGAAATATTGCAGATGGTTTGATTGATGTTGGATAGGATGATGAAGTTTAAAGGACATCAGTTCACTCATTTATATTATTGAATTTAATGAAAATTATATTACATTACATTACCAACAAATTTATTAGATTTTATTGATATTAAAACAAATTTAAAGGACCGGCGTTTTTATGAATATTAGGGTATGTTGCAATGCCTAATTTTATGCTGATTTTTGGATGGGATTGGAAGGATATCATCATATTATGAGCAGCTATGATCTCGTCGAGCGACAGGCTTATAGTTTACTTTCAAGAAATTATGAGATTGAAAAAAGAGATCGGCTAGAATTGATCAACAGAAAGGGTTGCATCTTCAATCAGACAACACGACATTGATGATGTGAAAAAAACTGGGCTCAGAAGTTCTTACATTTCATCAATAAATCATACACTGCTGGAATAATCTATATTTTATGTACACTCAAAACAAAAGGTGTTTACTTGGATTCAAACATTTTGACCTTCCCTTAAAGATTTAGTATTGATTCCGAGCGGCTTTGTTAAAATAAAAACTTTGTTAGGGACCCCTTTTGCTTTAAATCTCGGACAATAAAATTTAAAGTAAGATACAGATGTGATTCATTGAATTTCCATTTTCTTTTTGCAATATATTAATAATAGTATTCATGTACAAGCAAATGTCAGTTTCAAAATAAAACCAAGTAAGTAAAGTAGAAAGTCGGGCGGGGTCCGACTATATCATACCCTAAACCACACTTACTGAATTAGTAATAATAAGCATTTGTGGGCTAACATTGATAGAGGTCTGGCAGATAAACCGCAGTTGCATATTTAAGAAAATTACGGGGTACATGTTTATGGGTGCTTTGTCTCAATATGAATATAGCTCATAGTCAGTGTTGCCAAGGAAAATGTTCGGTTTACCCTACGAGGACAAAAAAAGTTCCCTACATTCCCAAACAATTTTCCCTACAATATTTTTCGTTAAATTTAAACAAATTTTGCAAAAAAAAATGCTTGAAAGTACTTTTTTTAGAAATACTATTTTGAGAAAAATTCCATAGAAATCAAATTTTGAGAAAAATTTTTATAGAAATAATATTTTTAAAAAAATTTCTATAGAAATACAATTTTGATAAAATTTTCTATAGAAAAAAAATGTTGACAAAATTTTCTACAGGAATAAAGTTTTGACAACAATTTCTATAAAAATATTTGTTTGTTAGATTTGTCGTAATCTTCAAATTTTGTTAGGTTTTTTGGCACGAGTGTTAACTGTTGTTACCACACATTATTAAAGATCAAGCCTTGCCGGCTTCTAATTTCCTCCTTTAGAGCCACCAAAATGTAAACATTATTACAAATTGTGTTGAGTGAAAATGTCCCTACATTGTGGCCATATGTTCTACAAGACGCTGAATATTAGAAAAACAGTACATATAGGGAATTTCCCCTACTTCTAGCAACACTGGCCACTAATATTGAGTATTCCACTAATATTGAGTCCATTATTAAAAAAGAGAAAATCGTTCAATTAGTGTGGGTAATAAATCCAAATTTGTAAAAATCGAGCAATATTCTTATGTAAGAGGTACAAGTACGTATAAATAGGATCGGCTAGTACATCAAAATCGGGTGAAATATATATATGGGAGCTATATCTAAATTTGATCCGATTTCTTCCAAATTCAATAGCGTTCGTCCTTGTGCCCAAAAAACTCCCTGTACCAAATTTCATCAAAATCGGTTAATAATTGCGACCGGAATCCTGTGAACAAC
Organism: Haematobia irritans; assembly: GCF_050003625.1. Classification (NCBI taxonomy): domain Eukaryota; kingdom Metazoa; phylum Arthropoda; class Insecta; order Diptera; family Muscidae; genus Haematobia; species Haematobia irritans. Next base: position 238,577,847 of record NC_134397.1, on the reverse strand, counting down.
AAATACATGGACAGACGGACGGACAGACGGACGGAAACCAAGCGCTAGATCGACACAGGAGGTGATTCTGAGTCGATCGGTATATATTTTATGGGGTCTAAAATAAATATTGCTGGTAAGCACATTTTTTGGCAGATCAAACTTATTATACCGTAACCACTATGTGGTTTAGGGTATAACTATAACAGATACTTCAAAGCAAACAGAGTTTTTTATAAAAAAAAAAACTTGGAACAACATATGAAAATCCTTAAAATAACACTTAGCTTACATTTGAAGCGTTTTTTATCTTAAATCGAAAGACTCAATATATGAGGGAGCCAGCGTGATGCAATCTATTTTCACTTACACTTACAGGAACAAAATTTCCACTCAGAGACCAGAGTTTCACTCCGATTTACTTGAAATTTGTGGGAGCCACCGTGGTGCAATGGTTAGCAAGCCCGCCTTGCATAGACAAGGTCGTGCGTTCAGACCCAGTTTCGACCAAACACCAAAAAGTTTTTCAGCGGTGGATTATCCCACCTTAACAGGTTGGCTGATAAGTCCCCGGTCTGACACATAGATGGCGTCACTAGTATTAAATGCATTTAATTTTTATATAGTACCAACCTTCAAATGATTCGTGTCAAAATTTGACGTCTGTAAGTCAATTAGTTCGTGAGATAGAGCGTCTTTTGTGAAGCAACTTTTGTTATTGTGAAAAAAATGGAAAAAAAGGAATTTCGTGTTTTGATAAAATACTGTTTTCTGAAGGGGAAAAATACGGTGGAAGCAAAAACTTGGCCTAATAATGAGTTTCCGGACACTGCCCCAGGGAAATTAACAATAATTGATTGATATGCAAAATTCAAGCGTGGTGAAATGAGCACGGAGGACGGTGAACGCAGTGGACGCCCGAAAGAGGTGGTTACCGACGAAAACATCAAAAAAATCCACAAAATGATTTTGAATGACCGTAAAATAAAGATGGTCGAGATAACAGAGGCCTTAAAGATATCAAAGGAACGTGTTGGTCATATCATTCGTCAATATTTGGATATGCGGAAGCTCTGTGCAAAATGGGTGCCGCGCGAGGTCTCATTTGACCAAAAACAACAACGTGTTGATGATTCTGAGCGGTGTTTGCAGCTGTTAACTCGTAATACACTCGAGCTTTTCCATCGATATGTGACAATGGATGAAACATGGGTCCATCACTACACTCCTGAGTCCAATCGACAGTCGGCTGAGTGGACAGCGACCGGTGAACCGTCTACGAAGCGTGGAAAGACTCAAAAGTCCGCTGGCAAAGTAATGGCCTCTGTTTTTTGGGATGTGCATGGAATAATTTTTATCGATTATCTTGAATAATTTTTATCGATTATCTTGGAAAAACCATCAACAGTGACTATTATATGGCGTTATTGGAGCGTTTGAAGGTCGAAATCGCGGCAAAACGGCCCCATATGAAGAAGAAAAAAGTGTTGTTCCATCAAGACAACGCACCGTGCCACAAGTCATTGTGAACGATGGCAATGAATTAGGCTTCGAATTACTTCCCCACCCACCGTATTCTCCAGATCTGGCCCCCAGCGACTTTTTCTTTTTCTCAGACCTCAAAAGGATGCTCCAGGGAAAAAAGTGGCTGCAATGAAGAGGTGACCGCCGAAATTGAGGCCTATTTTGAGGCAAAACCGAAGTAACTGGTATCAAAAAATTGGAAGGTCGCTATAATCGTTGTATCGCTCTTGAAGGGAACTATGTTGAATAATAAAAACGAATTTTGACAAAAGAATTTGTTTTTCTTTGTTAGACCGGGGACCTATCAGCCAACCTGCTAATAATGCTGGTGACATTTCTGAGGGTTTCAAAGCTTCTCTAAGTGGTTTCACTGCAATGTGGAACGCCGTTCGGACTCGGCTATAAAAAGGAGGTCCCTTGTCATTAAGCTTAACATTGATAAGAGAGAAGTTCACCAATGTGGTATTACAATGGACTGAATAGTATAAGTGAGCCTGATACATCGGGCTGCCACCTAACCTAACCTAACCTAGCCTAATATATCAGTTGATTTAAAGCCGATTTCGTTATACATATTAGACATTTTATACCCTCCACCATAGGATGGGGGTATATTAACTTTGTCATTCCGTTTGTAACACATCGAAATATTTCTCTAAGACCCATAAAGTATATATATTCTGGGCCTTGGTGAAATTCTGATTCGATCTGAGCATGTACGTCAGTCCGTCTGTTGAAATCACGCTAATTTCCGAACGAAACAAGCTATTGACTTGAAATTTGGCACAAGTAGTTGTTATTGATGTAGGTCATATGGTATTGCAAATGGACCATATCGGTCCACTTTTACGTATAGCCCCCATATAAACGGACCCCCAAATTTGGCTTGTGAATCCTTTAAGAAAAGCAATTTTCATCCGATCCGGCTGAAATTTGGTACATGGTGTCAACATATGATCTCTACAAACCATGCAAAAATTGGTCCACATCGGTTCATAATTATATATAGCGCCCATATAAACCGATCCCCCGATTTGGCTTGCGGAGCCTTTAAAGGAAGCAAATTTCATCCGATCCAGCTGAAATTTGGTACATGGTGTAAGTATATGGTTTCAAACAATTATGCAAAAATTGGTCCACATCGGTTCATAATTATATATAGCCCCCACATAAACCGATCCCCCGATTTGGCTTGCGGAGCCTCTAAAGGAAGCAAATTTCATCCGATCCGGCTGAAATTTGGTACATGGTGTTAGTATATGGTCTCTAATGACCATGCAAAAATTGGTCCACATCGGTCCATAATTAGATATAGCCCCCATATAACCCGATCACCAGATTTGACCTTCGGAGCCTTTTGGAAGACCAAAATTCATCTGATTCAGATGACATTTGGAACGTGATGTTAGTATATGGTATCCAATAACCATTCAGGAATTGGTTAATATCAGTCCATAATTATATATAGCCCCCATATAAACCGATCCCCAGATTTGACCTCTGGTGCCTTTTGGAGAAGCAAAATTCATCCGATCGGGTTGGAATTTGGTACGTGGTGATGTTATATGATATTAAACAACCATGTCAAAAGTGGTCCATATCAGTCCATAATCATATATAGCCCCCATATAAACCGATCCCGAGATTTAGTTTTGGAGCCTCTTGGAGGAGAAAATTTCATCCGAGTCATTGTGCTATGGCCATTAACAACCATGCCTAACTAAGTCCTTATCGGTCTATAGTTATATATAGCCCTCAGATAAATCGATCCCCAATCACACAAAAATTGGTCCATATCAAGATCATAATTGTATATAGCCTCCATATAAGCGACACCCATATTTCAATTCTGGCTCTACGTACCGTGCAAAAGTCCATATAGATTCGTAATTATTTGTAGACTTACCTATACATACCTTTTTTGACGTATGGACTAACTCACAATTTAGAAAACGATGTTAAGTAGTTTTAAGATACCACAACCCAAGTAATTCGATTGTGGATGACAGTCTTTCGTAGAAGTTTCTACACAATCCATGGTGGAGGGTACATAAGATTCGGTCTGGCCGAACTTGTTATACCCAGCTCCACACTGTGGAATAGGGTATTATAAGTTAGTGCATATGTTTGCAACACCCAGAAGGAGACGAGATAGACACATCGATATAGCCATGTCCGTCTGTCCGTCTCTCCGTGAACACATTTTGTAATCAAAGTCTAGGTCGCAGTTTTAGTCCAATCGACTTCAAATTTGGCGCAAGTATGTGTCTTGGCTCAGAATAGATCTCTATTGATTTTGGAAGAAATCGGTTCAGATTTAGATATAGCTCCCGTATATATCTTTCGCCCGATATGCACTAATACGGTCCCAGAAGCCAGAGTTTTACCCCAATTAGGTTGAAATTTTGCAAATTTTGAAATCGGTTCAGATTTAGATATAGCTCCCATATATATCGTTCGCCCGATTTACACTCATATGACCACAGAGGCCAATCTTTAGCTCCGATTCAGTTGAAATTTTGCACTGGGAGTAGAATTAGCATTGTAGCTATGCGTGCCAAATTTGGTTGAAATCGGTTCAGATTTAGATGTATCTCCCATATATAGCTTTCGCCCGATTTACACTCATATGACCACAGAGGCCATTTTTTTGTTCCGATTTAGTTGAAATTTTGCACAGGGAGTAGAATTAGCATTGTGGCTATGCGTGCCAAATTTGGTTGAAATCGGTTCAGATTTAGATATAGCTCCCATATATGTTTTTCTGATTTCGACAAAAATGGTCAAAATACCAACATTTTCCTTGTAAAATCGCCACTGTTTAGTCGAAAAGTTGTAAAAATGACTCTGCGAAGTTTCCTTAAAATTGCTTCACATTTAAATGTTTCCATATTTTTTTACTAACATTGTGTTCCACCCTAGTGCATTAGCCGAATTAAATTTTGAGTCTGTAGATTTTGTAGAAGTCTATCAAATTCTGTCCAGATCGAGTGATATTTAAATGTATGTATTTGGGACAAACCTTTATATATGTTATAGCCCCCCACACATTTGACGGATGTGATATGGTATCGAAAATTTGGATCTACAAAGTGGTGCAGGGTATAATATAGTCGGCCCCGCCCGACTTTAGACTTTCCTTACTTGTTTTTCTTTAAGGAAACTTTGTCGCACTCCTAAGAACTTGTTTTAAAAGCAAAGATTATAAACTTTCCTTTGATAAAAATTTCATTATTTTAAAGAGTTTTGTTCTTTACTTTATGTAAATTTGGAGTCGTAAAATTTTGATTTCATAATCTTCCATATTATGTGTATATATTTTTTTAGTGTATATAAAATCAGAATTATATTGGTTGTTTCTATGTTTTGGGTAAGCTCGGAAATGACTGAAACGATATACTTGAAATTTTCAGAGAACGTAGAATGTGATCTTGAGATGAAAAATTTCCATTGATTGGTATTGATTGATTGTGTGTGGGGGGGGGGGGGCTATAACCATATGTTGGTGATGGGGGTATAACAAGTTTGTCATTCCATTTGTAACACATCGAAATATCAATTTCCGGCTATATAAAGTATATATTTTGAGCAAGGAGAAATTCGAAGACCATTTAACGATGTCCGTCTGTCTGCGTGGCTGAATGTCTGTTGTAACACTCTACAACCTTCAATAATGAATCTATCTTGCACAAACTTTTCTTTTATTTGCAGACCAAGAGTCCGACTTCCCAATTTGATTTGTTGAGGGCATGGAAGCCGATTTACTTGAAATTTTAAATTTAGAGGTATTTTAGATTCCTATGGAATTGAGCCAAATTTCTTATACATGTCCTTGAAATATGATTGCGAATTGAGCTTAGTATGGAAGATACATATCTATGATATAAAGTTTTTTTACTTATCCAAAAGTAGATAAAGTCATTTTGTCCTTATAATTAGGTGAGTCGACTTAAAATGGGTAAATTTCCATAAAAAGATATACGCACTGGCTTAAAATTTGGAATCTGGAGGTGTTTCAAATCCAAAAGGATTAATGACAAATATAGTTTATATCGATCAGTGTTTCGGTGTAATAGATCTATCTCCCAAATCGAATTCTTGGACCAATAGAAACAGCAACATTTGCGAAATTTATTTTGGACACATAAAGTTCACTATATTTGAATTCTTCATGTTTTGGTAGATTTTGGAAAATAGTTATCCAACTAAGAAGTGCTTCAGTAATTTTCTATAGAAATAAACATTTTTTATAGAAATACAATTTTTACAAAATTTTCTATAGAAATAAAATTTTGAGTAAATTTTCTATAGAAATACAATTTTTACAAAATTTTCTATAGAAATAAAATATTTACAAAATTTTCTATAGAAATATCTTTTTGAGAAAATTTTCTATAGAAATTTTCTATAAAATTTCGTATTGTTGTTGTTTTTTGATTTCAGCTTTAAACCATGCATTGACTAAACTACAAGTGTAGTTTAATCAACAGAGGAAAAGAATGTTTGTAAAATTTATTTGGGCAAAGCCCTATAGACGCAAGATGGTTGGATGGACGCACGTTTCGGAATTACCACATTCCTCATCAGCATCCTCTACTTGCAGCAAAATTTCGACAAAATTTTGTATAGAAATAAAATTTCGATAAAATTTTGAGTAGAAAAAAAATTGGCAATAGATTCAATAGAAAACAAGTATATACGGTCGTAAGTTCAGCCAGGCCGAAGCTTATGTACCCTCCACCATGGATGCGTAGAAACTTCTACTGAAGACTGTCATCCACAATCGAATTACTTGGGTTGCGGTAACACTTGCCGATGGCAAGGTATCTTAAAACTTCCTAACACCGTCTTCTAAATTACAAGGTAGTCCATACGTAGTATATATTAACCTAAAAAAGGCCAATTAAATACGTATATAATTAAGTTTAAAGTTTCTATAGAAATAAAATTTTGACAAAATACAATTTTGACAACATTTTCTATAGCAGTAAAATTTGGAAAAAATATTCTATAGAAATAAAATTTGGAAAAAAATTTTGACAAAATTTCCTATAGAAATAAAATTTTGACAAAATTTCCAAAGAAATAAAATTTTTACAAAATTGTCTATAGAAATAAAATTTTGACAAAATTTTCAATAGAAATAAAATTTTGACAAAATTTTCTATAGAAATAAAATTTTGACAATGTTTTCCATAAAAATAAAATTTTGGTAGACTATTTTTTGCTCGAGTGGCAACCATGAATATGAACCGATATGGACCAATTTTTGTGTGATTGGGGATCGGCTATATATAACTGTAGACCGATATGGACCAATGTTGGTATGGTTGTTAGCAGCCATATACTAACACCACGTTGCAAATTTCAACCGGATTGGATGAATTTTGCTCCTCCAAGAGGCTCCGGAGATCAAATCTGGGGAACGGTTTATAAGGGGGCTATATATAATTATGGACCGATATGGACCAATTCTTGCGTGTTTGTTAGAGATCACATTCTAACACCATGTTCCAAATTTCAACCGGATCGGATGAATTTTGCTCCTCCAAGAGGCTCCGGAGGACAAATCTGGGAATTGATTTATATAGGGGCTATATATAATTATGGACCGATATGGACCAATTTTTGGATGGTCATTAGAGAACATATACCAATACCATGCACCAAATTTCAGCCGGATCGGATGAAATTTTCGATTCTTAGAGGCTCCGCAAGCCAAATCGGGGGGTCGGTTTATATGGGGGCTATATATAATTATGGACCGATGTAGACCAATTTTTGCATGGTCATTAGAGAACCAATTTTTGCATGGTTGTTAGAGACCATATACTAATACCATGTACCAAATTTCAGCCGGATCTAATGAAATTTGGTTCTCTTAGAGGCTCCGCAAGCCAAATCGGGGGGGTCGGTCTATATGGGGGCTATATATAATTATGGACCGATGTAGACCAATTTTTGCATGGTCATTAGAGAACATATACCAATACCATGCACCAAATTTCAGCCGGATCGGATGAAATTTGCTTCTCTTAGAGGCTCTGCAAGCCAAATCGGGGGATCGGTTTATATGGGGGCTATATATAATTATGGACCGATGTGGACCAATTTTTGCATGGTTATTAGATACCATATACTAACACCATGTACCAAATTTCAGCCGGATCGGATGAAATTTGCTTCTCTTAGAGCAATCGCAAGCCAAATTTGGGGGTCCATTTATATGTGGGCTATACGTAAAAGTGGACCGATATAGACCAATTTTTGTATGGTTGTTAGAGACCATATACTAACATCATGTACCAAATTTCAGCTGGATCGGATGAAATTTGCTTCTCTTAGAGCAATCGCAAGCCAAATTTGGGGGTCCGTTTATATGGGGGCTATACGTAAAAGTAGACCGATATGGCCCATTTGCAATACCATCTGACCTACATCAATAACAACTACTTGTGTCAAGTTTCAAGTCGATAGCTTGTTTCGTTCGGAAGTTGATTTCAACAGACGGACGGATGGACGGACATGCTTAGATCGACTCAGAATTTCACCACGACCCAGAATATATATACTTTATGGGGTCTTAGAGTAATATTTCGATGTGTTGCAAACGGAATGACAAAGTTAATATACCCCCATCCTATGGTGGAGGGTATAAAAAAATTAGCAAAAGTTTTAAAAAAAAAAGTTTTGACAAAATTTTCTATAGAAAAAAATTGGCAAAAGTTTCTATAGAACAAAAAATTTAGCAAAAGTTTCTATAAAAAAATTAGGACAAAATGTTTTATAGAAATAAAATTTTTACAAATTTTTTTATAGAATAAAAATTTGACAAAATGTTGTAAAGAAATAAAATTTCACAACATTTCTAAAGACAAAAATTTTTTTTTTTGTTTTTTGATCTCAGCTTAAAGCCATGCATTGACTAAACTACAAGTGTAGCTTAACCACCAGAGGAAAAGTATGCTTGTCAAATTTATTTGGGCAAAGCCCTATAGACTGCAAGATGGTTGGATGTACAGCTGTTTCGGAATTACCACATTCCTCATCAGCATCCTCTACTTGCAGCAAAACTATCAACCAATTATTAGAATAAATTCGGGTAATTCACTCAACCCAACGTGAACTACACTTGAACCTCCCGATTCTGATAATTGGTTGATAGTTTTGCTGCAAGTAGAGGATGCTGATGAGGAATGCGGTAATTCCGAAACAGCTGTACATCCAACCATCTTGCAGTCTATAGGGCTTTGCCCAAATAAATTTGACAAGCATACTTTTCCTCTGTTGGTTAAGCTACACTTGTAGTTTAGTCAATGCATGGCTTTAAGCTGAGATCAAAAAACAAAAAAACAACAATAACGATTGAAGAGAAGCCAACAATAACAAACAAAACGAAAAAAATTTTTGACAAAATTTTCTATAGAATTAAAATTGTGACTAATTAGAAGTAGAAGAAATAAATAGATAGAATTTTAAATAAATAAATAGAATTTTTACAAAATTTGCTATAGAAATAAAATTTTGACAAATTTTTCTATAGAAAATAAAATTTTTAAAAACTTTCTGTAGAAAAGAAAAATTTTGATCAATTTTTTTCTAGAAAAGAAAATTTTGAAAAATTTTCATAGAAATATTGACAAGTTGACAAGTCCTATAAAAATAAAATGTCGACTAAATTTTCTATAGTCAATATCTTTAAAAATGTAAATTTTCGTTTTAAGGCATACTATCAAAGTTTATTAGATGGGTTTTCATTAAGCTCCGTTAATGCCTCGTTAACTAACAAATATTTACACAGTATTATGGGCATAGCTGTCATCTTGCCTATATATTCCATATGACAGTTAGGAACTTAACTGATGAAAAAATTTCAGTCAAAATTAACCGGAGAAAAGATATGTGCAATTTACTTTCTATTAACTGGCAGTTAAAGCCTAACGGAGCTACATGAATTTTATTTTTTTTTATTTGGTATAGTTGGCTCGAATGGCAACCGTGGACATTATATATTTTATTTATTTATGGTATATGACAATCCATTGCGAGGAGATTTCCAGTGATCTATAATGAAAATTCGAATAATTCATATTTTCAAATATGTTCCTATTTTAACCATGTAAAACTCAAGAACAGCATATTATGACCGAATCTACACAGCGTGATTTTGCACTCGAGAAATTTGTTTTCATAACCAAAAGAAGAAGAACCGAGAAACTTTTGCACTTACCCATCTCAACCTTTTTCAAAATTCATACTCTTCTTCCAACCCAATGAACATATGCCTGCCTATTCGTGCAAGATGATGTTCATGCAAATCCAACATCATTGACAACAATATGGCAAAATGACAAACTTGAACAAATATTCGTCTGTCTGTCATCGTGTGTGTGCCTTTCTGATAATCCCCCCTCCCGACCTAAGAGTGATCAAAATTTTCATAGGCATTTCACACATCGTAAATTGTGTTAACCAATGGCACAGGCACAACATCTGTCTTGACAATGGAATAAACAAACAAGAATCGTGTGACAAAAGTCTACAAGGATCAAGTAGAACATCAAGTCCTTTTCTCAAGGGGGTATATCACTTTTGAAAAGTTTTTGCTTGTTTTCCGACAAACTCTTTTTCAATGGGGATACACCATGTGTGAGATGTGAGAAACATATCGGGCAAGTGTTGCGGTACTATCACATCAACACTTCGTGGAACAAGTAGCATCAGCAGTAGCATCAGTAGCAGCAGCAAACAGCAAAAGGAAGTAGTAATTCTCATAATCCAGTCGTTCATCTTTTACTTTTAATTACAGATTACAGGAAAGTATGTATTTTTGGCCTCGGTATGATGTTGTCAATTTAAGCAAGAAGTAGAATTTCTGAAAAGTTTGAGTAATGCAATCAATACGTGTTTTGACTGGTGTAATTAACTTTTTGCCGAGAAATTCTCAAAAGGCTGGGACTTTGTATTCCTTACAAGTCAACTATGGAAAAGGGTATTATAAGTTAGCGAATATGTTGGAAATATCTCCTTCTTCTAGTTGAGGGCAAACATATGAATGTCACTATCGGTAGTGTGAGGAAATAAACCACCGCTGAAAATTGGAAACAAAAGCATTCCCGTTTCCAAAGATTTGGTCTTTATACTAATGATTTTGCTATTGATTACGAGCCAAAAAAAAGCGAAGAATTAATATAAGGATGCCTTTTAGACACAAACACAGCCTTGCGTACTACATCCTAAGAAACAATCGTTAATTTATTCGTTTTTTTATACCCTCCACCATAGGATGGGGGGTATATATTAAATTTGCCATTCCGTTTGTAACACATCGAAATATTGCTCTAAGACCCCCATAAAGCATATATATTTTGGGTCGTGGTGAAATTCTGAGTCGATCTTAGCAAGTTCGTCCGTCCGTCTGTTGAAATCACGCTAACTTCCGCACGAAACAACCTATCGACTTGAAACTTGGCACAAGCAGTAGCTATTGATGTAGGTCGGATGGTATTGCAAATGGGCCATATCGGTCCACTTTTACGTATAGCCCCCATATAAACCGATCCCCAGATTTGGGGATCGGTTTATTTCGTCCGATCCGGCTGAAATTTGGTACATGGTGTTAGTATATGGTCTCTAACAACAAAAATTGGTCCATATCGGTCCATAATTATTTATAGCCCCCATATAAACCGATCCCCAGATTTGTCCTCTGGAGCCTCTTGGAGGAGCAAAATTCATCCGATCAGTTTGGAATGTGGTACGTGGTGTTACACAGATAGAAAATTTCATTAAAATTGAGCCAACGAAATTTTTTTATTGATATAACGAAACATTTTCATTAATACAATGAAGATATTCGTTAATAGTACGAAACGTTACGTTGATTAACAGAAAATTCGTCATAATAACGAAAAATTTAATTGTGTTAAAGAAATTCTTTCGTTGGCTCACTTTTAACGACAATTTTCTTTAATATAACGAAACTTTTTATATTAGTGTAGTATATGGTCTCTAACAACCATGCAAGAATTGGTCCATATGGGTCCATAATTATTTATAGCCCCCCATATAAATCGATCCACAGATTTGTCCTCCGGAGCCTCTTGTAGGAGCAAATTTCATCCGATCCGGTTGAAATTTGGTACGTGGTGTTAGTATATGCTCTGTAACAACCATGCAAGAATTGGTCCATATCGGTCCATAATTATATAGCCCCCATATGAATCAATTTTGTCAAAATTTTATTTCTATAGAAAATGTTGTCAAAATTTTATTTCTATAGAAAATTTTGTCAAAATTTTATTTCTATAGAAAATTTTGTCAAAATTTTATTGTTATAGAAAATTTTGTCAAAATTTTATTTCTATAGAAAATTTTGTCAAAATTTTATTTCTATAGAAATTTTTGCAATATTTCATTGCTATAGAAAATTGTTTCAAAATTTCATTTCTATAGAAAATTTTGTTAAAATTTTATTTCTATAGAAAATTTTGTCAAAATTTTGAAATTTGGTACGTGGTGTTAGTATATGGTCTCTAACAAACCATGCAAGAATTGGTCCATATGGGTCCATAATTATTTATAGCCCCCATATAAATCAATTTTGGCAAAATTTTATTTCTATAGAAAATTTTGTCACAATTTTATTTCTATAGAAAATTTTGTCAAAATTTCGTTTCTATAGAAAATTTGGTCAAAATTTCATTTCTATAGAAAATTTTGTTAAAATTTTACTCCTATATAAAATTTTGTTAAAATTTTATTTCTATAGAAACTTTTGTGAAAATTTCATTTCTATAGAAAATTTTGTCAACATTTTATTTCTATAGAAAATTTTATTTATTTTGTTTCTTATTCGATCTTTTTCTGTTTTAATAAAAATGCTTTATTTTGTCAAGCTTGAGATCTCAAGCTTGACAAAATAAAGCATTTTTATTAAAATAGAAAATTTTGTCAAAATTTTATTTCTATAGAAATTTTTGTCAAAATTTTATTTCTGTAGAAAATTTTGTCAACATTTTATTTCTGTAAAAATTTTTTTTCAAAATTTGATTTCTATAGATAATTTTGTCAAAATTTTATTTTTATAGAAAATTTTGTCAAAATTTCATTGCTATAGAAAATTGTTTCAAAATTTCATTTCTATACAAAATTTTGTCAAAATTTTATTTCTATACAAAATTTGTCAAACTGAATGAACGTATTTAATCGGCTTTTTTTTTGTTTGATACACTGAACAAAATATTGTCGTGAGGTCAAAGATTTCATGTCTTTAAAATGCGAATGCAAATTTTGCTTAGCATATAAGACGCAATTCTCTAATATAAAGTTTGTTTCCTTGTCCAAAAATCGATAAACTTTTCATTGAAGTCATATTGTCTTTATAATTAAATGATTTATCATAGCAAGAAAGAAAAAATGTTTGGGCTAAGGTCAACTTGGCTTTAATAATATAGAAAAAATCTTTAAATTTAATGAAATTGTCTTTAAATTTTTTGTCGTTTTGCATCTAGACTGCAAAGAAAAAAATCGTTCAAATATAGGACATATTAGGTTAAGTGGCAGCCCGATGTATCGGGCTCACTTAGACTCTTCAGTCCATTGTGATACCACATTGGTGAACTTCTCTCTTATCACTGAGTGCTGCCCGATTCCATGTTAAGCTCAATGACAAGGGACCTCCTTTTTAGAGCCGAGTCCGAACTAACGGCGTTCCACATTACAGTGAAACCACTTAGAGGAGCTTTGAAACCCTCAGAAATGTCACCAGCATTACTGAGATGGGATAATCCAGGAATCGAACCCACGACTTTGTGTATGCAAGGCGGGCATGCTAACCATTGCACCACGGTGGCTCCCATAGGACATGTTTTTCAACACTTTATTTTGAAGATGTTTTTTACTTGAAACATACCATAATTTCTACTGGAAATCAAGTCTTAATTTAGAAAATAAAGTTGTAATTAACTCGTTTTTAAAGGACTTTGATAGCATATGAAGAAAAAAAGCTGAAATTTTAAAAATTAGAATTTGCTTCCTAGAAGCAAGTACTCAAAACCCAAATTTAAAGAGAATTGTGTCTTAAAAGTATCCGTACTTGCATTCTCCGCTTCTTTGGCGCGGAATCAATACCAATATTTTTAAAGTGAAGACAAAATCTTTGGAACCGGGCATGCTTTTTTTTAGTGTATATATCCTATTTGCACTAAGTTATAATTTAGAAGACAGCGTTAAGAAGTTTTAAGATACCTTGCCATCGGAAGTGTTACAGCACCCCACGTAATTCGATTGTGGATGACAGTCTTCAGTGGAAGTTTCTACGCAATCCATGGTGGAGGGTACAAAAGCTTCGGCCTGGCCGAACTTACGGCCGTATATACTTGTTTAAAACTCAATTAAGACTTTAATTGGAAAAAAAATTCGCGATTTTTTTCTGTGTAGTCACCGCGAATTTTATCCTATTTGCCTGAAAATCAAAATCTAAAACTATTCTGTGTGCACACATAAGTAGGTCGAATATGGGGTGTATTGATCCATATTTTGATATATTCGATTTCTCGATTTGATTTCTTTTCCTTCTAGACTCCCAAAATCGTAAACGATTTGCCTGAAATTCAATACTTTAAGCTATTTTGCGTTTATAAATATGTGTGGCGAATATGGTGTGATTCGGTGGATGTAGCTCCCATATAGCCGAATCTCCCTATTTGACTTCTTGAGCGTTTAAACATCCAAATTTTTATCCGTAGTTTGTGACCGTATGCCCGTATAAGTGTGCCGAATATGGTGCATATCGATCAATGGGTTGGTATAGCTACATATAGCCCAATCTCCTGATTTGACTTCTTGGGGTTCTAGACACCGCAATTTTTATCCGATTTGCCTGAAATTAAAAATCTGGAGGTATTTTGGGTCCACACACAAGTACGTCGATTTAATGCGTATAGGTCAACGTTTTGATAAAGCCCCTATATAACCTGATATCCAGATTTGACTTCTTGAGAGTATAGATATGCGAATATTTATTCGATTTTCCTGAAATTCAAAAGTACTTTGGGTTTATAAATAAGTGTGCTGAATATTTTATGTATGAGTCCATAGATATAGCCCAACGTAGTCGGTAGTCAAAATTGATTTTTATACCCTTCACCACTACTATGGTACAGGGTATAATAAGTTTGTGCATTTGTATGTAACGCCAAGAAGGAGTAATCATAGACCAACCTTTTAGTATACGGATCGGCTTAGAATTAAATTCTGAGTCGATTTAGCGATGTCCGTCTGTCTGTCTGTCTGTCTGTTTGTCTGTCTGTCCGTCTGTCTGTCTGTTGATGTATTTTTGTGTGCAAAGTACAGCTCGCAGTTTTAGTCCGATTGTCCTAAAATTTGGTATAGGGTCCTGTTTCGGCTCAAAGACGATCCCTATTGATTTTGGAAAAAATCGGTTCAGATTTAGATATAGCTGCCATATATATTTTTCGCTGATCTGGTCATAATTGGCGTGTATATCAACCGATCTTCCTCAAATTCCGTACATTCGAATATTTTATGGGTCTCGAAAAACTTGCAAAATACCAGCCAAATCGGTTCAGATTTAGATATAGCTCTCATATATATCGTTCGCCCGATTTACACTCATTTGCCCAAAGAGGCAAATTTTTAACTCCGATTTGGTTGAAATTTTGCACAGGGAGTAGAATTAGCATTGTAACTATGCGTGCCAAATTTGGTTGACATCGGTTCAGATTTGGATATATCTTCCATATATAGCTTTCGCCCGATTTACACTCATATGACCACAGAGGCCAATTTTTAACTCCGATTTAGTTGAAATTTTGCACAGGGAATAGAATTAGCATTGTAGCTATGCGTGCCAAATTTGGTTGAAATCGGTTCAGATTTAGATATATCTCCCATATATAGCTTTCGCCCGATTTACACTCATATGACCACAGAGGCCAATTTTTAACTCCGATTTAGTTGAAATTTTGCACAGAGAGTAGAATTAGCATTGTTGCTATGCGTGCCAAATTTGGTTGAAATCGGTTCAGATTTAGATATAGCTCCCATATATATGTTTTTCTGATTTCGACAAAAATGGTCAAAATACCAACAATTTCCTTGTAAAATCGCCACTGCTTAGTCGCAAAGTTGTAAAAATGACTCTAATTTTCCTAAACTTCTAATACATATATATCGAGCGATAAATCATAAATAAACGTTTGCGAAGTTTGCTTAAAATTGCTTGAGATTTAAATGTTTCCCATATTTATACCCTTCACCACTACTGTGGTACAGGGTATAATAAGTTTGTGCATTTGTATGTAACGCCAAGAAGGAGTAATCATAGACCAACCTTTTAGAATACGGATCGGCTTAGAATTAAATTCTCAGTCGATTTAGCGATGTCCGTCTGTCTGTCTGTCCGTCTGTCTGTCTATCTGTCTGTTGATGTATTTTTGTGTGCAAAGTACAGCTCGCAGTTTTAGTCCGATTGTCCTAACATTTGGTATAGGGTCCTGTTTCGGCTCAAAGACGATCCCTATTGATTTTGGAAAAAATCGGTTCAGATTTAGATATAGCAGCCATATATATTTTTCACCGATCTGGTCATAATTGGCGTGTATATCAACCGATCTTCCTCAAATTCCGTACATCCGAATATTTTATGAGTCTCGAAAAACTTGCAAAATATCAGCAAAATCGGTTCAGATTTAGATATAGCTCCCATATATAGCTTTCGCCCGATTTACACTGATTTGCCTACAGAGGCCAATTTTTTGCTCCGATTTAGTTGAAATTTTTCATAGGGAGTAGAATTAGCGTTGTAACTATGCGTGCCAAATTTGCTTGAAATTGGTTCAGATTTGGATATATCTCCCATATAAAGCTTTCGCCCGATTTACACTCATATGACCACAGAGGCCAGTTTTTAACTCCGCTTTAGTTGAAATTTTGCACAGGGAGTAGAATTAGCATTGTAGCTATGCGTGCCAAATTTGGTTGAAATCGGTTCAGATTTAGATAAAGCTCCCATATATATGTTTTTCTGATTTCGACAAAAATGGTCAAAATACCAACATTTTCCTTGTAAAATCGCCACTGCTTAGTCGAAAAGTTGTAAAAATGACTCTAATTTTCCTAAACTTCTAATACATATATATCGAGCGATAAATCATAAATAAACTTTTTCGAAGTTTCCTTAAAATTGCTTCAGATTTAAACGTTTCCCATATTTTTTTACTAACATTGTGTTCCACCCTAGTGCATTAGCCGACTTAAATTTAGAGTCTATAGATTTTGTAGAAGTCTATCAAATTCTTCCAGATCGAGTGATATTTAAATGTATGTATTTGGGACAAACCTTTATATATAGCCCCCAACACATTTGACGGATATGATATGGTATCGAAAATTTAGATCTACAAAGTGGTGCAGGGTATAATATAGTCGGCCCCGCCCGACTTTAGACTTTCCTTACTGGTTTATAAATACCAAAGTCGGATAATTGAAAAATCGAAAAGTCGTATTTTAATTGAAAGGAGAATGTGATGCGAAAGGTAAAAAAATCTACGTTTTAATAATTAAAAAAGCCTACTTTTATAAATTAAAAAAAAATCGAAATGTAAACATTTCCAAATTGTGCCAAAACGTGATTTTTGATTTCAAGTACAATTCCTAATTTATAAAATTTAATTTTACTGTTTTTCCCTACCACCTGTTGTAGATTGCGTGAACATTATTTAAGGACTTAAATAAATTCCCCATTAAAGTAATCATTTGACTAGAAAAAATAAATTTTTATATGTCGTCGCATGGAAAAACATAGTAAATAGTGTTCTTTTGAATTTCATTTCACAACTATCGATGCAATCAAATTTTATCATCGCAAAAATACACAAAAAAAATCAATATTACATTGGAATGTTTCACAAAATTCAAAAGAAAGTAAAATCAATTTCAATTCATAATTTTATGTTTCATAAAACACTTTGACCATTCATATAGCTTGAAATTATTTTACGCTTAAATGATCAAAATAACAATGAAAGACCCAGAATGGAGCAAAACTCATCGACTGGGAATAATAAGCAAGCAAAATAGCGGAACCAACAACAATAGTATCAACAAAAATATTGAACACAAAAAAAAACAATAAATAAAATTTATGTTATACAACAGCTTTGTTCACTTTTGGAATTTTTAGTGAAAATTTCTCAAAAAAAAAACACACACGCTCACACAACACCAGCAAAAAGAAACCATGACCATTGTGATGTGCAATAAAGAATGTAGAAGGATATGTAGAGCAACGTAAGCACACATACGTACATATACTTCAAGGAATAGGGACACTAACACATATTAACTATAATCGAAAAAAATAACGAAATGTTCTTTTGGAACAGATTCCTTTCAAAATATTATAGAAAATATATTAAACAAAACGTTAAAATGTCGTAGTATATGATATATATATATAACATCCAAATATTGGTCTCAGACCCTATAAAGTATATCGTTAGCAGAAATGCAAAAGAACCTAACTAACAAAAATTCGAAAAATGCTTTTTTGACTGCATTTGGCGTGTTTTTTCAACAGCCCCATGGTCTCACAAACTTTTAGGTTGCTACGATCAAAAATAAAGTCGGAGTGTTTTAATCAGTATTTAAAAAATGCTTACGTAAACATTAATTTTGCAGATTTTATAATGGTTTTAACTTCTCCTGTAAAAAAATGAAAATTGTAGTTACGTTCTTTTGCATTTCTGCCAACGATATGTATTATAGACTCAAACAAACATTTACTTAGATCCATAGAGTTTGACCTTCCATTATGGATTTTGATATTGATTACGATCCATAGATGCGGCTTCTTTAAAATGAAGACTTTTTAGGTACCTATGTAGCTTTAAATCTATGATCAATAACATCAAAATTTCATTCGCTTTTAGAAATAAAATTTTGGAAACATTTTCAGAATAAAATTTAATAAATTTAACATATTTGTCTATAGAATTAAATTTTGACATAATTTTCTTTAGAAATACAATTTTGACAAAATTTTCTATATAAATAAAATTTTGAAAAATTTTCCATAGAAATAAAATTTTAACAAAATTTTCTATAGAAATATAAGTTCGACAAAATTTTCGATATAAATAAAATTTTGACAAAATTTTCTATAGAAATAAAATTGTGACAAAATTTTCTGTAGAAATAAAATTTTGACAACGTTTTCTATCCAAATAAAATTTTGACAAAATTTTCTATAGGCATAAAATTTTTCTATAGAAATAAAATTTTGTCAAAATTTTATATAGAAATAAAATTTTGAAACGAATTTTCGTGCAAATATAATTTTGACAAAATTTTCGATAGAAATAAAATTTTGACAAAAATTTCTGAAGAAATAAAATTGTGACAAAATATTCTGTAGAAATAAAATTTTTACAAAATTTTCTGTAGAAATAAAATTTTGACAAAATTCTCTTTAGAAATAAAAATTTTGAAACAAATATTCCGTAGAAATAAAATTTTGAAAAAAATTTACGCAGAAATAAAATTTTGACAAAATTTTCTATAGAAATATAATTTTGATAAAATTTTCGATAGAAATAAAATTTGGACAAACATTTCTGTAGAAATAAAATTGTGATAAAATTTTCTATAGAAATATAATTTCGACAACATTTTTAACAAAAATATCTATAGAAATAAAATTGTAACAAAATTTTCTATAGAAATAAAATTTTGACAACGTTTTCTGTCGAAATAAAATTTTAAAAAAAAATTTCCATAGAAATAAACTTTAAAAAAACAAAATTCTGTAGAAATATAATTTTGACAAAATTTTGACAAAAATTTTAGTAGAAATAAAATTATGACAAAATTTTCTGTAGAAATAAAATTTTGACAAAATTTTCTATAGAAATAAAATTTTGACAAAATTTTATATAGGCATTAAATTTTGACAAAATTTTCTATAGAAATTAAACTTAAAAAAAATTCCGTAGAAATAAAATTTTCAACAAAAAAATCCGTTGAAATAAAATTTTGAAAAAAATTCCTTAGAAATAAAATTTTAACAAAATTTTCTATAGAAATAAAATTTTTTAAAAAAATTGTATATAAATACAATTTTGACAAAATTTTCTATAGACATAAAATTTTGACAAAATTGTCTATAGAAATAAAATTTTGACAAAATTTTTAATAGGCATAAAATTTTGATAAAATTTGCTATAGGAATACATTTTTTAAAAAATTTTCCATAGAAATAAAATTTAAATAAAATTTTTGACAAAATTTTCTATAAAAATATAATTTTGACAAAATTTTCGATGGAAATAAAATTTTGACAAAAATTTCTATAGAAATAATATTGTGACGAAATTTTCTTTAGAAATAAAATTTTGAAAACGTATAGAAATAAAATAAAAAAAAATTCTATAGAAATAAAATTTTGACAAAGTTTTCTGTCGAAATAAAATTTTTAAAAAAAAATTTCCGTAGAAATAAAATTTATAAAAAAATTTCCTTAGAAATAGAATTTTGACAAAATTTTCTATAGAAATAAAATTTTGAAAACATTTTCTAAGGAATAAAATTTTGACAAAATTTTCTATAGACATACAATTTTGACAAAATTTTCTTTAGAAATAAAATTTTCATAAAATTTTCTATGGAAATTAGATTTTATATAGAACTAAAATTTTGACAAAATATTCTATAGAAATAAAAAATTTACAAAATATTTTATAAAAATAACATTTTGATAAAATTTTCTACGGAAATATTTATTTGGGATTTTTGAATTTGGTAGAATTGTAGTAAAATTTTCTTCCAATTTTGCTAGATTATTTTTGGCACGAGTGGTAACCGTGTTCCCTATGCGGTGATAGTGACCCCTCATTATCACTGTGAGAACAATAAGGAAAGCTACATGTATAAATTTCTCGGGACATAGATTTATGTGTATGAATATGAGCGAAATGTAATATGGACTTGATGTCTATGTTACTCCCTAAAAGGAGTCACGAAACTAGAACCAAAATTTAGCTACCGCATCCTCAGAAAATAAATTGACGGACTACTGTATTCCCATCACTTATAAATATGTATGAGTAATAATACAGAGATATTCGCTCAACTCACACACATACACATCAAATTTCTATTCATCTCTCATGGCTGTGTTGCTTTCATTGAAGCTGGTGTTGTTGTTTCTTGGTTTTTGTTTTTTTTGTTGCTTGCTTTACATTCCTTTTGTTGTAGTGCGAGGGACAAATGCCGGAAAAAATGGTCACGTATTCAAGAAAAAATGGTTTCGCTTTTTCTGTTGTATTCTTATATGCATGAGAATGTATGTATGTGTATGTGTGTGTGCGTATTCTAGGGAATATATGTGTGTACGAGTATATGAATGGTCGTGTTTGCAAACTGGAAAACTTTCAAAGTGTAAATGAAGTAAATTCCAATAGACGCATTACATCGCCAAAGGAATTCACTCATTCAGTCGTTTATGTCATTTTCCTTCACCTCTTCCCGTTCTTCTTTATGTTCTATGACATCCTTTTTCTCTTTGTCCTGGTAAGCGGTATGTTGTTGTTGTTGTTTTTCTTTTTTTTTTTTTGCTTCTTCCAAAAGAACTATAGACATTAAAAATGAACTCTGTGTGTGTGACTAGCTAAGCTAGCTATTGAAATTCAGCAAATATGAACAATAAACTGGCATTGTGCAAAAACCGAAAGCATTTTTGCCTTCTTTTGTTCAATTCCTCCCGTAGCCTTTGACAAAATTGCTGAAGTTTTACTTAACTTCATCGAAGGATAATCGAAGGTTAGTTGATTTTCAAAAGTCATTTCAAGTATATAGTTTTTATACCCTCCACCATAGGATGGGGGTATATTAACTTTGTCATTCCGTTTGTAACACATCGAAATATTGCTCTAAGACCCCATAAAGTATATATATTCTGGGTCGTGGTGAAATTCTGAGTCGATCTAAGCATGTCAGTCCGTCCGTCCGTCTGTCCGTCTGTCCGTCCGTCCGTCCGTCTGTCCGTCTGTCCGGCTGTCCGTCCGTCTGTGGAAATCACGCTAACTTCCGAATGAAACAAGCTACCGACTTGAAACTTGGCACAAGTAGTTGTTATTGATGTAGGTCGGACGGTATTGAAAATGGGCCATATCGGACCACGTTTACGTATAGCCCCCATATAAACCGATCCCCAAATTTGGCTTGGGGAGCCTCCCGGAGCAGCAAAATTCATCCGATCCGGTTCAAATTTGGTACGTGGTCTTAGTATACGGTCTCTAACAACTATGCAAAAATTGGTCCATATCGGTCCATAATTATATATAGCCCCCATATAAACCGATCCCCAGATTTGACCTCCGGAGCCTCTTGGAGGGGCAAAATTCATCCGATCCGATTGAAATTTAGTACCTGATGTTAGTATATGGTCTCTAACAACCATGTAAAAATTGGTCCATATCGGTCCATAATTATATATAGCCCCCATATAAACCGATCCCCAGATTTGACCTCCGGAGACTTTTGGAGGGGCAAAATTCATCCGATCCGGTTGAAATTTGGTACCTGATGTTAGTATACGGCCTCTAACAACCATGCAAAAATTGGTCCATATCGGTCCATAATTATATATAGCTCCCATATAAACCGATCCCCAGATTTGACCACCGGAGCCTCCTGGAGGAGCAAAATTCATCCGATCCGGTTGAAATTTACTACGTGGTCTTAGTATACGGTTTTTAACAACTATGCAAAAATTGGTCCATATCGGTCCATAATTATATATAGCCCCCATATAAACCGATCCCCAGATTTGACCTCCGGAGCCTCTTGGAGGGGCAAAATTCATCCGATCCTGTTGAAATTTGGTGCCTGATGTTAGTTTACGGCCTCTAATAACCATGCAAAAATTGGTCCATATCGGTCCATAATTATATATAGCCCCCATATAAACCGATCCCCAGATTTGACCTCCGGAGCCCCTAGGAAGAGCAAAATTCATCCGATCCAGTTGAAATTTGATACATGGTGTTAGTATATGGTCTGTAACAACCATGCAAAAATTGGTCCATATCGGTCCATAATTATATATAGTTCCCATATAAACCGTCCCCAGATTTGTCGTCCGGAACCTCTTGGAGGAGCACGAGTCATCCGATACGGTTGAAATTTGGTACATTTTGTCAATATATGGCCTCTAACAGCCATGTAAAAATTGGTCCATATCGGTCTTTAGTTACATATAGCCGATGACTTATTACACAAAAATTGGTCCATATCGCCAAAAATAATCTACCAAAACTTTATTTCGATAGAAAATTTTGTCAAATTTTATTACTATAGAAAGTTTTGTCAAAATTTCATTTCTATAGAAAGTTTTGTCAAAAGTTTATTTCTATACAAATGTTTATCAAAATTTTATTTCCATAGAAAATTTTGTCAAATTTTATTACTATAGAAAGTTTTGTTAAAATTTCATTTCTATAGAAAGTTTTGTCAAAAGTTTATTTATATAGAAATGTTTGTCAAAATTTTATTTCTATAGAAAATTTTGTAAAAAATTTATTTCTGTAGAAAATTTTGTCAACATTTTATTTCTATACAAAATTTTGTCAAAATTTCATTTCTATACAAAATTTTGTCAACATTTTATTTCTATAGAAATTTTTATCAAAATTGTATTGCTATAGAAAATTTTGTCAACATTTTACTTCCATAGAAAATTTTGTCAACATTTTATTTCTATAGAAAATTTTGTCAAGTTTTTATTTCTTAGAAAATTTTGTCAAATTTTTATTTCTATAGAAAATTTTGTCAAAATTTTATTTCTATAGAAAATTTTGTCAAGGTTTAATTTAATTTTTTTTTTTTAAGGTAAAGCCTTACTAGGCCACAAAGAGTGGATTTGCTACAAATAAATAAATGGTGTATTAAACACTTTAGTTAGACCTTTGAAGGATAGGAGTTTGTGACTGCAAAAGGTAGAGTAGTAGATTTTGTAAAAAACAAAAATATTGTAGTAAAATGTTAACCAACTTTAGAATATTTGCGATTATTTTTAGGGGGACAAAATAAGTGAGAAGTTACTAATAAATTTAAATCTAAGTGTTTGGCATTTTGACGTAATACCTAAATCCGATTTTTGCCACAACAATTTGCCCAATTTCCGCATTTTGAAAACGCGTTGCGTTCAAACGTTTATGCCTGCAAATTGTACAAATTGCTTTTGAGTAAAAATTCAAAATTTTATTAAAACAAGTAAGTAAAGTAGAAAGTCGGTCGGGGCCGACTATATCATACCCTAAACCACCCTTACTGAATAAGAATCATAAGCATTTGTGGGGTAACATTGATATAGGTCTGGGAGATAAACCGCAGTTGCATATTTAAGAAAATTAAGGGGTACATATTTATGGGTGCTTTGTCTCAATCTGACTATAGGTCATAGTCAGTGTTGCCAGGGAAAATGTTTGGTTTACCCTACAAGGACAAAAAAGTTCCCTACTTTCCCATACATTACCAAACAATATTCCCTACAATATTTTCGTTAAATTTAAACAAATTTTACAAAACAAAAATGGTTCTAAGTACGTTATTATCTTAAAACATAAAAGTATAACGTATATAACCTAGAAAATAAATTTGTATTATCATCACGGTTGCCAGAGTTGGTAGAATTCTACCAAAAAATAGTATTTTTATACCCACCACCATAGAATGAATGGTGACGGGGGTATAATAAGTTTGTCATTCCGTTTGTAACACATCGTAATATCGATTTCCGACTATATAAAGTATATATATTCTTGATCAGGGAGAAATTCTAAGACGATATAAAGATGTCCGTCTGTCCGTCCGTCTGTCCGTCCGTCTGTCTGTCTGTCTGTTGTAATCACGCAACAGTCTTCAATAATGAAGCAATCGTGCTGAAATTCTGCACAAACTCGTCTTTTGTCTGCAGGCAGGTCAAGTTCGAAGATGGGCTATATCGGTCCAGGTTTTGATATAGTCCCCATATAAACCGACCTCCCAATTTGGGGTCTTGGGTTTATAGAAATCGTAGTTTTTATCCAATTTGTCTGAAATTTGAAATCTAGAGGTATTTTATGACCATAAAGAGGTGTGCCAACAATTGTGAGTATTGGTCCATATTTTGGTATAGCCCCCATATAGACCGATCTCCCGATTTTACTTCTTGGGCTTATAGAAACCGCAGTTTTTATTCAATTTACCTGAAATTGGAAATCTAGAGGTATTGTAGGACCACAAATACGTGTGCCAAAAATTGTGAGTATCGGTCCATGTTTTGGTATGGTCCCCATATAAAACGACTTCCCGATTTGGGGTCTTGGGCTTATAGAAACCGTAGTTTTTATCCAATTTGTCTGAAATTGGAAATATAGAGGTATTTTAGGACCATAAAGAGTTGTGCCGAAAATGGTGAGTATCGGTCCATATTTTGGTATAGCCCCCATATGGACCGATTTCCCGATTTTACTTCTTTGAGATTCTAGAATCCGAAGTTTTTATCCTATTTGCCTGAAATTGGAAATCTAGAGGAATTTAAGGACCATAAAGAGGTGTGCCGAAAATGGTGAGTATCGGTCCATATTTTATTATAGCCCCCATAAGAACGATCTCCCGATTGAACTCCTTGGGTTTCTAGAAACAGTAGTTTTTATGTGATTTGCCTGAAGTTGTAAATATTCTGGTATTTTAGGTTTTTGTGAGCCCGTGTATCGGATTAAGTTTTTATCGGTCCATTTGGTAATGCCTCCATATAGACCGACTTCACTTCTTTAGGGTGTAGAATGCGCACTGATCATGAACATTGCTTGAAACTCAATGTAAAATTTCCAGATTTTACTTCTACATATTTAAGATTTCATATCAAGACGTTATTTTATAATTTTCTTGCACACTTACAAGAGATGTTAATGATTCCTCTAAAACTCAAACAAAAATGGTTCTTATAAATCCAGAATCTGATATAGTCCTCATAGGTGAAATCTTTAAATTTATCTTCGGGAAGTGTCCTCAAGCCCTCCTGAAATTTCAAAGGAAACCCTAACATTTGGTTCATGGTGGTGGGTATTTAAGATTCGGCCCGGCCGAACTTAGTGCTGTATATATTTGTTTTTGTTAAATCTCTATAGAAAAACAATTTTGTAAAAAGTTTCTATAAACAATTTTTTTTTGAGAAATTTTTCTAAAGAAATAAAATTTTGATAACAAATTCTATAGAAATAAATTTTGAGAAAAAATTCCATAGAAAAAACATTTTGAGAACATTTTTTATAGAAATAATATTTTGAAAAAAAAAGTCTATAGAAATACAATTTTGACAAAATTTTCTTTAGAAATAAAATGTTGACAAAATTTTCTACAGGAATAAAATTTTAACAAAAATTTCTATAGAAATATTTGTTTGGTAGATTTGTAGTAATTTGTGGTGATCTTCAAATTTTGTTAGATTTTTTCTTGCACGAGTGGGAACTGTTGTTACCACATATTATTAAAAATCAAGCCTTGCCGGCTTCTAAATTCCTCCTCTAGAGGAAGACGCTAAATATTAGAAAAAAACCTACATATGGGGAATTTCCCCTACTTCTAGCAACGCTGGCCTACGGAGTTATTATTCCACTAATAGTGAGCCCATTATTAAACAAGTAAGGAAAGTCTAAAGTCGGGCGGGGCCGACGTATTTCTTTCAATTTTGCATTTAAAAAACCTGAACACTCATTTTGAAGGTGTGTGTGTAGAATGTTGCTCCTATTTTGATTTTGGAATTCACTCTTCAGTTGTCAAAATGCCGTCCAAGCAAGAAGAGCAGCGTATCAAAATTTTGCTCGCGAAAATCCGAGCTCCTCGCACGCAAAGCTGGCAAAATCGCTAAAAGTTGGCAAATCAACCGTTACAAATGTAATTAAAGTGTTTGGGGAACGCTTGTCGACAGCCAGGAAGTCCGGATCGGGGGGAAATCGAAAACCGGAAGCCGCTGAGACGACAAAGAGAGTTGCCGGTAGTTTCAAGCGAAACCCTAACCTCTCTCTCCGAGATGCCGCAGATAAGCTGGGTGTATCGTCTATAACCATGCATCGAGCCAAAAAACGAGCAGGACTATCGACTTACAAGAAGGTAGTGACTCCAAATCGCGATGATAAACAAAATACGACGGCCAAAGCGCTATCCCGGAGGCTGTACACGACGATGCTGACGAAGTTTGACTGCGTGGTAATGGACGACGAAACCTACGTCAAAGCCGACTACAAGCAGCTTCCGGAACAGGAGTTTTATACGGCAACAGGAAGGGGAAAGGTAGCAAAAAATTGGCCTCTGTGGGCAATTGAGTGTATATCGGGCGAAAGCTATATATCGGAGCTATATTTAAAACTGAACCGATTTGGCTGATATTTTGCAAGTATTTGGAGACTCATAAAATATTCGAAACCTACGTCAAAGCCGACTACAAGCAGCTTCCGGGACAGGAGTTTTATACGGAAGGGGAAAGGTAGCAGATATTTTCATGCACATAAAACTGTCAAAGTTCGCAAAGAAATATCTGGTTTGGCAAGCCATTTGTACCTGTGGCTTGAAAAGCAGCATTTTCATAGCTTCCGGGACTGTCAACCAAGAAATTTACGTGGAAGAGTGCTTGAATAAACGTCTGCTGCCTTTCCTGAAGAAACACGGTTGTTCCGTACTGTTTTGGCCGGATTTGGCATCTTGCCATTACGGTAAAAAGGCCATGGAGTGGTACGCCGCCAACAACGTGCAGGTGGTTCCCAAGGACAAGAACCCTCCCAACACGCCAGAGTTCCGCCCAATTGAGAAATACTGGGCTATTGTCAAGCGGAACCTAAAGAAGACCAAAAAAACTGCTAAGGACGAGCAGCAGTTCAAGGCAAACTGGCTTTCTGCGGCGAAGAAGGTGGACAAGGTGGCTGTACAAAATCTGATGGCAGGTGTCAAACGTGAGACCCGGCAATTCGTATTTGGAAAAGCGAAAGCCTAACTGAATATTTTTCCTGAATTTTATACTAATTGAACTTGAAAAAGAAATTTAATTTGATTTTTTAAATAAACGATTTTACCGATTTACACGCGTTTTCCCTTGACCAAATTTTGACCGTATCACCCTTTAGATTTTAAATTTCAAGCAAATCGGCTAGAAAATATAGTCTCTAGACGCACAAGAAGTAAAATCGGGTGATCGGTCTATATGAGGGTTATAACAAAAAATGGACCGATACACCTCAATTTTAGCACACCTCTTTATGGTCACAAAATACCTATAGATTTCCAATTTCAGGCAAATCGGATAGAAAATACAGTTTATAGAAGCCCAAGAATAAAAATCGGGAGATCGGTCTATATGGCGGCTATACCAAAACATGGACCGATACAAACCATTTTCGACACACCTCTTTATGATCCCAAAATACCTCCAGATTTCCAATTTCAGGCAAATCGGAAAGCAAATATAGTTGCTAGAAGCCCAAGAAGCAAAATCGACAGATCGGTCTGTATGGGGGCTATACCAAAACATGGACCGATGGGCACCATTTTCGGCACACCTTTTTATGGTCCTCAAGTTCCTCTAGATTTTCAATTTCAGGCAAATTGGATAAAAACTACGGTTTTGATAAGCCCAAGACCCCAAATCGGGAAGTCGGTTTATATGGGGACTATATCAAAACTTGGACCGATATAGCCCATCTTCGAACTTGATCTGACTGCAAATAAAAACGAATCTGTGCCAAATTTCAAGACGATAGCCCCATTATTGAAGGCTGTAGCGTGATTACAACAGACAGACAGAAAGACGGACATGCTTATCGTCTTAGTATTTCTCCCTGATCAAGAATATATATATACTTTATATAGTCGGAAATCGATATTTCGATGTGTTACTCACGGAATGACAAACTTATTATACCTCCGTCACCATTCTATGGTGGTGCGTATAAAAAAGTATTGCCGTGAAGTCAAAGATTTCATGTCATTAAAATACGAATGCAAATTTTGCTTAGGATAGAAGACGCATTTCTCTAATAACATATACACTTTTTTCTTGTCAAAAAGTCGATAAACTTTTCAATGAAGTCGTATTGTCCTTATAATTAAGTGATTTCACTTGAAAATGGGTATCATAACATGAAAGAAAAAATGTTTGTGCTAAAGTCAACTTGACTTTAATAATTCGGAAAAATTCTTTAAATTTAATGAAATTGTCTTTGAATTTTTTGTCTTTTTTCAGTCAAGATGCAAAGCAAAAAATCATTCAAATATAGGACATGTTTTTCAACACTTTATTTTAAAGACGTTTTTTACTTGAAACATATCAGCGAAAATTAAAATTTGCTTCCTAGAAGCAAGTACACAAAACCCAAATTTAAAACTGAATTGTGTGGTAATCAAGGCCGTATTCAGGGGGGATCAAACCCCCACCCCCGAAATGAATGAATATTTTTATATAAATATATATATATTTTTAGCTGCATAGAAAAATCTTATCGAAGATGTTGAAGAAAAGCTGGAGGTTTTATTTTGAAAAACGCTTACCTATAAAACTTGCACAAATCATAGCCCGTCAAACGACGGTCGAAAAAAACAAAGTGTTTTTGTTCTCGCACCACAAAATTCATTTTTGGAAAATGTATTTCTGCTTTTTATGTGTGTTTGTTGTTCTTTTTGTGAACATGACTCGCTTTGTTTGGCCATAGCAACAACAACGAAACAGCCAAACACACATGTGTAAATGAAATGGCGCAAACCTGCGAAAAGAACCTGCCTAATTCAGCGATGGAAGCACTTGGAGAGTGCAATAAAGAGATATTTCTAAACGTGTATATTCTTTTAAAAATTTTGGTCCTTTGCCAGTTACTCAGGGATGGAAAATTCAATTTTTAAGAAAGTACAAAAAAGGTATTTTTTGAGCGAAAAGGTACTTTATACTAAATTTCAACAAAAATTTCACTGGAAGATTATTGTCAAGAGACTGAATTTTAAAGAAAATAAAATTTTGCAAAAATTTTCTATAGAAATAAAATTTTGCAAAAAAAAAAATCTATAGAAAAAGAATTTTGCAAAATTTTTTCTATAGAAATAAAATTTTGCAAGAATTTTCTACAGAAATAAAATTTTTACAAAATTTTCAATTGAAATAAAATTTTGACAAAATATTCTATAAAAATAATGTTTTGCAAAAATTCTATATAGAAATAAAATTTTGACAACATTTTCTACCGAAATAAAAAATCGATAATATAGAATCGCATTCTTTTTTCGACTAAAACATTCTTGAAGTTCAATAAAATCCTGTTTTTGACTATGTCTTTTACAAAATCGAGATATTCTTCCCACATGAACATGTCTGTTTTGCCATATTTGTAAAAGACTATTAGCAAATAAGGTTGATAAAGACTTTCTCAAAATATTAAAATATTTTGTCAAAGCTATTGTACCATAAATCTGATATCGACTCAAAAATGTCTACACAAAAGGTACTAAATCATTCGCGGGGTACTACGGAACTGACCGGGGTGAAAAAGTATTGAAAAAAGTACTTTAGTACTGCATTTTCCATCCCTGCAGTTACTACGTGCTCATCCGAACGTTCATTTTCAACAATGAAGAGATTAAAGACGTATCTTAGAAATTCGACTAGCGAGAGTAGACTCAATGGATTTGCATTAATGTCGGTTCATCGCCGAATAAATGTGCCGACTGAAGAAGTCATTGATTTATTTGCTGCCCAAAAAGCCCGTCGGCTCAATTTAATATTATAACAAGTATATACAGCCGCAAGTTCGGCCAGGCCGAATCTTATGTACCCACCACCATGGATTGCGTAGAAACTTCTACGAAAGACTGTCATCCACAATCGAATTACTTGGGTTGTGGTATCTTAAAACTTATTCTTGCATGGTTGTTGGATACCATATACTAACATCACGTACCAAATTTCAACCGAATGGGAGGTATTTTGCTCTTCCAAGGGGCTCTGGAGGTCAAATCTGGGGATCGGTTTATATGGGGCCTATATATAATTATGGACCGATATCGACCAATTTTTGCATGGGAGTTTGAGGCCATATATTAACACCACGTACCAAATTTCAACTGAATCAGATGAATTTTGGTCTTCCAAGAGGTTCCAGAGGTCAAATCTGGTGATCGGTTTATATGGGGGCTATATATAATTATGAGCCGATGTGGACCAATTTTTGCATGGTTGTTAGAGACCATATACTAACATCACGTTCCAAATTTCAGCCATATCGGATGAAATTTGCTTCTCTTAGAGGCCTCGCAAGCCAAATCGGGGGATCGATTTATATGGGGGCTATATATAATGATGGACCGATGTGGACCAATTTTTGCATGGTTGTTAGAGACCATATACTAACACCATGTACCAAATTTCAGCCGGATCGGATGAAATTTGCTTCTCTTAGAGGCCTCGCAAGCCAAATTTTGGGGTCCGTTTATATGGTGGCTATACGTAAAAGTGGACCGATATGGCCCATTTGCAATCCCATCCGACCTACATCAATAACAACTACTTGTGCCAAGTTTCAAGTCGATAGCTTGTTTCGTTCGGAAGTTAGCGTGATTTCAACAGACGGACGGACGGACGGACGGACGGACGGACGGACGGACGGACGGACGGACATGCTCAGATCGACTCAGAATTTCACCACGACCCAGAATATATATACTTTATGGGGTCTTAGAGCAATATTTCGATGTGTTACAAACGGAATGACAAAGTTAATATACCCCCCATCCTATGGTGGTGGGTATAAAAAAATATTGTATAACATACCTATGCATAAATAAAAATTTCTACACATGAGATTATATGAATATTTTTTTTTTTAAGTTGAATCCCATCCCCCGCCCCACCGAATTAAAATCCTGGCTACGGCCTTGGTGTCGATCCTTACTTGTATTCTCCGCTTCCTTGGCTCGGAATCAATACCAAAATGTTGAAAGTAAAGACAAAAACTTTGGAACCGGGTATGTTTTTTTTTTCAGTGTATGATTCGCCTTGGTCGAATTTAAGGCCATATATACTTGTTTCTATCAATACATATGCTTTATTGCCATTACTTGCACTTTAGACCTAGAACATGAGTACATTATAGTGTAATGATTATAATCGTGATGCCTTCTAAGACACTGAATTCATTTGTTGAGATTACCTTCACGAAATGTCCATTAGTTTTGATGAGGCCATCAGTAGAAGTTCGTCGAAATCGAGTGTATTTGCGAATAGCTTTCAAATGCTAAGTGAACACAATTTTATTTAATTACATACAATCGAAAAACTATTTACTCTCACACATACACACACTCGCCTGCATAGCACATTGGTGGAATGCCATTATATGTGACAAATACCTTGGAGGCTCACTTTATGAACAAATGACCAAATAGATCTCAAGACAATTGTCAATGAAATATTATGGCTTGGTCTAATGTTGATAACGAAGTAAGAAAAACAAATACAACCGCACACACACACACACATACACACTAGGTTGTAACAGTTTGATTTTTTCAATTATTCTTGCCCAGGGCCCTTCATGTCTTTGTCATGCCTACAGCCTCCTTCGTGTCTTTCCTTGATATGAAATTTTCAATTTGTTGGGGTTGATGAAAGTCATGCTTCATGCCGACTTACCAAGCGAACATTTATTATGGCCACATTAACTTAATGGTCTTCAGACTTTTGACTTTGACCAAAATGTATGGAATGCTAGAAGTTTTTCATCACAACATACTTTGGAGCATTGGAGACATTGACTTCAATTCTCGTGCAGATGTGTGACAGGCATGATTTTTCACTAATGTCAATTTGGTAAATGTTCACTTGGAATTTTTGTTCTTTTGTTGTCGTATTTTGTCTTTGCCTTTATTTTTGGCGAAAATATCTTATTCGAAAAAGTAAACAGGATTCCCATATCATCAACCTTAATGAGAAGTCATTAGGAAGCCTTCCCCAATTGCCAAGAGGATTGTTTTTATTTTCATTACTGGAAGAAAACAACAGAACATATTTTTTTTCACATTTTGACTTAAGCCGAATATGATGAGCGAGTGTCTGCGTGTCTGAGGCCGTCGGCTTAAATCAAAAATGTAATGTGTGAAATTTCTCAGTGACTTAGTGATGGAGAATTATAATGAGTGGATGTGTAAGAAATGGCATCGATGAATCACAAGACGTTAGTATCAGAACATCTTATCTACACGAATAAAAAAGCATGTTTACAATTTTAAGGACACATAATACGTTATAGTTTATGACCACCAATCCGTATAACGAAAATTGATTTCCATTTAGACCATATTGGTCCATTGTAATTCCTTATAGTTGTTTCTTCCCTCTTCATTATCTATCTTCCTGCGCCAGAATCAACCCCATCCCATTTGCAACACCCAGAGGGAGACAAGATAGACACATGGTGTCTTTGGTAAAAATGCTCAGGGTGGGCTCCTGAGTCGATATAGCCATGTCCGTCTGTCTGTGAACACATTTTTGTGATCAAAGTCTAGGTCGCAGTTTTAGTCCAATCGACTTCAAATTTGGCACAAGTATGTGTTTTGGATCAGAATAACATAGAACCCTATTGATTTTGGAAGAAATCGGTTCACATTTAGATATAGCTCCCATATATATCTTTCGCCCGATATGCAGTTATATGTGGCCAGAAGCCAGAGTTTTAGCCTGATTTGCTTGACATTTTGCACAAACATAAAACTTGGCCGTAGAGTCAAGTGTGCACAATTTTATTGAAATCGGTTTAGATTTAGATATAGCTCCCATATATATCTTTCCCCCCAAGTCATCCTTTACTTTGACTAGTGTTCCGAAAGCGGTCACGGTCATATATCATCACAGTCACGTCACTTTCGATTTTCACTCACGTTATCACGACTTGTGTTTCGAACGCGGTCACAGTCACGTTTTCGTATTTATCTGAATCATCCTTTACTTTGACTAGTGTTCCGAACGTGGTCACAGTCATATTTCATCGTCAGTCACGTCGTCACAGTTCAAGGTCACGGTCAAGGTCATTCGCGAATAACACGTGTTCCTGTCCTTGTTCCATCGACATTCGCGTTTCCGTTAGCTACCTAAGTCTGCTCGTGCTCGGTGCTCGAAACGCAGTCACAGTCACGTCACTGCCGTTCCTCGCTCACGTTATCACGACTCGAGTCCCGAACGTGGTCACAGTCACGTTTCCCGGTTTCCACTCACGTAATCACGACTTGTTTTCCGAACGCAGTCACAGTCGCATCATTTTCGTTTTTCCCTCAAATTATCATTATCTGTGTCCCGACCGCGTCACAGTCACGTCACTTCCCTTGTTTCAACCACAGTATCACGACTTGTGTTCCGAACGCGGTCACAGTTACGTTTACCGGTCCGTCCCAGCTATCCTTACGTCAACTAAATGTTCCGACCGTGGACACATCGTCAGACACGACATTCGAGCGATCGCGGATCAGGTATGTAAGTGGGGAGTCCACTACGATGGAGAGCGTAGCCCGAAGTTTTGGCTGGAAGAGCGCTGGTATGGTACCGTACTGCCATCAAACAGTGGATGAACTGGAACGACTTCCGAGAGGAGTTTTTGAAGTTCTTCCTGCCATCACGTTATTTCGAAAATCTGGAGGATGAAATTAGGAAGCGCCGACAGAAACCCCGGGAGACTTTTAAGAACTTTGCCCTTGCGATGCAAGACCTTATGCGGCACTGCGACCTCTCCGAGGAACAGAAGGTCGAGCGCATTTTCCACAACGCGCTACCGGAGTACCTCTGGTATATCAGAAGGCGCGACGTCTTAAACCTTCAGGCACTGATAGAGTTGGCCGAAGATCTGGAGAGTTTACCGCCGCTCGCTACTCACACAAAGGAACATCACCAACGACTCGATCCAGGCGAGGCCGGCCGAGACCTTCAACCCACGCACAGCCTGCCGCCATTGCGGTTATAATGGACATTACGCAGCTGGGTGTTGAAACGAACCCCTTCTTTTCTGCTGGGAATGCGGACGACGAGGAGTCCGAACAATCAACTGCTGTCGACAGAATACGGGAATCGGATCCGCCCAGGACGAGGGGGGGCGAGTCCGCAGGTCTACCAGGAAACCCTCCAATAAAAACATCGCTGCGATTAGAACCCAATAAATTAGTGGCGACCATCGGGATAGGAGATCGGCTGGTAGCCGTAACGGTCGACACTGGTGCAACTGGATCCTTTGTCAGCCAAACGTTCTTGGGCGGCAGCGATATTTCACATGCCCTAATTTTCTATGTAACCGACGTGACACTAGCAGATGGATCCCAATGCCGCATTAACGAAGCGGTGGAACTTCCCGTTGAAATAGGAAACAAACCCATACCCACAAAATTTCTGGTGATGCCTGAAGAATCCGAGGACGTGTTACTCGGACTGAACTTTCTAGCCAATGCTCTGGCTCAGTTAGAGGTTGCGGGTCTAGCCTGCACATTCGGAGCTGATCGACTACCCACCGTTGTTTCGCTGAGTCAGGAAAGTCAACGTCATCTCACATTGACGATGGTGGCGATGGCGACCACTGCGGAGAATCCCGCCGATACTCATACACCAGTTCCAGGAGGTCAACCCACGACGACACACACATTAGGAATTTCCTGGAAGGTGAGTTAAGTTCCATAGCCTACATGGTCCCTCGACAATCGCGACACACCGAATCGTCATGAGAGATGGTCGACCATTTAAGCTGAGGTATGCCGGCCGGAGTCCCGCCATGCAAGCAATCATAGATGAGAAAGTTAGTGAGTTACTGGATAAAGACCATATCGAACCATCGCACAGCCCGTATAGCTCACCAATTACGTTGGCCCAGAAAAATAATGGGACCTGGAGACTTTGCATGGACTTCAGGCATCTCAACAGCAGGTCGGAACCAGATGCGTAGATTGCCCCGAATCGCATTCATCCTGGACCGCCTCCGCGAGGCCAAATTTGTCAGTAGTATCGACTTAAAAGATGGTTACTGGCAAATACCGATGGACGAAGCCAGCAAGAAGTTTACCGCTTTTACGGTATCCGGCCGAGGATTATATCAATGGCGGGTGATGCCATTCGGTTTGCACTCTGCCCCAGCCACCATCCAGCGTGCTTTGGATTATGTTATCGGGCCAGATCTGGAACCTTACGCGTTTGCCTACGTCGACGATATTATTTATTGGTCGAACACTGGAGGAGCACCTGGACAAGTTACGCGAAGTATTCCAGCGGTTACGTCGAGCCAATCTCAAAATCAATCCTGAAAAATGCGAGTTCTTCCGCCGCGAGACTCGATACCTAGGCCATGTCATCAGTGGAGAAGGTATCCATACAGACCCAGAAAAGATCGCAGCGATAACAGAAATGACCGAAACGAAGACACTGAAGGAGTTACGACGTTTTCTGGGGGTCGTGTCTTGGTATCGCCGGTTCGTGCCCGATTTTGCCATGCTAGCGCACCCGTTGACGCCACTCCTAAAGAAGGGAAAGCATTGGCGATGGACGGAAGAACCACAAACGGCGTTCGAGCTCTTGAAGGCTAGACTAATTAACGCTCCAGTCTTGGCGTGTCCGGATTTCGGTAAAATGTTCGTGTTACAGACCGATCCCATCGACTACGGGCTCGGCGTGGTACTAACTCAGGAGTTGGAGGATGGCGAACGCGTCATAGCCTATGCAAGTCGTACCCTTAACGGAGCGGAGGAAAACTACTCAGCCACGGAGAAGGAATGTTTAGCCATTGTCTGGGCCATCCGGAAGATGCGACCTTACTTGGAAGGATACATCATTCTGGTGATAACGGACTACCTGGCGCTCAAATGGCTCAACTCCATCGACAATCCCACAGGCCGCCTCGCACGCTGGGCATTGGGGCTGCAACAGTACCAGGTCTCCGTGAAATACAGGAAAGGTGGTATGAATGTCGTTGCGGACGCTCTCTAACGTCAACCCCGGGAATCCCTACTACGAGCGGTGGAGGAGGTGGAATCAAATTGCCCATGGAGATGTCGGGTAAAATCCAGGCCAACCACGAGCGATTCCAAGATTACCAACTCGTAGGCAAGCAATTATATCGACATTTTCAAAGAAATTCCGCCGACGAAGACAATACTCCATGGAAGCTCTGTGTCCCCACTTCACTTCGGGATCGAGTCATGCGGGAAAACCACGACCAACCGGCCACGGGACATCTGGGAATAAGGAAAACAATTATCGGGGCGAGCAGCCGCTACTACTGGCCTCGAATGAATCGGGACATATCTAACTACGTTCAGTCCTGTCAACGCTACAAGCCCAGTCAAACTGCACCGGCTGGGGAAATGCTTGTCACAATTCCCGAGGAACCATGGGCGACAGAATGTACCGATTTCGTTGGACCATTGTCGCGGACTAAACACGGGAATACCATGATCTTGGTTTTCATTGAGCGGTTCACCAAAAGGGTAGAACTAGTCCCCAGTCGTAAGGCGACTGCCGAAGGCGTCATGAAAGCTTTTCGGGGACGGATACTATGTCGCTTTGGTGTACCCAAGGTCTTGATCTCGGACAACGGGAGTCAATTTACCAGTCGAGCGCTTTCTAAGTATCTGCAGGACATAGGCGTTCTTCATCAGTTTACGGCTCCCTACTGCCCGCAGGAAAATACCACAGAACGTGTCAATCGCACAGTAAAGACGATGATTGCACAAATTGCCAAAAACGAGCACAACAAGTGGGACGAGCATTTGCCAGAAGTTACTTTGGCCCTCAATTCGGTATGAGTATTCCAGATGGTGCGTACGAAGTTAAGTAGGGCGGCCAAGAATCAACAAAGGTATTACAATCTGCGGAGGAGGCCATGGAAGCCAGTGAAGGGATCATTGGTTTGGGTACGACAACACCAGCTATCAAAAGCCATAGACAACTTCGCCGCGAAGTTGGCCCCGAGATACGAAGGGCCGTACGAAATTGTTGACTTCCCATCACCGGTAATCGTGAAATTACGCGGTCACACGAGGGGGAATGAGCGCACGGCACATATAAGTGAACTAAAACTGTACTCCTCGTACGACGGGGACAAAATGACTAATCCACCACCCGCCACTAATTCTAACTATCTCGTTCTTTCTTCTACAGATAAAAATCATACCGAAACCCAGAACATGGACAATCAAAGGCCCGCTAACCCACAGCCTCTCCGCACCAAGGCTTACTACAAGGAGCAACTACAAAATCGGGAGCTGCTCCAGAATACCGGACATTCGCCACTAAAGAGCTGCACGGTACGCCTCAATGAAATCTCGACCGTTGAGACCTATATTAATCCCGGGTCACCTACGCGCCCAATTGCGGTAGTAAAGCCTCAATTGGAGACGATCTGCATTTCGTCAGACAGCGACGAGGCTTACTCTCCGCCACGCCTACGGCTCCGACGCCAAGCCAGAGCTCGAATTCTGTCCTCCTCGTCGGACAGCACACCACCGCCGCAATGACCACAAGCACCATCACACCAGTCGCCTGCCCGCCAAACCCCAGGTCCGGTCAAGGTCAACCAAACTTCGATTCTCGAGGCCCTCCTGACAGCATCGTTCCGTCCCACATCTCCCTACTATGTGGAGGAAATAACGACATCAAGCCCGACTCAAGTATTACGAGAAGCGACACCACCTCTGCCTGAACGTCCCGTAATCCTGGCAAACGAGATACCGCAAGATGGGACCATCGCCGCTGTAGGCACACCGGACACCTCGGTCGCCCCACGACCTATCTCTCCCACACTATTGGAATCATCCGGCTCGGAAGACAGCGGGCCGAGACCAAATACACGGTCCGAACCCGAGAACCGTCCCCCGTCCGACAGCTGGCAAGTGCCGTAGTGGTTCCGTCACAATATGAATGCCACGAAGAGCTATCAGAGGAAGTGCTATGGGAGCTACGTCCACATATGGCATACTGCCGGGCCATACCAAAGGCACGCCGGCCAAATAAGTACACTCTTACTATAGAGGACCAACGCTACCGCGGAGGGGGGAGCAACTGTACGATGATATTACCTCATCAACCGCCGAGGTAATATCATCGTACAGTTGCTGCCCCCTCCGCGTTGGAGGAGGAGGACAGTGTAACGGCGAAAGTCGTTGCACTCGTTTTCGCCTCACCATTTCATTTTCTTTCATTTCTATTATTAATAACCAAGGCTGAAGTCATTTTATTAAGTTTTTATGATACATGTATTGTTTTTTATTTTTATTTATTTTTTTTTTTCTTGAAATACATTCTTTGAGTAAAAGATGTCGGTTGGGTAAACGTACGAATTGTTGATGGGCACATTAGTGGTAAACAAGGTACCGTTACCGGTTTGAAACAACACAACACCCACATGCAAAACAGGTATGCGAGAATCACAAAGAGGCAAGGCTAAACAAGTATATACGGTCGTAAGTTCGGCCAGACCGAAGCTTATGTACCCTCTACCATGGATTCCGTAGAAACTTCTACTGAAGAATGTCATCTACAATCGAAATACTTGGGTAAATACGTATATAATTAAGTATGACAAAATTTAAAATTTTGACAACATTCTCTATAGAATTAAAATTTTGACAACATTTTCTATAGAAATAAAATTTTGACAAAATTTTCGGTAGAAATAAAATTTGACAAAATTTTCTATAGGAATAAAATTTTGACAAAATTTTCTATAGAAATAAAATTCTATAGAACGTGGTCACAGTTTCGTTTCCCGGTTTCCACTCACGTAATCACGACTTGTGTTCCGAACGCGGTCACAGTCATATTTCATCGTCAGTCACGTCGTCGCCGTTCAAGGACACGGTCAAGGTCATTCGTGTTCCTGTGCTCGTTTCTATCGACATTCTCGTCAACCGTCAACTATCACGACTTGTGTTCCGAGCGCGGTCACAGTCACGTTTACCGGTCCGCCCCATCTATCCTTACATCAACTAGTGTTCCGACCGTGGACACATTATCAGACACGCCGACATAGCTCAAGGTCACGGAGAAGGTCATTCACGAATAACACTCGTCTCTGTTTTCCATCGTCATTCACGTCGCCCGTACTCTGTGTTCCGAACACGGTCACAGCCGTGGGATTTCAACCCTCACGTCAACGTCCCCCTATCCTTGTGTTCCGACCCCGGTCACAGGTAGGGTACCAACGCCATCGTCGACACCCCGAACTCGTGTTCCGTCCCGTTTAACGGCATGCCATCGTTTCTATAGATTTCGTGGGGTTTCGACACAGGATCCAGTCAATATCCGTCAACTCCGCACTCTCCTGTCGTCAGCTCTTCCCCTCATTTTTCCACACCACGGACTTTCCACCGCCACGTTTCCCACCACTGGATCAACCAGCAAGCAGTCCAGCAAACCAGTTCTATTTCAGCGTTCTCCCCACACCCAGATAAACCAAATAAATAATATAATCAAACCGAACATCGTCTTTCCTTCGTCTGTCACTTCCCCTATAAATTTCTGTGACGGACCCTTTTCGCGGGGGGAGCTAACCCCAGCAGACGGAGGAAACTCGTCGTTACAGTATAATATAGTCGGCCCCGCCCGACTTTAGGCTTTCCTTAGTTGTTTTTTTGGATACTGAAGTGGTGCAGATTTGACCCAGAAGCGATGAATTTAACATGGGCTTGTCATAAGATGTATGTCCACTATTTCAACAGCCATTGCACTGAATTTGCATCATTTCTTAAGGTGTGATTTGAAGTCAGTGTTTTGGATTTGAGTTAAAAATATTTGTGATATTTTGCCGAATAAATAATTTTTATAATAATTTATGTTTCTCAATGCACTTTAACGCTGCTCAGTAAAGTTTGACATGAAATATTTTTAAAAATTCGTAATTTTTCTTTTTTCATGCCGATTAAGATCACTTTACCATAGTGAACATCATAAAGAATTTAGTATTGACAATGCCTTTAGAACCACCCTATTGTCACTGCACATAAACTACATATGATGCGATTTCCAAAAAAAAGATAACCTTTAAAGCCCTTGAGAACAAAAGAAAATTGAAGCTGTCACTTGAAATGAATTGAATCGGTCAACCACTAGGACGACTCTATAGCAAGCATACGGGTAGGTGTAAATGATAGTGTGCGGTGTGTGTGATAGTTTGAGGGAGAGAGAGAGCGAAAGAAAGAAACTTTGTTGTATTGTCAATGAAAATTATGTTCTTCGAGGATTTATAAGGTCACGCAAACGCATTAGGGAAATGAAAGGGAAATTACAAATGGTTCTTCATTTAAAACGGAAATAGTCCAACTAAACTTCACATAAAGCTGCAAGCTTTTCGCGTCATGCTGCGGAATAGCTATATCTTTATAAGCCACAAGCGAGACGAGAAGTCCACTGTTTGTTATTTACTCAATCCCCCTCCCCATTCCACCCAAAATAGTTGACGTGTTTACTGGGCAGGCTGTTGTACACAGCATCCAGTTGTTAGGTTTGTGCGTTTTAGTTTATGTGAGTAACAACACAAGCAGTGATGAGATGCGATGTGATATCTGTGTGTGTGTGTTCCTAAGCACCGGAAATGGCAAAGGAGTTGGTAATGGGTGTTAGTGCTGGTGGTGTGAGAAATTTATGAAACTATTATCACACTAAATCGTTTATATAGCTCCAACCAGGAACTGGGTAATGATGTGAATAGGATCGGGTGAAGGTGGGGGCAACTGTTTTATGGCTAAACATTAAACATTTGCATAAATATCCAACTATAACTCGTTTCGAGACCATTTTAAGCCTTGAAGAAGAGTTTCAGATTTGTTTTTTTATTCATCCACACCCACACCCACACCCACACCACCAACGACAAAAGCTAACATCCTCGACATGGGATTTCAAGTGTAAGGCCATAAAGTTATATGAGCAGAGATATAAAATCGCATTAGAAAAGTTATGGACTGAGACTTAAGGAAATAAATGGCTTTAAATTTAAATGCAATTTGTATGGTATGAAGGGGCGGGGTGGGAGTACTTTCCTGCTACAGTGAGAGTTAATTAAAAAACTGGACAACAACTTTGTTATCATAATTTGGATGCCATCTAAGAACATGAGCATATTAAACTTCCTGGATAGAAAACAGAAATATGAATAATGAGGAAAATATCATATTTTTAATTTATTATAATTTTTTACACCAAAACCACATAGTAGTTGGGTTATAATAGTTATGATCTGCAGAAAAAAAATATGCCTACCAGATAGGCATATAGTCCCCATATAAACCGACCTCCCGATTTGGGGTCTTAGGCTTTTAAAAACCGTAATTTTTATCCAATTTGCTTGAAATTGGAAATCTAGAGGTATTTTAGGACCATAAAGAGATGTATCGAAAATGGTGCCCATCGGTCCATGTGTTGGTATAGCCCCCATATAGACCGATCTCCCGATGTTGCTTCTTGGGCGTCTAGAATCTATACTTTCTATTCAATTTGCCTGAAATTGAAAATCTAGAGGTATTTTAGGACCAAGAATTGGTATGTCCATGTTTTGGTATAGGGCCCATATAGACCGATCTCCCGATTTTACTTCCTGGGTGTCTAGACTCTGTATTTACAACCCGATTAGCCTGAAATTGCAAATCTAGAGGTATTTTAGGACCGTGAAGATATGTGTCGAAATGGTCCGTATAGGTCTATGTTTTCGTACAGCCCCCATATATACCGATCTCCTGATTTTACTTCTAGGGCGTCTAGATACCGTATTTTCTATCCGATTTGCTTCAAATCTTGAGGTATTTTAAGACCACAAATAGGTGTGTCGAAAATGGGGAGTATCAGTCCAGGTTTTGATATAGCCCCCATATAAACCGATACCCCGA
Organism: Haematobia irritans; assembly: GCF_050003625.1. Lineage (NCBI taxonomy): Eukaryota > Metazoa > Arthropoda > Insecta > Diptera > Muscidae > Haematobia > Haematobia irritans. The sequence goes on along the minus strand of NC_134397.1, from coordinate 238,535,403 downwards.
TTTGGGGTCTTAAGCTTCTAGAAAACGTAGTTTTTTTTTGCCTACAATTGAAAAAACTAGATGTATTTTAGGACCATAAATAGGTGTGCATAAAATGGGGTGTATCGGTCCATGTTTCGGTGTAGCCCCCATATAGACCGATCTCCCAAATTTACTTCTTGGGCTTCTAGAATCCCTAGTTTTTATCCAATTTTCCAGAAATTAGAAATCTAGAGGTACTTTAGGACCATAAGGAGGTGTGTCGAAAATGGTCCGTATCGGTCCAAGTTTTGGTATAGCACCCTTAAAACACTTCACATTTTTTTTAACTAAAAAAGTTTTTACGCAAATTAGTTTCCATTGCACTATTCATTCGATCAATGTATGGTATGATTGTAAATGAAAAGCAACTTCCAATTACGGAATGTAATTGGAAATTTCCTAGAACGTTTGACTAGCAGATGGACTGAATCGATGCATTTTAATGCCCACCACCATAAAAATGTATTTAAAATATTTCGAACAATCGATATTATTTTTTTAATTTTATTTTAAGACCATATTCTACATATGTATATAGGTAATATACATATGTAGAATATTGGCAGAAAATTATTTCAAAAATGTATTCCTATAAAAAATTTTGTCAAAATTTTCTTTCTATAGAAACTTTAGTCAAAATTTTATTTCTATAAAAAATTTAGTCAAAATTTTATTTCTATAGAAAATTTGATTTCTATAGAATATTTCGTTAAATTTTTATTTCTATAGAAAAATTTGTCAACATTTTATTAATATAAACAAGTGAGGAAAGTCACTTTGTAGATCTAAAATTTCGATACCATACCACATCCGTCAATTGTGTTGGGTGCTATATATAAAGGTTTGTCTCAAATACATACATTTTAATTTCTCTCGATCTGGACAGAATTTGATAGACTTCTACAAATTCTATAGACTCAAATTTAAGTCGGCTAATGCTCTGGGGTGAAATGCAATGTTATTAAAAAAATATGGGAAACGTTTATATCTGAAGCAATTTTAAGGAAACTTTGAAAAAGTTTATTTATGGTTTATCGATCGATATATATGTATTAGAAGTTTAGGAAAATTAGAGTCATTTTTACAACTTTTCGAATAAGCAGTGGTGATTTTACAAGGAAAATGTTGGTATTTTGACCATTTTTGTCGAAATCAGAAAAACATATATATGGGAGCTATATCTAAATCTGAACCAATTCCAACCAAATTTGGCACGCACAGCTACAATGCTAATTATACTCCCTGTGCAGAATTTCAACTAAATCGGAGTAAAAAAATTGGCCTCTGTGATCATATGAGTGTAAATCGGGCGAAAGCTATATATGGGAGCTATATCTAAATCTGAACCGATTTCAATTAAATTTGGCACATTTGACTATACTGCTACTTGTACTCCTAGTGCGAAATTTTAACCAAATTGGGTTAAAACTCTGGCTTCAAGGACCATATTAGTCCATATCGGGCGAAAGATATTTATGGGAGCTATATCTAAATCTGAACCGATTTCAATCAAATTTGGCCAAACTACCAATTGTACATCTAGTGCAAAATTTCAATCATATATCTAAATCTGAACCGATTTCAATCAAATTTGGCACACATGACTATATTACTAATTGTACACCTAGTGCAAAATTTTAATCAAATTGGGCCAAAACTCTGGCTTCTGGGGCCATATAAGTCCATATCGGGCGAAAGATATATATATGGAAGCTATATCTAAATCTGAACCGATTTCAATCAAATTGAGCACACATGACTATACTACGAATTGTACTTCGTGTGTAAAATTTTAATCAAATTGGGCCAAAACTCTGGCTTCTGGGGCCATATAAGTCCATATCGGGCGAAAGATATATATGGGAGCTATATCTAAATCTGAACCGATTTCAATCAAATTTGGCACACATGACTATACGACTAATTGTACATCTAGTGCAAAATTTCAACCAAATTGGGCCAAAAGTCTGGCTTCTGGGGCCATATAAGTGCATATCGGGTGAAAGATATATATGGGAGCTATATCTAAATCTTAACAGATTTCTTCGTAAATCAATAGGGTTCTATTCTGACCCAAAAAAGGAGCACGTGCCAAATTTGAAGGCGATTGGACTTATATTGCGACCTAGACTTTGATCACAAAAATGTGTTCACAGACAGACGGACGGACGGACAGACGGACATGGTTATATCGACTCAGGGAACTATCCTGAGCATTATTGCCAAAGACACCATATGTCTACCTCGTCTCCTTCTGGGTGTTACAAACATATGCACTAACTTATAATACCCTATTCCAGAGTGTGGCGCAGGTTATAAAAATTTAGTCACAATTTTTTTTCTATAGAAAATTTTGTTAAAATTTTCTTTCTACAGATATTTTGATCGAAATTTTATTTCAATAGAAAATTTTGTCAAAATTTTATTTCTATAGAAAATTTTCTCAAAATTTTATTCCTATTGAAATTTTCTCAAAATTTTATTTTTATAGCAAATTTTCTCGAAATTTTGTTTCTATAGCAAATTTTCTCAAAATTTTATTTCTTACTTATGCTCACTGATACTCACTGCTAAGACGAAAACTTGTAAAAATGACTCAAATTTTCCTATACCTCTAATTCATATTTATCGACTGATGAATCATAAATGCATTTTTGAAAAGTCCAAGGCATCTGCTGTGCCCAAGATTTTGTAGAAGTCTGACAAAATATTGTCCAAATCGGGTCAGTTTTAAATATTGGTTAATGGAAATATAAACCTTTATATAAAGCACTCAACAAATTTGAAGGATTTGAGATTTGGTCGAAATGTAGATCTAGATACAAAGTTGTGCAGGGTATATTTTAGTCGGCCCCGTCCGACTTCAGACTTTCCCTATTTGGTTTTTACTAAAATTGTGTTTCGTCCCATAACGTTAGATTTTAATTTTAAGTACATAAGTGTATACAATTTTGTCTAAATCGGTTCAGATTCAATTTCATGCATATGGAAATATAAACCTCCAAAAAATTTTATGGATTTGTGATGGTATCAATAATTTTGGTGCACAATGTGTTGAAGGGTATAATACAATGAGCCCCGTTCGACTTTAAACTTTCTTTACTTGTCTATAAATACATATACTGAAGACTGTTGGTATCTGATCATATTGTGATGGGTATTTACTCGTATATTATTATTTTATTTATTAAACATAGGACCGACATTGCCCTAAATTTTGAAATATAGTGTTCAATTGGGATCAAATGTAAAATTATGATCTTTTTCGCAGACATAAATAAATACTATAATTTGTATCGATCCATTTACGGAACCCACCCCCACCGCTCAATACAACTACAAATTAGTGGTATTAAAATGAGATTTAGTTATATTACCCAGAGTCGACTCTGGAGTCGGGGTCGAAGTCGAAGCTGATGAAAAATGCTGAAGTCGGAGTCGAGCAAAATTGCCTCGACTCCACAGCCCTGATTAAAACCTTATAACTTTAAATCACCCTTTCCTACGTCTCCATCTAATAATTGATGGCATATATTTTTCCCATTTTTTTTTTCAATTGAATGAATCGCTGATTTTAGTTTGAAAACATTTTTTGTTGTTCACAGTTAATCTTCTTTCATTACTTGTCCTTCCACACACTTTGATTTCACCAAGAACAATGATTGTGCCACAAACTGCTGTCCTTTATGTGCTCAATATTCGAATTGACATTTTAGCTGACAATAAGATTCGAATTCAACAAAAAGGCAGAGCAAAAAAAAAAATCTACGAATATTGTCAAAATATCAGATTCAAAGACAATTGCAATTTTGGGAACATGTCGATATTAAAGACTTGATGGTAGTTTTAATTTTCAACTTCGTTGTATGACACTAATACATGTATAAGCTTGTGTATACTAATACACAAACAATATATAAAGATTTCATGCTAAGGATTTCCTTTTGTGTTTTTTTCTCTTTGGATTGTTGATATCGAGTTAAAATAAAATATAAATCAAAAAAGCTTAAATGGGTTCTTTTACACTCAGCTCCATATAGAATCCTCCAAATTCCCTACTCTATCATACCATACATATATCAATACTATATGGATGTTTTTTTATTATTATTTTTTTTATTCCAGAGTTCAATGTAAGGTATGACATTTTCTCCAGCTAACGCCAATGGCACTGTGGGATTTAAAACAATTTTATTGACTTTTGTATGGCTCATAATTGAAGTAGTGAAAATTCGGGTAGCGTTAATTTTTTCATTTAGTAATTATATCGAACACTCTCAATTAGAATATCTTCCAACACTGAAAAAATATTTACGTGATAGTAAAGATCACGACACCTCAATTTTAGGATGCGCAATTTACAAAATATTAAAGGCAAATGTCTTCAAAATAAATGAAATTAAAATAAAGCTTATATTCTTTGCTTCAAATATATTTGCTATATAAAAATAAGGACAAAATTTTTCAACATTTGTGTCCCTCATAAAAGTCGTATGTCTATGAACTAAGCCAAGTAAAGAAACACATTTTTGATTTAAAGAAATCGTCCTTAAATTAACTGAAATATTGAATCATTAGATTTAGGATTTAGCATCTTTGGTTTTTTGGAATTAAGAAAACATTTTTAACATTTAAAAATCCAAATTATAATTGATGATTCATAGTCATCAGTTACAATTGGGATTTTTAAACTGGTATTTGTATGTACGTGACTAGCTTTATTAATATACCGCGAAAAAGAATGAAATTCGATAAATGAGATATGTATCCTAATTTTAATTTTATTGATTCTAGATTTAAAGCTGGAAAATTCTCACTGGAAGGTCAAACATTTTATTTGATAGAAATTTTTATTTCTATAGAAAAAAATCATCTAAAAGAAAATGTTACCTCTATAGAAATAAAATTTCCTACGAAATAAAGTTTTGACAAAATATTCTATAGAAATAAAGTTTTGACAACATTTTGACCAAATTTTCTATAGAAATAAAATTTGACAACATTTTTATAGAAACAGAATTTTGACACAATTTTCTATAGAAACAAAAATTTGACAAAATATTCGATAGAAATAAAATTTTGACAAAATTTACTATAGGAAAAAAATTGACAACAATTTGTATAGAAATAAAAGTTTGACAAAATTTTCTATAGATATAAAATGTTGACAAAATTTACTATAGGAAAAACACTTTGACAAAATTTTGTATCGAAATAAAATTTTGACATAATTTTCTATAGAAATAAAATTTTGAAAAATTTTCTATAGACATAAAATTTTGACAAAATTTACTATAGGAAAAAAATTTGACAAAATTTTGTATAGAAATAAAATGTTGACAAAATTTTTGGTAGAAATAAAATTTTGACAAAATTTTCTATATAAACAAAATTTTGACAAAATTTTCTATAGAAATAAAATTTTGAAAAAAATTTCTTTAGAAATAGAATTTTGACAAAATTTTCTTTAGAAATACAATTTTGACAAAATTTTCTATAGAAATAAAATTTTCACACAATTTTTTATAGAAATAAAATTTTGACACTCTATAAGAATAAAATTTTGACAAAATTTTCTATAGAAATAAAATTTGACAAAATTTACATAATATTCTATAGAAATACAATTTTTATTTAATTTATATTTAATTGACATAATTTTGTATAGAAATACAATTTTGACAAAATTTTCTATAGAAATAAAATTTTGACAAAATTTACCATAGAAATATTTTGATAAAATTTTCTATAGAAATAAAATGTTGACATAATTTTCTATAGAAATAAAATTTTGACAAAATTTTCTATAGAAATAAAATTGTGAAAAAAATTTCTATACAAATAAAATTTTGCCAAAAATTTTCTGTAGGAATTAAATTTTGACAAATTTTTTATAAAAATAAAATCTTGACAAAATTTTCGATGGAAACAAATGGATTAAATTTTCTATAGAAAAAAATTTAAAAATTTTCTACAGAAATAAAATTTTGACAAGATTTTCTATTGAAATAAATTTTGCAAAAAAAATGTACGAAAATTAAAAAAAAATTTTACAAAATTTTCTATAGAAACAAAATTTTGACAACATTTTTTATCAGAATAAAATTTTCACAGAAATTACTATTGAAATAAAACTGATAAAATTTTCTACAGAAATAAAATTTTGCCAAACTTTGCTATAGAAATAAAATTTCGACACAATTTTCTATAAAAATAATTTTTTACAAAATTTTCTATACAAAAAAATTTTTGAAAAAATTTTTTTATAGTTTTATTTCTATAGAAAATTTTGAAAAAATTTTATTTCTATAGAAAAGTTTGGCAAAATTTTATTTCTGTAGAAAATTTTATCTGTTTTATTTCCATAGAAATTTCTGTGAGAATTTTATTCTGATAGAAAATGTTGTCAAAAATTTGGCAAAATTTTTTTTTTTTAAATTGTATTTCTACAGAAAAGTTTGGCAAAATTTTATTTCTGTAGAAAAATTTATCTGTTTTATTTCCATAGAAATTTCTGTGAGAATTTTATTCTGATAGAAAATGTTGTCAACAATTTGGCAAAATTTTCTATCAGAACAAAATTTTGAAAAAATTTTCTATAATATATTCTTTTAACAACATTTTCTATAGAAATAAAATTTTTAAAAATTTTTCTATAGAAATAAAATATTGACAACATATTCTATAGAGATAAAATTTTGACAAAATTTTCTATAAAGATAACAATTTGACAAAATTTTCTATATAGATACAATTTTGACAAAATTTTCTATAAAAATAAAATTATGAAAAAATTTTCTAAACAAATAAAATTTTGACAAAATTTTCTATAGAGATAAAATTTTGATAAAATTTTCTATAGAAATAAAATTGTGACAAAATTTTCTACAGAAATAAAATTTTGCAAAAATTTTCTGTAGAAATAAAATCTTGACACAATTTTCAATGAAAACAAGTATATAAAACAGTAAATTCGGCCGCGCCGAATCTTAAATACCCACCACCAAGAATCAAATATAATAGTTTACTTTGAAAACTCTTCGTCGTAGTGGGTTACTTGATAATATATAGAATTGTAGGGGGTTTGATGACAAATCTTCTCCCAAGCAAGTCAGTTCCCGAAGACAAACTTTAAAGATTTTATCTATGAAGACCAGATCAGATTCTGGATTTATGTGAACCAAATATGTTTGAGTTTTAGAGAATTATAAACATATCGTGTATATGATGAAATTACGCCTTGATTTGAAATCTTAAATCTGTAGATTTTTTCCGCCATTATTTAAACAAATACGATGAGTTAAATCTGGAAATTCTACTTTCAGTTTCAAGCAATTTTCATGACCATGAAATAAGTGTTTTCTTTTTTGAGAAACGTAATTTTAGACAAGCAAAGTTTTTTTTGACACACATTTTAGAGACAATCGTTGAATAAACGAAAATACTTTATCAGAAAAGGAAATTTCGTTTGTCTAAAATTTCATTATAGATTACTAATTTCCAGCAAATCGTATAAAAACTACGGATTCTAGAAGCCCAAGAAATAAAGCCGGGAATCGATCTATATTGGGGCTATACCAAAACATGGACCGATAGGCATCATTTGCTAATCACATATTTGTGATCTTAAAATACCTCCAGATTTTCAATTTCAAACAAATCGGCTAAAAAATATAGTCTCTAGACGTCCAAGAATCGAGAGATCAGTCTATATGGGGGTTGTACCAAAAAATTGACCTCGATATACCTCAATTTCGGCACACTTATTAGTGGTGTAAAAATACATATCGACTTCGAATTTCAGGCAAATCGGGTAATAAATAAAGTTTATAGGAGCTCAAGAATTTCAGGCAAATCGGATGGTAAATATAGTTTCTAGAAGCCCAAGAAGCAAAATCGGGAGATCGGTCTATATGGGGGCTATACCAAAACATGAACCGATGGGCACCATTTTCGACACACCTTTTTATGGTCCCAAAACAACTCTAGATTTTCAATTTCAGGAAAATCGGATAGAAAATATAGTTTCTAGAAGCCCAAGAAGCAAAATCGGGAGATCGGTCTATAGGGGGGCTATACCAAAACATTGACCGATGAGCACCATTTTCGTCACACCTTGTTATGGTCCTCAAATACCTCTAGATTTCCAATTTCAGGCAAATCGGATGGTAAATATAGTTTCTAGAAGACCTAGAAGCAAAATCGGGAGATCGGTCTATATGGGGGCTATACCAAAACATGAACCGATGGGCACCATTTTCGGCATACCTTTTAATGGTCCTCAAATACCTCTATATTTCCAGTTTCAGGCAAATTGGATAAAAACTACGGTTTTTATAGGCCCAAGACTCCAAATCGGGAGGTTGGTTTATATGGGGGCTATATCAAAACATGGACCGATACGGACCATTTTCGACACACCTCTTTATGGTCCCAAAATACCTCTAGATTTTCAATTTCATACAAATCGGATAGAAAATACTGTTTCTAGACGCATAAGAAGCAAAATCGGGAGATCGGTCTATATGGGGGCTATACCAAAACATGGATCGATACGGACCATTTTAGACACACCTCTTTATGGCTCCAAAATACCTCTAGATTTCCAATTTCAGGCAAATCGGATGGTAAATATAGTTTCTAGACGCCCAAGAAGAAAAATCGGGAGATCTGTCTATATGGGGGCTATACCAAAACATGGACCGATACCGACTATTTTCAACACACCTCTTTACTGTTCCAAAATACCTCTAGATTTCCAATTTCAGGCAAATCTGATAAAAAAATACGGTTTTTATAGGTCCAGGACCCCAAATAGGGAGGTCGGTTTATATGGGGACTATATCAAAACTTGGACCGATATAGCCCATCTTCGAACTTGACCTGCCTGCAAACCAAAAACGAATCTGTGCCAAATTTCGGGACGATATCGCCATTATTGAAGGCTGTAGCGTGATTACAACAGACAGACGGACATGCTTATATCGTCTTAGAATTTCTCCCTGATCAAGAATATATATACTTTATATAGTCGGAAATCGATATTTCGATGTGTTACAAACGGAATGACAAACTTATTATACCCCCGTCACCATTTTATGGTGGTGGGTATAAAAATGGATTAAATTTTCTATAGAAAAAAAGTTGACAACATTTTTTACGGAAATAAAATTTTGACAAGATTTTCTATAGAAATAAAATTTTGTGGTCAAAAACCTTTTGACAAAAACTTCTATATAAATTGACAAGATTTTCTATAGAAATAAAATTTTAAACAAATTTTCTATAAAAATAAAATTGTGACAAATTTTTTTGTACAAATATAATGTTGACAAAATTTTTTATACAAATTAAATTTTGATCAAAATTTATATAGAAAAAAATTCTATAGAAATAAAATCTTGACAAAATTTTCGATGAAAAGATGGATACAATTTTCTATACAAAAAAAATTGTGACAAAATTTTCTATAGAAATAAAATTTTGCCACAATTTTCGGTAGAAATAAAATCTTAACAACTTTTTTCAATGAAAAAAAATGGATTAAATTTTCTATAGAAAAACAATTGACAAAATTTTCTACAGAAATAAAATTTTGACAAGATTTTCTATAGAAATGAAATTTTGACAAAATTTTCTATAGAAATCGCCCTAAACATATTAGAAGTGCAAAATGTTGTTTTTGGAAGATGAAGGAGAAACTTTTTTGGTAGCACAATGTTTTTTTTGCCGAAACCAGATAACAAATTTTCGGAAAAAATATTTTTGCGACAAACATGTTATGTTATGTTAGGTATAGTGGCAGCCCGATGCACCAGAGTCACTTAGACTATTAGTCCATTGTGATACCACAGTGGTGAACTTCTCTATTATCACTGAGTGCTGCCCGATTCTCCCGTTTCCAGTGAAACCACTTAGACACTTTGAAACACTCAGAAATGTCTCCAGCATTACTGAGATGGGATAATCCTTTTTGGTGTTTCGTCGAAACTTGGTTTGAACCGACGACCTTGTGTATGCAAGGCGGTCATGCTTACCACTGCACCACGGTGTCTCCCATGTTGCATGTTCCTCGTCAAAAAATAACAGTGTGCTCTTGAAACATGTTTGAAGTGATAATATACCTTCTCTGGGAGTAAGTGTATTTGTAAAATTCATCCCATTGTGCATTCTCTTACACTGTTCTCATCTTTCCCCCTAATATTCAACTATTCACGGTTGATGTGTATGTGTGTGCGTAAGGTAATCGTTATCATCAATGGTTGCAGCACCATCATCATTGTCTAAAGTCTCCCTGGGATTAACGTTCCGATTGCCGGATGTCTTGTCTTTCCCTTCTGATTAGATGGTTAGAGCAGGGTGTAAGTGTCAATTCGAACTATTGACAATCAATTTGTTGCGATTATATTGAATTAAGCTAAGAGAAATTTATTGATATCCAACAATAACAGACAGAATGACGGAATTATCGGAAACGAGTACCAATCCATAGCTAGCTATGACTGGTCATTTGTCGGAAAGTATGATGATAAGGTAGTACAGTGGTATATGACTAACGAGCATACAATGACAAGCGACTAACATTGGCTATAAACGTAAACTAATGATGTTTATCTGATTTTGGATGATGCTAACATGTTCTGGGTCAATGAGAAACAATAACACCTGCTGACACAAAAAGGATCCAATTCAAGTCAATTAGTAAAATGTTTTTCTTATTTGGTAAAGCTATGCTTGTGTCTTGTCTTATAAGAACCATTTTGGATGAAGTTTTAGAGGAACCTTAAACACATCGTCTAAGCGTGCAAGAAAATTTGATGACACAACGCTTTTCATATGATTTCGAATCTAAATTCTGTAGTTTTTAACCCCCTATCATTCGAGTGACCACGATAAGTTAAATCATAAAATTTTGATTGGAAATGGGGAGGCATATGTGCTAGTTAAGGAGGGCACTCGTGGAAGGAATAATGTCTTTGTGGAGGTTTTCCCCCTGATGCATTCATTCTTTACAGGATTCATATTCACCATCGGCAAGGACGTTGGGTTTACTCGGAAGTTTGCGAGTAAACCAAGTTGATATGGTGTGAAATTTTGATGGCGATGTACAGACAGGACGTTCAGCATTTAATTGTAATTATAACACTAGGCAAACATATGGTAAGAATAGGCCTTAAAGATGGCGAGATTTGTAGATGGTGTCCTGAGCCAGTGATGAAACAAGATACTGGGCTCCTTTTTCTTTCAAGCACTCACCGAAATTAGGGAGTAAGCTTAATGAACACACTCGCCTTAATCAGGACCTCTGATTGGATGTTTTAAGCGATTTTAAGGAAGACGGACAAATGGAAGTTCTTGAGCGATTTAAAGTAGACCATCTCAGAAGGAAGAAGTTGGGAGAATTGCATCGTCTAAGTGGTAAAGTAAAGTGGTCTTAGTGGACATCAATTCAAGATTTGATGTCATTCTCTACGACCTAACCTAACCTAACCGGAAGACCTTACGGAGAGAAGGAACATGATCACCTCAATAATATTTCATGACGGCAAGTTAGGAAAATTTAAAACAAAATTTGGCTTATATTTCCAATTTCAGAAAAATCGGAAAATGTGCAATGCCTAGGTTAGGTTAGGTTAGGTGGCAGCTCGATGTATCAGGCTCACTTAGACTATTCAGTCCATTGTGATACCACATTGGTGAACTTCTCTCTTATCACTGAGTGCTGCCCGATTCCAAGTTAAGCTCAATGACAAGGGACCTCCTTTTTATAGCCGTGTCCGAACGGCGTTCCACATTGCAGTGAAACCACTTAGAGAAGTTTTGAAACCCTCAGAAATGTCACCAGCATTACTGAGGTGGGATAATCCACCGCTGAAAAACTTTTTGGTGTTCGGTCGAAGCAGGAATCGAACCCACGACCTTGTGTATGCAAGGCGGGCATGCTAACCATTGCACCACGGTGGCTCACAAGTATAGAAAGTCAAATCGGCAGATATTTCATTTCAAACAAATCGTATAAAAATTGCGATGTGTATAAGCACACGAACCCCACTACACAGAAAAAAATTTCGCTAGAATTTTTCCCATTAAAATTTTAATTGAGTTTTAAACAAGTATATACGGCCGTAAGTTCGGCCAGGCCGAATCTTATGTACCCTCCACCATGGATTGCGTAGAAACTTCTACGAAAGACTGTCATCCACAATCGAATTAATTGGATTGTGGTATCTTAAAACTTCTTAAGATCGTTTTCTAAATAATGAGTTAGTCCATACGTGGTATATATTAGACAAAAAAGGTATGTATAGGTAAGTCTACAAATAATTACGAATCGATATCGAGCCAGACTTGAAATATAAAATTATGAACTTGATATTGACCAATTTTTGTGTGATTGGGGATCTATTTATCTGAGGGCTATATATAACTATATACCGATATGGACCTCGTTAGGCATGGTTGTTAACGGTCCATATCAGTCCATATGATTATGGACTGATATGGACCACTTTTGGCATGGTTGTTAAATATCATATACTAACATCAACAATTAGAGATCAACAATTAGAGATATTATACAGAGAGCCCTCCGGATGACTGAGAAATGGGCGAAAGATAATGGTCTTGGGGTAAATCCTGCAAAGACAGAAATAGTCATGTACTGCAAAGATCGCAAAACTCCCACAGTTAGGCCCATTTCCTTAGGGGGTATTGAAATTCCCTTTAGGGAGTGTGCAAAATACCTTGGCGTTATTTTGGACAGGAAGCTGAACTTTAAGCTTAATATTGAAGAAAGGGCGAGGAAAGCAACGGTAGCTTTATACTCGTGCAAAAAGGCAATAGGGGAAAAGTGGGGACTGAAACCAAAAATTGTACATTGGCTATACACGGCAGTGGTTAGACCTATAATGCTATATGGTGTTGTAGTCTGGTGGCCGGCACTTCAGCAACCGACAGGTTTAGATAAAGTTCAGCGTATGGCGTGCTTGTGTATCTCAGGTGCATTCAGCAAGACAGGAACAAACTCCCTTAATGTCATACTGCATCTATTGCCTTTAGACATTTTGGCCAAACAGTCAGCTGCAACAACGGCTGTGCGGTTGCGCGAGCTATCGCTGTGGTCGGAAAAAAGTTACGGTCACAGTTCGGTCCTCAAAATAATGCCAGATGTGCCTAACGTAGTGGATTACACTTTGGCGAGTCCACTTTTCGACAAAAAGTTTGAGACTCTAATTCCCAACAGTGAGGCGTGGTGTACACGGACCCCGGGGAATAAAAGATATATAGATTTCTACACTGATGGCTCCAAATTGGATGGCCAAGTGGGTTTCGGAGTATATTCTAAAGATCTGGAACTTCGAATAGCGAAAAGATTACCTGATCACTGTAGTGTTTTTCAGGCTGAAATATTAGCAATAAGAGAGGTGGCGAATTGGCTGAGAAGTAATGTTCCAAAAAAATCCTTGGACTCTGTGTTCCTCAACTCGAAAACGGCCATCGATTGCCGCAAATCTCTCAATGAGATGGCTGAGCAGTACAATATTCACCTAATATGGGTGCCTGACCATAGGAACATACCGGGGAACTGCGAAGCGGATGAGTTGGCAAGGCTAGGGACTACCTTACATATTCCAGGGGAACTAGAATTTGTTGGTATGCCCCTAGCTACCTGCAAGCTCATGCTGCGTGAGAAGGCTGTTATGATGGCAAATGTTCGATGGGAGAATTGCAAGGGTTGTAACGACACCAAGCAAATATGGCCCCATTTAAACTTAAACCGCACACTAGATATGCTAATTTTCTCGAGATGTCAGATATCACTCCTGATATCTGCTATAACGGGTCGCTGCCTGATAGGAGATTTTGCAAAAACTATTGGCGCGAAGTATAATGACTATTGTATGAGCTGTCATGATGCGGAGGAAAAAGAATCAATTAAACACCTCTTGTGTGAGTGTCCTGCATTTTGTGTAAAGCGCAAGCAACTTTTAGTAGCATATAGCTTCAGATTACTGGCGGATCTGGAAAACGTTAACTTAAGCAGCCTGCTAATATTTTTGGAACAATCTGGTTGGTTCAACAAAGAAAAATAATCAAGAAGGTTCAGCGGTTAAAACTAGAAGTGCCCATATGTAATAGGTACTTTTAGTTAATGTGGTATCACAATGGACTGAATAGTCTAAGTGAGCCTGAATCTTAATCGGGCTGCCACTTTAACCTAACCTAACCTAACCTAACATCACGTACCAAATTTCAACCGAATCGGATGAATTTTGCTCCTCCAAGGGGCTACAGAGGTCAAATCTGGGGATCGGTTTATATGGGGTCTATATATAATTATGGACCGATTTCGAGCAATTTTTGCATGGTTGATTGAGGCCATATATTAACACCACGTACCAAATTTCAACCAAATCGGTTAAATTTTGGTCTTCCACGAGGCTCCGGAAGTCAAATCTGGGGATAGGTTTATATGGGGGCTATATATAATTATGGACCGATGTGCACCAATTTTAGCATGGTTGTTAGAGACCATATACCAACACCATGTACCAAACCGAATCGGTTAAATTTTGCTCTTCCACGAAGATCCGGAGGTCAAATCTGGGGATCGGTTTATATGGGGGCTATATATAATTATGGGTCGATGTGGACCAATTTTTGCATGGTTGTTAGAGACCATATACTACCACCATGTACAAAATTTCTATATATGGAGGATATACCTCAACATTCACCGATGCACACCCTATTTCGCACACTTATGTGTAGGCTTAAAATTGTAATTTCAGGCAAATCGGATAAAAATGTAGGTGTCTAGAAGCTAAAAAAAAATTAAATCGGAAGATCGGTCTATGTGGAGGCTGTACTCAGCACATCTATTTATGGAACAAAAATGTCATAAGATTTTAAATTTCAGGCAAAACGCATAAAGATCGCGATGTATTGAAGCTCAAGAAATTAAATCAGGAGATCGTTGTATATGGGGGCTATACCCAAATAATGACCGATGCACACCATATTCGGCACACTTATGGGTGTACTTTAATTTCAGGAAAATAGGATAAAAATCGCAGTGTCTAGCAGCTGACAAATTTTTTCCGGTGACATAAATTTTATTATGTACAATTCTCCCAAAGCATTTTGATCTATTGCATTCAGGCATAAAGCTGACAGTGCGACAGGCGGGATAATTAAATGGTGATTTTTTTTAGCTATTATCATTTTGGCAACACTGGTTTAAACAGCTGACACATTTTTATACCCACCACCATAGAATGGTGATGGGGGTATAATAAGTTTGTCATTCCGTATGCAACACATCGAAATATTGCTCTCAGACCCCATGAAGTATATATATTCTTGGGCGTGGTGAAAGTCTGAGTCGATCTAAGCATGTCCGTCCGTCCGAAGTCGAAGATCGAATGGCATTGCCAATGGGCGTTATCGGTTCACTTTTAGGTATATCCCCCATATAAACCGATCCCCAGATTTGGCTTGCGGAGCCTCAAAGAGAAGCAAATTTCATCCGATCCGGTTGACATTTGGTACATGGTGTTGGTCCATAATTATTTATAGCCCCCATATATACCGATCCCCAGATTTGTCTTGCGGAGCCTTTAAGAGAAGCAAATTTCATCTGATCCGGATGAAATTTGGTACATGGTGTTGGTCCATAATTATGTTATTCTAGGTCGTGGCGAAATTCTGAGTCGATCTAAGCATGTCCGACCATCCGTCCGTCTATTGAAATCACGCTAACTTCAGAACAAGCTATCGACTTTAAACTTTGCACAAGTAGTTGTTATTGATGTAGGTCGGATGGTATTGCAAATGGGCCATATCAGTTCACTTTTACGTATAGCCCCCATATAAACGGACCCACGGATTTGGCTTGCGGAGCCTCTAAGAGAAGCCTATTTCATTGGATCTGGCTGAAACTTGGTACATGGTGTTGGTATATGGTCTCTAACAACCATGCAAAAAATGGTCCACATCGGTCCATATTTATATATAGCCCCCATAGAAACCGATCCCCCGATTTGGCTTGCGGAGCCTATAAGAGAAGCAAATTTCATCCGATCCGGCTGAAATTTGGAACATGGTGTTGGTATACAGTCTCTAACAACCATGAAAAAATTGGTCCACATCGGTCGATAATTATATATAGCCCCATATAAACCGATCCCCAGATTTGGCCTGCGGAGCCTCTAAGAGAAGCAAATTTCATCCGATTCGGTTGAAATTTGGTACGTGATGTTAGTATATGGTCTCTAACAACCATGCCAGAATTGGTCCATATCGGTCCATAATTATATATAGCCCTTATATAAACCGATCCCCAGAGTTGACCTCCGGAGTCTCTTGGAGGAGCAAAATTCATCCGATCCGCTCGAAACTTAGTACGTGGTGTTAGTATGTGGTCTCTAACAACCATGCCAAAATTGGTACGTATCAATCTGTATTATATATAGCCCCCAAACATTTAATATTTCTATAGAAAATTTTGTAAACAATTTATTTCTATAAAATATTTTGTCAACATTTTATTTCAATACAAAATTTTGTCCGAATTTACACACAAAAAATTTTTTTCTGATTCAATCACGAAATTAATTGATCCAATTAATTTTTTAATTGAAATGTGTTCAATCACAGAAATGATAGTATCAATTAAAAAATTAATTGAAAGTCAATTAAACAATTAATTGATGCTATTAATTTTTGTGATTGATTTTTGTTTCAATTAAAAAATTTGTTGAGTAAATTAATTATTAATTGAAAATTTGTAAAACTCAATTATAACTTAATTGGAAAAATTTTCGTGAATTTTTTTTTTGTGTAATTGTTTATTTATTTACAAAACATCAAAAATTCTACCAATCTACAAAACAGTAAAAAAATCTACCATTTTTTATAGACTCGTGTTCATAATTGTATATAGCCCCCATTTAAAGCGGCCCCATATTTCAATTCTGGCTCTATAAGTCCCGCACAAAAGTTCATATAGGTTTGTAATTATTTCTTCCCTATATATACCGTCAAGAACTGAATATATACGTATTTAATCGACCTTTTTTGTCTACTATATATCCCGCATGGACTAACTTACAATTTAAAAGATGATGTTAAGAAGTTTTAAGATGCCTTGCCATAGACCGCAACCCAAGTAAATTAATTGTGGATGTAGAAGATTCTACGCCAGCCATGGTGGAGGGTACATAAGATTCGGCCTGGCTGAACTTACGGCCGTATATACTTGTTCGTATTGTTTTTCACTGTCAAACACCTTCGGGTGTATAATTAAAAAAAAGCGCTCGTTTGTCAAAATCGTTTTGAGTACAACAACACCAGGTTTACCCATTTCTCTCAAATAAAAGGCCACTCTCGTGCCAAAAACTGGACCGATTCACATCTTATTTGTCTCATTTGTTTATGGACCTAAAATATGTTACTTACAGAATTTTAAATTCAGTCTATATGCTTAAGAAATAAAACTAAGGAGTACATCGGGCTACATCAATATCTTAGAGACACGGTTAGATAGTCTTAGAATTGTTCCGTGATTATGAGCTCGATATTTCAATACCTTGCTAATGGAACGGCATAGCCACTATATTCTCAACACCATCCTTTGATGGTGAGTACAAAAATGTTCACACTTAATTCTTTCGCATACAAATTTGCGCAAATATGACACTGGACCCCCTTTAGTTCAAATAAATTTGCTAGCATATCGTTTGTCCTCTAACAGTAAAACTTTTCTAATAAATTGACTCTTCTCATATGGCCAAAAGTTAGATCTCATTATCTTGTTGCTTAAATGTTTAAAATATTTCGCTATTGCCAACTGGCTAGAGAACACAAGGGAACTAATTGCTGAAAAACCAAATTTTTGGTAATCTGGCCCTAATCCATAAATTACACGCCTTATTCACATTAATTACCCCCAGTGAAAAAGTTGTCCCAGCAGAAGGGCAAAGTTTGCAATTTCGCTCTAGCGAAATAGCTCTCTTATTCACGTGTAAATGATTTACCAGGATCCGCCTTTGCTAAGATAGCAACACTATTCTGGTGGAGAGCTGTTAGAAGATGGGTGTTTTATTGAATCCATTTGAGGATGCTCTCTAAATTCCACCAAAGCTAAATGGAAACTAAAATTGGGGAAGAACAGAAAAAAAACGGACACAACGGAAACAAGTTACAAAGGAAACTATAGCATAACTATACAGAAAATTTGATATGAAACTGCAGAAAGGGGCTGATTACGAATGTCAACTGGCGGATAGATTTCAGCATGATAATTTACAGGGTATGTTATCTAGCGTATGCAGAATTTTTACTTAGAGAAACAATTTTGTATTAGATTTTGTAAAGCAATATATTTTTGATATTTACATTAAGGTGATAAACAATATTATTATTGACTCTGGTTATCCAAATGTTGTTCCAATTTCAAGTAAATTGGATAAAAATTGCGACTTCCATATCTTAAGGAAGACAATTTGGGAAATCGGTCTAAATGGTGCTTTATCAAAATATACACCGATACGCATAATGTTCGTTACTCCTATTTGTGGTTTTGAAATACATCTAGATTTCTAATTTCAGGAAAATCGGATAAAAACTAAGGTTTCTAGAAGTCCGAGAAATAAAAAAATAACGGAGATCGATCTATATAGGTGTTATGCCAAACCTTGGACCGCTTCCAAATAGGGTAGCCGTTTATATTGGGACCATATCTGAACATGGGCCGATGCATATCATATTCGGTACACCTATTTCTGGTACTAAAATCCCTCTGGATTTAAATTTTCAGGAAAATCGGATAAAACTTGCGGTTTCTAGGAGCTTAAGAATACCAATCCGAAGATCGGTCTAAATGCGAGCTATGCCCTAATATGAACTGATGCACGATCTATTTGGCACACATATTTATGGTCCTAAAATACCGCAAAATTTTCAATTTCATGCGAATTGAATAAAAAACAAGTATACAGCACTAAGTTCGGCCGGGCCGAATCTTAAATACCCACCACCATGAACCAAATATTAGGATTTCCTTTGAAATTTCAGGAGGGCTTGAGGACTTGAGGACACTTCCCGAAGATACATTTAAAGATTTCACCTATGAGGACTATATCAGATTCTGTATTTATAAGAACCATTTTTGTTTGAGTTTTAGAGGAATCATTAACATATCTTGTAAGTGTGCAAGAAAATTATAAAATAACGTCTTGATTTGAAATTTTAAATATGTAGATTTTCACCCGAAAAATAAAATCTGGAAATTTTACATTGAGTTTCAAGCAATTTTCATGATTAGTGCGCCTTCTATACTCACAAGAAGTAAAATTGGTCCATATGGAGGCATTACCAAATGGACCGATAAAAACTTAATCCGATACACGTTTTTGTGAGCCTTAAATACGAGAATATTTACAATTTTAGGCAAATCGGATAAAAACTACGGTTTCTAGAAACCTAAGGAGTTAAATCGGGAAATCGTTCTTATGGGGGCTACACTAAAATACCGACTGTGCCGTTTTCGGCACACCTCTTTATGGCCCAAAAATACCTCTAGATTTCCAATTTCAGGCAAATTGGATAAAAACTACGGTTTCTATAAGCCCAAGCAGTAAAATCGGGAGGTCAGTTTATATGGGGGCTATACCAAAACATGGACCGACACTCACCATTTTTGGCACACCTCTTCAAGGTCCCAAAATACCTCTAGATTTTCAATTTCGCGCAAATTGGATGAAAACTACGGTTTCTATAAGCGAAAGACCCCAAATCGGGAGGTCGGTTTATATGGGGGCTATACCAAAACATGGACCGACACTCACCATTTTTGGCACACCTCTTTAAGGTCCCAAAATATCTCCAGATTTTCAATTTCGCGCAAATTGGATGAAAACTACGGTTTCTATAAGCGAAAGACCCCAAATCGGGAGGTCGGTTTATATGGGGGCTATACCAAACCATGGACCGACACTCACCATTTTTGGCACACCTCTTCAAGGTCCCAAAATACCTCTAGATTTTCAATTTCGCGCAAATTGGATGAAAACTACGGTTTCTATAAGCGAAAGACCCCAAATCGGGAGGTCGGTTTATATGGGGGCTATACCAAAACATGGACCGACACTCACCATTTTTGGCACACCTCTTTAAGGTCCGAAAATATCTCTAGATTTTCAATTTCGCGCAAATTGGATGAAAACTACGGTTTCTATAAGCGAAAGACCCCAAATCGGGAGGTCGGTTTATATGGGGGCTATACCAAAACATGGCCCGATATAGCCCATCTTCGAACTTGACCTGCGCGCAGACAAAAGACGATTCTGTGCCAAATTTCAGGACGATAGCTCCATTATTGAATGCTGTAGCGTGATTACAACAGACAGCCAGACAGACAGACAGACAGACAGACAGACAGACAGACGGACGGACGGACAGACGGACATGCTTATATCGTCTTAGAATTTCTCCCTGATCAAGAATATATATACTTTATATAGTCGGAAATCGATATTTCGATGCGTTACAAACGGAATGACAAACTTATTATACCCCGTCACCATTCTATGGTGGTGGGTATAACAGCACCATGAACCAAATATTAAAGTTTCCTTTGAAATTTCAGGAGGGCTTGAGGACTTGAAGACACCTCCCGATGATGAATTTAAAGATTTCACCTATGAGGACTATATCAGATTCTGGATTTATAAGAACCATTTTTGTTTGAGTAAGTGTGCAAGAAAATTTTAATTAAATAACGTCTTGATTTGAAATCTTAAATCTGTAGAAGTAAAATCTGGAAATTTTACATTGAGTTTCAAGCAATTTTCATGATCAGTGCGCCTTCTACACCCTCAAGAAGTGAAGTCGGTCTATATGGAGGCATTACCAAATGGACCGATAAAAACTTAATCCGAGACACGTTTTTGTGAGCCTAAAATACCAGAATATTTACAATTTCAGGAAAATTGGATAAAAACTACGCATTCTAGAAGCCCAAGAAGTAAAATCGGGAGATCGATACTCACAAATTTTGGCACACCTCTTTGTGGTCCTAAAATACCTCTAGACTTCTAATTTCAGGCAAATTGGATAAAAACTACGGTTTCTATAAGTCCAAGGCCCCAAATCGGGAGGTCTGTTTATATGAGAAACATACGAAAACATCGACCAATGCTCACCATTTTTGGCAAACCTCTTTATGGCTAAAAAGTACCTCTAGCTTTTCAATTTCAATGTGTTCAAAGACAGACGGACGGACAGACGGACATGGTTATATCGACTCAGGGACCCACCCTGAGCATTATTGCCAAAGACACCATGTGTCTATTTCTCCTTCTGGGTGTTACAAACATATGCACTAACTTATAATATCTTGTTCCACAGTGTGGTGCAGTGTATAGTTGGAAAATTTTCTACAGAAATAAAATTGTGACAAAATTTTCTATTAGAAGTTTAGGAAAATTATTTTTGTCATTTTTGTCGAAATCAGAAAAACATATATATGGGAGCTATATCTAAATCTGAACCGATTTCAATCAAATTTGGCACACATGACTATATTACTAATTGTACTCCCAATGCAAAATTTCAACAAAATTGGGCCAAAACTCTAGCTTCTGGGGCCATATAAGTTCATATCGGGCGAAAAATATATATGGAATCTATATCTAAATCTGAACCGATTTCAATCAAATTTGGCACACATGACTATACTACCAATTGTACTCCTTGTGCAAAATTTGAACCAAATTGGGCCAAAACTCTGGCTTCTGGGGCCATATAGGTCCATATCGGGCGAAAGATATATATGGGAGCTATATCTAAATCTGAATTGATTTCAACCAAATTTGGCACGCATAGCTACAATGCTAAATCTACTCCCTGTGCAAAATTTCAAACAAATTGGACCAAAACTCTGGCTTTTAGGACCATATTAGTCCATATCGGGCGAAAGATATATATGGGAGCTATATCTAAATCTGAACCGATTTCAATCAAAATTTGCACACTTGACTATACTACTAATTGTACTCCTAGTGCGAAATTTCAAGCCAATTCGGTCAAAAATTTGGCTTCTGGGGCCATATAAGTCCATATCGGGCGAAAGATATATATGGGAGCTATATCTAAATCTGAACCGATTTCAATCAAATTTTGCACACGTGACTATACGACTAAGTGTTATGTTTGTACAAAATTTCAAGCAAATCGGTATAAAACTCTGACTGCTGGGTCCATATTAGTGCATATCGGGCGAAAGATATATATGGGAGCTATATCTAAATCTGAACCGATTTCTTCCAAAATCAATAGGGTTCTATTCTGACCCAAATTAGGAACATGTGCCAAATTTGAAGGTGATTGGACTTAAATTGCGACCTAGACTTTGATCACAAAATGTGTTCACAGACAGACGGACGGAGGGACGGACGGACGGAGGGACGGACGGACGGAGGGACGGACGGACGGAGGGACGGACGGGACGGACAGACGGATATGGTTATATCGACTCAGGGACCCACCCTGAGCATTATTGCCAAAGACACCATGTGTCTATCTCGTCTCCTTCTGGGTGTTACAAACGTATGCACTAACTATAATATCTTGTTCAACAGTGTGGTGCAGTGTATAGTTGGAAAATTTTCTACAGAAATAAAATTGTGACAAAATTTTCTATAGAAATTAAATTTTGATAAAATTGTATCTAGGAATAAAATTTTCTATATGATAAAATGTTGACAACTTTTCCTTTAGGAATAACATTTTGACAAAATTTCCTCTAGGAATAAATTTTTTGACAAAAATTTCTATAGGAATAAAATTTTGTTTTGACAACATTTTCTATAGAAACAAGTATACGGCCTGGCCGAATCTTATGTACCCTCCATTATGGATTGCGTAGAAACTTCTACTAAAGATGGTCATCCGCAATTAAATTACTTGGGTTGGGGCCGATGGCAAGGCATTTTAAAACTTCTTAACATCATCGTCTAAATTGTAAGTTAGTCAATGCGGGATATATACATCGGCTAAATACGTATATATTCAGTTCTTGAAAGATATATATATATATATATATATATATATATATATATATATATATATATATATATATATAATATATATATATATATATATATATATATATATATATATATATATATATATATATATATATATATATATATATATATATATATATATATATATATATATATATATATATATATATATATATATATATATATATATATACATATATATATATATATATATATATATATATATATATATATATATATATATATATATATATATATATATATATATATATATATATATATATATATATATATATATATATATATATATATATAGGGAAGAAATAATTACGAACCCATATGAACTTTTGTGCTGTAATTATAGGGCCATAATTGAAATATAGGGGATATATACAATTATGAACACGAGTCTACCAAAAATGGCAGATTTTTTACTGTTTGGTAGATTGGCACAATTCTTGGTGTTTTGGAAGATTTTGCTAAATATTCCTCTCCAACTACGAAATGCTTCATAAATTTTCTATATAAATAACATTTTGACAAAATTTTCTACAGAAATAAAATTCTGACGAAATTTTCTATAGAAATAAAATTTTGACAAAATTTCCAAAAGTCATAAAATGTTGACAAAATGTTCTAAATAAATAAAATTTGGCAAAATTTTCTATAGAAATATAAAATTTTCTATGGCAATAAAATTGGGGATCGGTTTATTTGGGGGCTATATATAGATCGATACGGACCAATTTTGGCATGGTTGTTATCGACTATACACTAGCGAAATCCACCAAATTTCAACCGGATCGAACGAATTTTGCTTCTTCAAAAGGCTCCGGAGGTCAAATCTGGGGATCTGTTGATATGGGGGCTATATATAATTATGAACCGATATGGACCAATTTTTGCATGGTTGTTATAGACCATATACTAACCCCACGTACTAAGTTACAACCGGATCGGATGAATTTTGCTTCTCATAGAGGCTCCGGAGATCAAATCTGGGGATCGGTTTATATAAGGCCTATATATAATTATGGACCGATATGGACCAATTCTGGCATGATTGTTAGAGACCATATACCAACATCATGTACCAAATTTCTACCGGATCGGATGAAACTTGCTTCTCTTAGAGGCTCCGCAAGCCAAATCTGTGGATCGGTTTATATGGCGGCTATATATAATTACGAACCGATGTGGACCAATTTTTGCATGGTTGTTAGAGACCATATACTTACACTATGTACCAAATTTCAGCCAGATCTCATGAAATATGCTACTCTTATAGGCTCCGCAAGCCAAATCTGGGAGTCCGTTTATATGGGGGCTATACGTAAAAGTGAACAAATATGGCCGATTTTCAATGCCATTCGACCTACATCAATAGCGACTACTTGTGCCAAGTTTCAAATCGATAAGCTTGTTTCGTTCGGAAGTAAGCGTGATTTCAACAGACGGACGGACACGCTTAGATCAACTCAGAATTTCTCCATGACCCAGAATATATATACTTTATGGGGTCTTAGAGCAATATTTCGATGTGTTACAAACGGAATGACAAAGTTAATATACCCCCCATCCTCTGGTGGAGGGTATAAAAAGGTGTTAACATTTAATTTCTCTAGAAATCAAAAATTGCAAAAGAAGATTTTATTTGGTAGTTTTTCGTAAATTTTTTTTCAAGTTTTTGTAGGCTATTTTTGGATCTAGTGGCAACCGTGCTTCCAATGCGTCAATTAAAGCGGGATTTTCTGCATATACATGAGCTTTAACCCGGGGGCTGTACTAGCGTGACCGTATGGTAACACACATTAGAGCGTCATTAAATCTTCTCGTGTGGATCGCTGATAAATATACCGCTTGTATTTATTTCAAAATTCCAAAAATATAATTACAGCACAATTCGGGTTAACATAACCTTACAAAAAATATTCTAAAGGCATTAATTAAATCTATCTAGGCAGCCAATTGACAAGTCTTGAACGAGAAATAAAATATTCACCGAACTCGATGTTAATAAATCCATTTTTACGCGTGCTATCTAAGAACTTGGTTATCATCCCACGATAGCGTCAACCATTCACAGTTACTTTACGATTCGCATCATCTTTGAAAAAGTACAGTCCAATTATACCAACATTCCATAAATCGCATCAAACTATAATTTTTACTGGGTCCATTGGCAGTTTTTGCCATAATTCTGGCTGGTCTCCACTGTAAAATCGAAAAATCTGCTTATTTACGGACCCGTTGTTGAATTGAAGAAACGCATGTTGAACTTTCTTAAAAGAGAATATATTTTGATAAAAAAAAGTCCAATAATTTACAAGCTTTTTTCGCTTGTAAGGCGATTCATGGATTAATTATAGACCAAACTGATGATGTTTCACAGTGAATCAAAACAGGAAACGTGAAAACAGTCTATTCAAAAAGATAATATCTAAAAAATCATAATTTATGTAATCTGATATGTTGTAGTAGCTACTCCGTACAAACATGCTAAGCATGATAGTTCTTTCATGTGTTTATGAAGAATTTTATCAAATGTTTTTTTTTTTCTCTCAGTGTAGTCTTAATGACTATTTAACCAAAATTCCCAACAGCAAGTGGCAAAACGACTGATTGTTGCACTTCTTGTTAAGAGTTTGTTTTGCTTGTTTATTTGCTATATGCCGTTACCGTCTGATTAAGTGTCCTTACCAAACCATGATAAAGCTTCTAACCATCTAAGTATGGGTGTGTATGTGTGTGAAGTTAAGTGCGTATTTGGTTGCGTGCAATCCTAAATTCCCAATGGTTACACAAAAAAAGAGACGTCCCCCAAAAATACACCCACTTTCCAGCATCCTCTGAATGTCAGAAGAGAAGATGAAATATCGCGAAATATCCCATTCACAAGGAAACTACGACTATGTATCATTTGGTTGGAAATTACTTTTACGTGTTAGATTCCAAATGGTCACATAGAGCATGACAAGAACTAAAGCATCAGACCGTTGATCAAAGGGGAACCACCACCACCACCGGTGCCATCTACCATGAATTACGGGTTGTGGTAACGCTTGGTTGGTTTATTGTTCAGCTTCATTGCTGATTAACCAACGGTTTCTTGCGTTGCTTTAAGGTAAGTTAAGAATATAAATGTAAGCATTTCCCGCAATAGACACTTAGTCAAAGTGATAAGTTATCCAACCCGTTTTCCTTCATAGCACATTACGAAAGGGTTGCAAGGGACATTTCTTTGTCTCGGAAAAGTTGTCTCCAGGTAATTTACCCTAAAGGTGACATTTTTTTCATTGACGCAGGTAGTGTTGGTTGTTTTGTTTGTTACAGTTGTGAGCAATTCGTAGAACAGGAAACAGACGTGATCTTTGGAGATTTCGATAGAATTGCGATAAAATTCATTTCTCAATTTATTTTTAAAACTGAGAATATTATATCCCAGCAAAAACACGTCGCCAAAAAAGTAATGAAAATCTTCTTTTTTAACCCGAAAGAGGGGCAAATTGGCGCAAAAGCAATGAATTTAACATGGGCTTTTCACAGGATGGGATGGACAACCATTTCAACAGCTATTGCATTGAATTTGTATCACTTCTTAAGGTGTGCTCCGAATTCAGTATTTTAAATGTGAATTAAAACAAGTATATACGGCCTTAAGTTCGGCCAGGCCGAATCTTATGTACCCTCCACCATGGATTGCGTAGAAACTTCTACGAAAGACTGTCATCCACAATCGAACTACTTGGGTTGTGGTATCTTAAAACTTCTTAAGATCGTTTTCTAAATTGTGAGTTAGTCCATACGTGGTATATATTAGACAAAAAAGTTATGTATAGGTAAGTCTACAAGTAATTACGAATCGACATGGACTTTTTCACGGTAGGTAGAGACCCAGAATTGAAATATGGGGGTCGCTTATATGGGGGCTATATAGAATTATGAACTTGATATGGACCAATTTTTGTGTGATTGGGGATCGATTTATCTGAGGGCTATATATAACTGATATGGACCTAGTTAGGCATGGTTGTTAACGGCCATATACTAGCCCAATGTACCAAATTTCAACTGACTCGGATGAAATTTGCTTCTCCAAGAGGCTCCAAAACCAAATCTCGGGATCGGTTTATATGGGGGCTATATGTGATTATGGACTGATATGGACCACTTTTGGCATGGTTGTTAAATATCATATACTACCACCACGTACCAAATTTCAACCAGATCAGATGAATTTTGCTTCTCCAAAAGGCACCGGAGGTCAAATCTGGGGATCGGTTTATATGGGGGCTATATATATTGTTATGTACCGATGTGGACCAATTTTTGCATGGTTGTTAGATACCATATACTAACATCACGTACCAAATTTCAACCAAATCGAAAGAATTTGGTTGAGGTCAAATCTGGGGATCGGTTTATATGGGGCCTATATATAATTATTGACCGATTTCGACCAATTTCTGCATGGGTGTTTGAGGCCATATATTAACACCACGTACCAAATTTCAACTGAATCGGATGAATTTTGGTCTTCCAAGAGGCTCCGGAGGACAAATCTGGTAATCGGTTTATATGGGGGCTATATATAAGTATGGACCGATGTGGACCAATTTCTGCATGGTTATTAGAGACCATATACTAACACCATATACCAAATCTCAGCCGGATCGGATGAAGTTTTATTCTCTTAAAGGCTCTGCAAGCCAAATCGGAGGATCGGTTTATATGGGGGCTATATATAATTATGGACCGATGTGGACCAATTTTGCATGGTTGTTGGAGACCATATACTAACACCATGTACCAAATTTCAGCCAGATCGGATGAAATTTTATTCTCTTAGAGGCTCTGCAAGCCAAATCGGGGGATCGGTTTATATGGGGGCTATATATAATTATATACCGATGTGGACCAATGTTTGCATGGTTGTTAGAGACCATATACTAACACCATGTACCAAATTTCAGCCAGATAGGATGAAATTTGCTGCTCTTAGAGCAATCGCAAGCCAAATTTGGGGGTCCGTTTATATGGGGGCTACACGTAAAAGTGGACCGATATGGCCCATTTTCAATATCATCTGACCTACATCAATAACAACTACTTGTGCGAAGTTTCAAGTCGATAGCTTGTTTCGTTCGGAAGTTAGCGTGATTTCCACAGACGGACGGACGGACGGACGGACGAACGGACATGCTCAGATCGACTCAGAATTTCACCACGACCCAGAATATATATACTTTATGGGGTCTTAGAGCAATATTTCGATGTGTTACAAACATAATAACAAAGTTAACCCCCATCCTATGGTGGAGGGTATAAAAATTTGTAATAGTTTGCCAAATAAATAATTTGTATATATTTTTTATGATTTTTAGTGCATCCTAATGCTTGCCTAAAAAGTTTTTCCTCAAATATTTTCAAAAATTCGCAAGTTTTCTAAAATTGATTTATAATTTTTTTTCGACAAAAATAGGAAAAGTATGTTTGTGATATTGATATTAAATTGGTATGGACTTTTTATATTGTTGAAAGAGCTACTTATGTTAGCTTTCACTGTAGCACCTATAAAATAGAATATTGATCCCATTTAAAAACAAGTATATACGGCCGTAAATTCGGCCAGGCCGAATCTCATGTACCCTCCACCAGGGATCCGGAGCGGTCCATTTTTTTCGCTCCGCTCCGCTCCCGCTCCGGAGAAAAAAAACCGCTCCGCTCCTCGCTCCGCTCCGAGAAAAAAAAAATCGCTCCGCTCCGCTCCACGCTCCGCTCCGCTCCGAGTACAAACATTGTATTATTTGTTCAATTGAGTTTTATTTTATTTAGAAAAATCGGGCGGTACATATATGGGAGCTATAGCTAAATCTGAACCGATTTCGATGATTTTTTGCACATATAGTTAGTGCTATAGAAGATTACATTGCGCCAACTTTGAGTAAGATCGGTTGATAAATAAGGGTTTTATGACCTAATTTGACAAAATCGGGCGATACATATATATGGGACCTATATCTAAATCTGAACCGATTTCGATGAAATTTTCAGACCTAAAGGGTGATACAGAAGATTATTTTGTGCTAAATTTGACGACGATCGGTTAGTAAAAAAAGTGCAACGTGACCCCATTTGTCGAAATCGGGCAATACATATATATGGGAGCTATATCTAAATTTGATCCGATTTCTTCCAAATTCAATAACGTTCGTCCTTGTGCCCAAAAATACTCCCTGTACCAAATTTCATCAAAATCGGTTAATAATTGCGACCGAAATCCTGTGAACAACAAATACATGGACAGACGGACGGATGGACGGACGGACGCCAAGCGCTAGATCGACTCAGGAGGTGATTCTGAGTCGATCGGTATATATTTTATGGGGTCTAAAATCAATATTTCTTGTAGGCAAATTTTTTGGCAGATCAAACTTATTATACCCTAACCACTATGTGGTTTAGGGTATAATGACTTTAAAACAATGTGTTGAAATATTTTATTAATTTTGAAGATTTTTTCAGAAATATTAAATCCATTTTGACTTCATTAAAGGAAGCATTCTAGGAAGCATATGTTAATTTTTATTTTTTTTAGATTTTTTTCGTCAGTTGTTATCAAAATCCTTTAAAAACGAGTTAACGAGTTATTTTTTTCCATATTAAGACTCGACTTCCAGCAGAAATTATGCTATGTTTCAAGTAAAAAGCGTCTTTAAAATAAAGTGTTGAAAAACATGTCTTATTTTTTAACGATTTTTTGCTTTGTAGGCAAGATACAAAAAGGAAACAAATTTAAAGACAATTTTATTAATTTTAAAGAATTTTTCTTAATTATTAAAGTCAAAAATTTTATCTTTCATGTTATGATACACATTTTTAAGTAAAATCACTTAATTATAAGGACATTACAACTTCATTCAAAAGTTTATTGCCTTTTGGACAAGAAAACAAGTATATACAGCACTAAGTTCGGCCGGGCCGAACCTTAAATACCCACCACCGTGAACCAAATATTAGGGTTTCCTTTGAAATTTTAGGAGGGCTTGAGGACTTGAGGACACTTCCCGAAGATAAATTTAAAGATTTCACCTATGAGGACTATATCAGATTCTGGATTTATAAGAACCATTTTTGTTTGAGTTTTAGAGGAATCATTAACATCTCTTGTAAGTGTGCAAGAAAATTATAAAATAACGTCTTGATTTGAAATCTTAAATATGTAGAAGTAAAATCTGGAAATTTTACATTGAGTTTCAAGCAATTCAAGTGAAGTCGGTCTATATGGAGGCATTACCAAATGGAACGAGACTAAAATACCAGAATATTTACAATTTCAGGCAAATCAGATAAAAATTACGGTTTCTAGAAACCCAAGGAGTTAAATCGGGAGATCGTTCTTATGGGGGCTATACTAAAACATGGACCGCTACTCACCGTTTTCGGCACACCTCTTTATGACCCGAAAATACCTCTAGATTTCCAATTTCAGGCAAATAGGATAAAAACTTCGGATTCTAGAAGCCCAAGAAGTAAAATCGGGAAATCGGTCTATATGGGGGCTATACCAAAATATGGACCGATACTCACCATTTTCAGCACACCTCTTTATGGTCCGAAAATACCCCTAGATTTCCAATTTCAGACAAATTGGATAAAAAATACGCATCCTATAAGCCCAAGACCCCAAATCGGGAGGTCGTTTTATATGGGGACCATACCAAAACATAGACCGATACTCACCATTTTTGGCACACGTATTTGTGGTCCTACAATACCTCTAGATTTCCAATTTCAGGTAAATTGAATAAAAACTGCGGTTTCTATAAGCCCAAGAAGTAAAATCGGGAGATCGGTCTATATGGGGGCTATACCAAAATATGGATCGATACTTACAATTTTTGGCACACGTATTTGTGGTCATAAAATACCTCCAGATTTCCAATTTCAGGCAAATTGGATAAAAAATACGATTTCTATAAGCCCAAGACCCCAAATCGGCAGGTCGGTTTATATGGGGACTATATCAAAACCTGGACCGATATAACCCATCTTCGAACTTGACCTGCCTGCATACAAAAGACGAGGTTGTGCAAAATTTCAGCACGATTGCTTCATTATTGAAGACTGTAGCGTGATTACAACAGACAGACGGACAGACAGACAGACAGACAGACAGACGGACATCGTTATATCGTCTTGGAATTTCTCCCTGATCAAGAATATATATACTTTATATAGTCGGAAATCGATATTTCGATGTGTTACAAACGGAATGACAAACTTATTATACCCCCGTCACCATTCTATGGTGATGGGTATAAAAAACTTTATTTTAGAGAAATGCGTCTTCCATGTTAAGCAAAATTTGCATTCTTATTCTAAGGACATGGAATCTTTGACTTCACAACAATATTTTTTTCAGTGTAGAAAACTAAAAAATTAAATATAAATAAGATCGTTTTATTGCATTTATTTGACGTTCATTACAAACATCTTTGTAGTAATACGGGATGAAATTGATCGAAAGTACTGTAGTTACTTTTACAACACATACTAGATATATATTTTGACATTTGCCGTTTTTGAAAACAATTACTAAAAAACACGTTGTGTTTTCCCCAATGTACGTACGTACAAAAATACATATCGTACATTTTAAACGTTTACTCACACTACGCTAAGTACTAGCTAAATTTGAAATTACCTACACAGTGTAATTTCAAAGTTACACATTTCATTCAAGTAATAGTTTATTCGGAGCGGAGCGGTTTTTCATTTGGAAACCGCTCCGCTCCCGCTCCGCTCCGGATTTTAGAAATGCCGCTCCCGCTCCGCTCCCGCTCCGGCAAAAAAAGGGCTTGCTCCGCTCCGCTCCGCTCCGGATCCCTGCCCTCCACTATGGATTGCGTAGAAACTTCTACAAAAGACTGTCATGCACAATCGTATTAATTGGGTTGTGGTATTTTAAAACTTCTTAAAATCGTTTCCTAATTTGTGAGTTAGTCCATACGTGGTATATATTAGACAAAAAAGTTATGTATAGTTAAGTCTACAAATAATAGGAATCGATATGGACTTTTTGCACGGTATGTAGAGAGCCAGAATTTAAATATGGGGGTCGCTTATATGGGAGCTATATACAATTATGAACTTAATATGGACCAATTTTTGTGTGATTGGGGATCGATTTACATGAGGGCTATATATAACTATAGAACGATATGGAATAGTTACGCATGGTTGTTAACAACCATATACTAGCACAATGTGCCAAATTTCAACTCACTCGGATGAAATTTGCTCCTCCAAGAGGCTCCAAAACCGAATCACGGGATCGGCTTATATGAGGCTATGTATGATTATGGACTGATGTGGACCACTTTTGGCATGGTTTTTAAATATCATATACTTCCACCACGTACAAAATTTCAAGCAGATCGGATGAATTTTGCTTCTCCAAAAGGCACCGGAGGTCAAATCTGGGGATTGGTTTATATGGGAGCTGTATATAATTATGGACTGATAGGAACCAATTCCTGCATGGTTGTTGCATACCATATACTAACATCACGTGCCAAATTTCAACCGAATGGGAAGAATTTTGCTCTTCCATGGAGCTCTGGAGGTCAAATCTGGGGATCGGTTTATATGGGGCCTATATATAATTATGGAACGATATCGACCAATTTTTGCATGGGAGTGTGAGGCCATATATTAACACCACGTACCAAATTTCAACTGAATCAGATGAATTTTGGTCTTCCGGAGGTCAAGTCTGGTGGTCGGTTTATATGGGGGCTATATATAATTATGGACTGATGTGGACCAATTTTTGCATGGTTGTTAGAGACCATACACTAACACCATGTACCAAATTTCAGCCGGATCGGATGAAATTTGCTTCTCTTAGAGGCCTCGCAATCCAAATCGGAGGATCGGTTTATATGGGTGCTATATATAATTATCGACCGATGTGGACCAATTTTTGCATGGTTGTTACAGACCATATAAAGGGTGATTCTTTTGAGGTTAGGATTTTCATGCATTAGTATTTGACAGATCACGTGGGATTTCAGACATGGTGTCAAAGAGAAAGATGCTCAGTATGCTTTGACATTTCATCATGAATAGACTTACTAACGAGCCACAACGTCGAATTTTCAGTGAATGGGCCCTAGAAAAGTTGGCAGAAAATCCGCTTTTTTATCGACAAATTTTGTTCAGCGATGAGGCTCATTTCTGGTTGAATGGCTACGTAAATAAGCAAAATTGCCGCATTTGGAGTGAAGAGCAACCAGAAGCCGTTCAAGAACTGCCCATGCATCCCGAAAAATGCACTGTTTGGTGTGGTTTGTACGCTGGTGGAATCATTGGACCGTATTTTTTCAAAGATGCTCTTGGACGCAACGTTACGGTGAATGGCGATCGCTATCGTTCGATGCTAACAAACTTTTTGTTGCCAAAAATGGAAGAACTGAACTTGGTTGACATGTGGTTTCAACAAGATGGCGCTACATGCCACACAGCTCGCGATTCTATGGCCATTTTGAGGGAAAACTTCGGAGAACAATTCATCTCAAGAAATGGACCGGTAAGTTGGCCACCAAGATCATGCGATTTGACGCCTTTAGACTATTTTTTGTGGGGCTACGTCAAGTCTAAAGTCTACAGAAATAAGCCAGCAACTATTCCAGCTTTGGAAGACAACATTTCCGAAGAAATTCGGGCTATTCCGGCCGAAATGCTCGAAAAAGTTGCCCAAAATTGGACTTTCCGAATGGACCACCTAAGACGCAGCCGCGGTCAACATTTAAATGAAATTATCTTCAAAAAGTAAATGTCATGGACCAATCTAACGTTTCAAATAAAGAACCGATGAGATTTTGCAAATTTTATGCGTTTTTTTTTAAAAAAAGTTATCAAGCTCTTAACAAATCACCCTTTACTAACACCGTGTACCAAATTTCAGTCGGATCGGATGAAATTTGCTTCTCTTAGAGGCCTCGCAATCCAAATCGGGGGATCGCTTTATATGGGTGCTAAATATAATTATGGACCGATGTGGACCAATTTTTGCATGGTTGTTACAGACCATATACTAACACCATGTACCAAATTTCAGTCGGATCGGATGAAATTAGCTTTTCTTATAGGCCTCGCCAGCCAAATTTGGGTGTACGTTTATATGGGGGCTATACGTAAAAGAGGACCGATATGGCCCATTTGCAATACCATCCGACCTACATCAATAACAACTACTTGTGCCAAGTTTCAAGTCGATAGCTTGTTTCGTTCGGAAGTTAGCGTGATTTCAACAGACGGACGGACATGCTCAGATCGACTCAGAATTTCACCACGACCCCGAATATATACTTTATGGGGTCTTAGAGCAATATTTCGATGTGTTACAAACGGAATGACAAAGTTAATATACCCCCATCCTATGGTATAAAAACGTCTTGTTTTCCTAGAAGCTTTAAATCAATGATCCAATATCCTAAAAATAAATTTTAGTCTATATTTAAAGTTTTTATATTTATTTTAAAGATTATATCTTAAAATGATTTTCTTTAAGGACAATTTTTATGAGAACAAATTAGACCTAACATTATAAACTATCTTTTAATTGAAAATTCTTTATTTCAAACAAATATGTTTTTAATATTGTGGAAATTGAGTGCCCCATTCTTATACCCTCCATCATAGGATGGGGGTATATTAACTTTGTCATTCCGTTTGTAACACATCGAAATATTGCTCTAAGATCCCATAAAGTTTATATATTCTGGGTTGTGGTCAAATTCTGAATCGATCTAAGCATGTCCGTCCGTCCGTCTGTTGAAATCACGCTAACTTCCGAACGAAACAAAATATCGACTGGAAACTTGGCATAGGTAGTTGTTATTGATGTAGATCGGATGGTATTGCAACTGGGCCATATCGGACAACTTTTACGCATAGCGCCCATCTAAACCGACCCCAAGATTTGGCTTGCAGAGCCCCTTGGAGGAGCAAAATTCATCCGATCCGGTTGAAATTTGGTACATTGCGCTAGTATAGGGCCGCTAACAGCCACGCAAAATGTGGTCCATATCGGTCTATAGTTATATATAGCCAATGGCCAATCACACAAAAATTGGTCCATATCGCCAAAAATAATCTACCAAAATTATAGAAACAAAATCTTGTCAAAATTTTATTACTATAGAAAGTTTTGTCAAAATTTTATTTCTGTTGAAATTTTGTCAAAATTTTATTTCTATAGAAAATTTTGTCAAAATTTTATTTCTATAGAAAATTTTATCAAAATGTTATTTCTATAGATAATTTTGTCAAAATTTTATTTCTGTAGAAAATTTTGTCAAAATTTTATTTCTGTAGAAAATTTTGTCAAAATTTTATTACTATAGAAAGTTTTGTCAAAATTTTATTTCTGTAGAAAATTTTGTTAAAATTTTATTTCTGTTGGAAATTTTGTCAAAATTTTGTTTTTATAGATAATTTTGTCAAAATTTTATTTCTATAGATAATTTTGTCAAAATTTTATTTCTGTAGAAAATTTTGTCAACATTTTATTTCTATAGAAAATTTTATCAACATTTTATTTCTATAGAAAATTTTGTCAAAATTTTATTTCTATAGAAAATATTGTTAAAATTTTATTTTTATAGAAAATGTTGTCAACATTTTATTTCTATAGATAATTTTGTCAAAATTTGATTTCTATAGAAAATTTTGTCAAAATTTTATTTCTATACAAAATTTTGTCAAAATTTTATTTCTGTAGAAAATTTTGCCAAAATTTGATTTCTGTACAAAATTTTATAAAAATTTTATTTCTGTACAAAATCTTATTAAAATTTTATTTCTGTTAAAAATTTTGTCAAAATTTTATTTCTATAGAAAATTTTGTCAACATTTTATTTCTATAGAAAATTTTGTCGAACTTTTTTTTATTTTGTTTAAGATACCTTGCCATCGGCAAGTGCTACCGCAACCCATGTAATTCGATTGTGGATGACAGTCTTTAGTAGAAGTTTCTATGCAATCCATGGTGGAGGGTACATAAGATTCGGCCTGACCGAACTTACGGCCGTATGTACTTGTTTTGTTTAATATATACCCCGTATGGAATAACTTACAATTGAGAAGACGGTATTAAGAAGTTTTAAGATACCTTGAAATCGGCAAGTGTTACCGCAACCGAAGTAATTCGATTGTGGATGACAGTCTTTAGTACAAGTTTCTATGCAATCCATAGTGGAAGGTACATAAGTTTCGGCCTGGCTGAACTTACGGTCGTATATACTTTTTTTTACTATTCTTACCCAGCAAAAAAATTTGGAAGTTCTTCAAAAGGCACAACTTCAAAAGCACTTCCAGAAGATGCACTCTCAATGATATTTTTTATTTTAACTTCTCAGGAAGTTCTTTTAATTAAATTTTTTTATAACATGTTTTTTCATACTTTTAATTGGTAATTCTTTTTGTTTCAAATAGGTTAAAAACAGAGTAAGAATTCATAAAAGGGTACAAATCATTTAAATTTTGTGGAAAAAAATGCTAAATCCAATCTGAAAAAATTGTGATTTTTTTAAAATATTGGAGGTCAAACGGTTCCGACAAGCGTTAAAATCGATTAAAAATTATAACAAATTATAAAAATTATTTATTTGCCAAAATATCACAGAATTTTTTAATTTACATCCAAAACATTGAATTCGGATCACAACTAAAGAAGCGATGCAAATTCAGTGCAACGGCTGTTGAAATGGAGGACTTCCGTCCTATGACAAGCCCATGTTAAATTCATCGCTTCTGCGTCAATTTTGCACCACTTCCGGATCCAAAAAGAACATTTTCATTGCTTTTTTGACGACGCTTTTTTGCTGGGTATCAAAGGGTGATTTGTTAAGAGCTTGATAACTTTTTTAAAAAAAAAAACGCATAAAATTTGCAAAATCTCATCGGTTCTTTATTTGAAACGTTAGATTGGTCCATGACATTTACTTTTTGAAGATAATTTCATTTAAATGTTGACCGCGGCTGCGTCTTAGGTGGTCCATTCGGAAAGTCCAATTTTGGGCAACTTTTTCGAGCATTTCGGCCGGAATAGCCCGAATTTCTTCGGAAATGTTGTCTTCCAAAGCTGGAATAGTTGCTGGCTTATTTCTGTAGACTTTAGACTTGACGTAGCCCCACAAAAAATAGTCTAAAGGCGTCAAATCGCATGATCTTGGTGGCCAACTTACCGGTCCATTTCTTGAGATGAATTGTTCTCCGAAGTTTTCCCTCAAAATGGCCATAGAATCGCGAGCTGTGTGGCATGTAGCGCCATCTTGTTGAAACCACATGTCAACCAAGTTCAGTTCTTCCATTTTTGGCAACAAAAAGTTTGTTAGCATCGAACGATAGCGATCGCCATTCACCGTAACGTTGCGTCCAACAGCATCTTTGAAAAAATACGGTCCAATGATTCCACCAGCGTACAAACCACACCAAACAGTGCATTTTTCGGGATGCATGGGCAGTTCTTGAACGGCTTCTGGTTGCTCTTCACTCCAAATGCGGCAATTTTGCTTATTTACGTAGCCATTCCACCAGAAATGAGCCTCATCGCTGAACAAAATTTTTCGATAAAAAAGCGTATTTTCTGCCAACTTTTCTAGGGCCCATTCACTGAAAATTCGACGTTGTGGCTCGTTAGTAAGTCTATTCATGATGAAATGTCAAAGCATACTGAGCATCTTTCTCTTTGACACCATGTCTGAAATCCCACGTGATCTGTCAAATACTAATGCATGAAAATCCTAACCTCAAAAGAATCACCCTTTATTATCTTTATTTGTAATTAAAAGCCTTAAATTAAAGTAAATCTACTAAAAAATATCTCCTCGAGGTAGAATGTTTTACTTATAATATATAATGCTTAAAGGTAGGGATTTAATATGATTGTAAATATATACTTCTTAAATTAGAAAGAAAATAATATTATATAATATTTATTAAAAACTACTTCTTCAGTTATCTCTTTTTGTTTGTTTTTCCGAAAATAAATAAAATTATTTTTTTTGCAATAAATAAATTTTCTATTCAATTAGTATTACTATTTTAAATATAATGAGAATTTTGGAAAAGTCGATTTTTCGATTTTTTTTGTTGAAGTCGCCATTCGAAAATTTCGACTTTTACGGTTATTAAAATTTCTTTCTGTTTTCTTGGTAAGAAAGCTAAGAATCTTTACGGTCTCATGTTCAAGTTTTCCGTTGAACCTGGCTCAACGAAATGGGCACGTCCACATATTAAAATTTTAAAATAATTTTTGTAAGAGAAAAATCACCCTACATAGCTTCCAAATTGCTAACAAAATCAAATTATTTTCCATATTTCTAGAATTTTTGGACGCTCGCAACTTCCCACACGGTAAACATAAAAATTTTTGATACTCTTGTATCAGGTGAAGTACTTATCGTACTGTGTCGTTAAACTACATTTTAAAATTTATTTATTATTTGTAAGAGTTTCTAAAATTTAATTAATTATAAAATTTCGTAATCGATATGGCACAAATACAAATGTCCCATTCAAGAAATATTAATAATTCGCCCTAAACAAAAAGTAACCATATACTCTTAGTCTTCCTGTCCTTTCTATCTCCGTTATCTCTATGGTGCTTTTGTCCTTACACACCTGTAACTAGTAAGCGCCATAATTTTTTTGCATCGATACTGATGGGACCATAGTATACAACTATCCAGGGATAGTAATGTTGGTAATGGTATCGAACCACAGCATAATTAATGAGGATATTTTTAATGTCATTAATTCTGATGTTGTTGCGGCCATTTACAATGGCAAACTGCTGTACTGTTGGTTGCTGGTCTTGAGCAACTTTGTCCACTCATTCTAGACGGGAGACAATGTTCATTATGTGGTTGGTTGTCATTGTCTATCTAATCATAAGCATCCTTTTAGTACTTAAGTTCATAGAGAAGCGAAGAAATACTGGATCCTTTATTTAATGAGGTGTAAATTAAAGTCATGAACAGAAAGGTGATTGTCATTCGTATGATGTATGTTTATAGAAGAGATCTACTATGCAAGAAAAATGAACAGAAAATTAGTTTTAAGATTTTATTCAATTGGGTTAACATTGCGATTGTGTTGTTGTACCATGTAGTAGACTTTGATACCATTATTGTAGCAGACTGAATTTATAAGCGTATTAATGAGTAAAAATAAGCAAAGTTTGACAACCATAGGAGTAAATACCCTACGGTGAATGGATCAAACTTAGAACAGATGCGGCACTTGTCACTGCTTTTATGGACCAGTCCCAGTTCTGGTGAAAACGCCCCAGTAAAAACAGCGTCGCCAAAAAAGTAGTGAACATTTTCTTTTCGAATCCGAAAGTGGTGCAAAATTGTCGCAGAAGCGATGAAGTTAACATGGGCTTGTCATAGGAGGGATGTCCACCATTTCAACAGAAGTTGCACTGAATTTTCATCACTTCTTAAGGTGTGATTTGAATTTAGTGTTTTGGATGTGAATTAAATAATTGTATGATATTTTGCCAAATAAAAATGTTTTATAATTCTTTATGATATTCAGTACATACTTAAGTTTCTTCTTTCCAATTTCTGGCAAATTGGGTAACAACTACGGTTTCTAGAAGCCTAAGAAGTAAAATGGGGAGATAGGTTTATATGGGGGCTATATCAAAACATGGACCGATACTCACAATTTTCAGCATATCTCTTTATTTTCGTAGAATGCCTCCAGATTTCCAATTTGAGGCAAATTGGGTAAAAACTACGGATTCTAGAAGTCCAAGACGTAAAATCGGGAGAACGGTCTATGTGGGGGCTATATCAAAACATGGATCGGTACCCAGCATTTTCGACACACGTCTTTATAGTCCCAGAGTACCTCTAGATTTCAAATTTCAGGTAAATTGGATTAAAACTACGGATTATAGAAGTCCAAGAAGACTTCTAGATCGGTCTATATGGGGGCCATATAAAAACATGGACCGATACACCCCATTTTCGGCAAACCTCTTTATGGTCCTATAATACCTCTAGATTTGCAATTTCAGGCAAATTGGATAACAACTACAGTTTTTATAAGCCCAAGACCAAATCGGGAGGTCGGTTTATATGGGGACTATATCAAAACTTGGACCGTATAGTCCATATCCGAATTTGACCTGTCTGCAAGCAAAATACGAATCTGTACCAAATTTCAGGACGATAGCGCCATTATTGGAGACTGTAGCGTGATTGCAACAGACAGACGGACATGGTTAGATCGTCTTAGGGCTTCTCCCTTCATCATCATCAAGAATATGTAGTCGGAAAACGATATTTCGACGTGGTACAAACGGAATGACAAACTTAGTATACCCCACCATCTCCATTCCATGTGGTGGTTATACAAATATGGTTGATATTTAAATCAAAAACAATTTTTGCGAAACTTCGTAAAAGTGCATTTATGATATATCGGCCAATAAATATGTATTAGAGGTATAGGGGATTTGGAGTCATTTTGACGCAGTGGCGATTTTATATGGAAAACGTGGGTACTTCATAAAAACGTATATGGGGGAGCTACATCTAAATCTGAACAGATTTCAACAAAATTTGGCATGTATAGCTGCAGTGTTAATTATACTCCTTGTGTAAAATTTCACTTAAATCCGGATACAAATTTGACATCTGTGGTCTTATGAGTGTAAATCGAACGAATGATATGTATGGGAACTATATCTTAATCGGAACTGATTTCCACCAAAATTGGCATGTATATCTAGAATGTTAATTCCACTCCCTGTACAAACTCTAAAGCAAATCGGGTTAAAAATCTGACTTCTGGGTCCATATAAGTGCATATCGGGCGAAAGATATATCTGAATCTATATCTAAATCTGAACCGATGTCAACCAAATTCTGAACACTTTACGACTTTGTCAATTGTACTTATTGTGCAATATTCGAAGTAAATCTGGATAAAACTCTGGCTTCTGGGGCCATATAAGTGCATATCGGACGAAAGATATATATGGAAGCTATATCTTAATCTAAACCGATTTCTTCCAAAA
Source organism: Haematobia irritans (assembly GCF_050003625.1). Classification (NCBI taxonomy): domain Eukaryota; kingdom Metazoa; phylum Arthropoda; class Insecta; order Diptera; family Muscidae; genus Haematobia; species Haematobia irritans. The sequence continues at coordinate 238,494,186 of NC_134397.1, read as the reverse complement.
TCTATAGGGTTCTATTCTGAGCGAAAACACATATTTGTGCCAAACTTGAAGTCGATTGGACTTAAATGGCGATCTATACTTCGATCATAAAAATGTGTTCACAGACAGACGGACGGACAGATGGACATGGCTATATCGACTCAGGGCCGACCCTGAGCATTTTTGCCAAAGACACGATGTGTCTTTGTCGTCTCTTTCTGGGTGTTGCAAACATATTCACTAACTTATAATACCCTGTTCTTTTTTTTTAGTTTATTGGAGAACATGCAAGTTTGTACTATTTCCGTATCACAAGTTGGGGGATCCAAACTGCTTTTCTGGAAGATCTTTGGGTTTTTTTTGCTGGGCGCTTAGTGCTATGTAAATACGTTCATTCCTTTAAACATGCCACCCCTGCGTATACGTATCAGAAATTTACTTAAAATATATCATACGTCCCATGGTACGCTAAATAAAATTCATATCTCTTGCGGCTTGCATTTGCACATTCAATCATTGCACACAGAACTCTATAATGGTTTGTGACGAGATGCATAAAAATACCTCCGCTATGGTCGATGTTGATGAAAGCACTCAATTTATTTTAATTTTTTCATTCTTAACAGGTTGGCTGATAAGTCCCCGGTCTAACAAAGAAAAACACATTTTTTTTTGTCAAAATTCGTTTTTATTATTCAACATATGTCCCTTCAAGAGCGATACAACGATTATAACGACCTTCCAATTTTTTGATGCCATTTATATAGTTTACAGTTTCGGCGATCACCTCTTCATTGCAACCAAATTTTTTCCCTGCGAGCATCCTTTTGTGGTCTGAGAAGAAGAAAAAGTCGCTGGGGGCCAGAATACGGTGGGTGGGGAAGCAATTCGAAGCCCAATTCATGAATTTTTGCCATCGTTCTCAATGACTTGTGACACGGTGCATTGTCTTGGTGGAACAACACTTTTTTCTTCTTCATATGGGGCCGTTTTGCCTCGATTTCGACCTTCAAACGCTCCAATAACGCCATATAATAGTCATTGTTGATAGTTTTTCCCTTCTCAAGATAATCGATAAAAATTATTCCATGCGCATCCCAAAAAACAGAGGCCATTACATTGCCAGCGGACTTTTGAGTCTTTCGACGCTTCGGAGACGGTTCACCGGTCGCTGTCCACTCAGCCGACTGTCGATTGGACTCAGGAGTGTAGTGATGGAGCCATGTTTCATCCATTGTTACATATCGACAGAAAAACTCGGGTGTATTACGAGTTAACAGCTGCAAACACCGGTCAGAATCATCAACACGTTGTTGTTTTTGGTCAAATGTGAGCTCGCGCGGCACCCATTGTGCACAGAGCTTCCGCATATCCAAATATTGATGAATGATATGACCAACACGTTCCTTTGATATGTTTAAGGCCTCTGCTATCTCGATCAACTTCATTTTACGGTCATTCAAAATCATTTTGTGGATTTTCGGGCGTCCACTGCGTTCACCGTCCTCCGTGCTCATTTCACCACGCTTGAATTTTGCATACCAATCAATTATTGTTGATTTCCCTGGGGCAGAGTCCGGAAACTCATTATCAAGCCAAGTTTTTGCTTCCACCGTATTTTTCCCTTCAGAAAACAGTATTTTATCAAAACACGAAATTCCTTTTTTTTCCATTTTTTTCACAATAACAAAAGTTGCTTCACAAAAGACGCTCTATCTCACAAACTAATTGACTTACAGACGACAAATTTTGACACGAATCATTTGAAGGTTGGTACTATATAAAAATAATATGCATTTAATACTAGCGACGCCATCTACGCCATCACCTCGGACTTATCAGCCAACCTGTTATGTACGAACTCAAACAAGTGATAATAGAACATGGCTAAAAATAACTTAGACCATTATAAAGGGTGATACGGTCAAAATTTGTTCAATATAAACTTGACGTATTTTTTTCAATTTTGCATTTAAAAAACCTGAACACCCCTCATTTTGAAGGTGTGTGTGTGTAGAATGTTGCTCCTATTTGGATTTTGGAATTCACTCTTCAGTTGTCAAAATGCCGTCCAAGCAAGAAGAGCAGCGTATCAAAATTTTGCTCGCGCATCGCGAAAATCCGAGCTACTCGCACGCAAAGTTGGCAAAATCGCTAAAAGTTGCCAAATCAACCATTACAAATGTAATTAAAGTGTTTGGGGAACGTTTGTCGACAGCCAGGAAGTCTGGATCGGGGGAAATCGAAAACCGGAAGCCGCTGAGACGACAAAGAGAGTTACCGGTAGTTTCAAGCGAAACCCTAACCTCTCTCTCCGAGATGCCGCAAATAAGCTGGGTGTATCGTCTGCAACCGTGCATCGAGCCAAAAAACGAGCCGGACTATCGACTTACAAGAAGGTAGTGACTCCAAATCGCGATGATAAACAAAATACGACGGCCAAAGCGCGATCCCGAAGGCTGCACACGACGATGCTGACGAAGTTTGACTGCGTGGTAATGGACGACGAAACCTACGTCAAAGCCGACTACAAGCAGCTTCCGGGACAGGTGTTTTATAAGGCAAAAGGAAGGGGAAAGGTAGCAGATATTTTCAAGCACATAAAACTATCAAAGTTCGCAAAGAAATATCTGGTTTGGCAAGCCATCTGTACCTGTGGCTTGAAAAGCAGCATTTTCATAGATTCCGGGACTGTCAACCAAGAAATTTACGTGAAAGAGTGTTTGCTGCCTTTCCTGAAGAAACACGGTTGTACGTACTGTTTTGGCCGGATTTGGCATCTTGACATTACGGTAAAAAGGCCATGGAGTGGTATGCCGCCAACAACGTACAGGTGGTTCCCAAGGACAAGAACCCTCCCAACACGCCAGAGCTCCGCCCAATTGCGAAATACTGGGCTATTGTCAAGCGGAACGTAAAGAAGACCAAAAAACTGCTAAGGACGAGCAGCAGTTCAAGGCAAACTGGCTTTCTGCGGCGAAGAAGGTGGACAAGGTGGCTGTACAAAATCTGATGGCAGGTATCAAGCGTGAGGCCCGGCAATTCGCATTTGGAAACACGAAAGCCTAACTGAATATTTTTCCTGAATTTTATACTAATTGAACTTGAAAAAGAAATTTAATTTGATTTTTTAAATAAACGATTTCACCGATTTACACGCGTTTTCCAAATTTTGACCGTATCTCCCTTTAGACCGAACAAAGTTTTTTTCCCTTTTTGGATTGGAAACTTTTGAAAACTTTTGTCACAGGGTAAGTACAATATTAACCATAACTCTTGATAGAAGTGTCCAATAAATTCGAAAAATTTTTACAGGATGTAATTCAGATCAATCCGAATAGAAAACAACGGACTCCATCAAAACATGCTAAGTCGACTTAGCGTACTCTGGAATGAGGACATCGATATAGGGAAGAAATAACTACGAACCGATAATAACTTTTGTGCGGTAATTATAGAGCCAGAATTAAAATATGGGGGAATTAAAATATATGGGAACTTTATACAATTATGAATACGAGTCTACCAAAAATTCAGATTTTTTATTGCTTAGTGGATTGGTAGAATTCTTGATGTTTTGGAAGATTTTGCAAAATATTCCTCTCCAACTATGAAATGCTTCATAAATTTTCTATAGAAATAACATTTTGACAAAATTTTCTACAGAAATAAAATTTTGACAAAAGTTTTGGTAGATTATTTTTGGCTCGAATGGCAATCGTGATTTTCTGTGATTGGGGATCGGTTTATTTGGGGGCTATATATAATATAGATCGATACGGATCAATTTGGGCATGGTTGTTATCGGCCATACACTAGCAAAATGTACCAAATTTCAACCAGATCGGATGAAGTTTGCTCCTTCAATAGGCTTCAGAGGTCAAATCTGGGGATCGGTTTATATGGGGGTTATATATAATTATGAACCGATATGGACCAATTTTTGCATGGTTATTAGAGACCATATACTAACACCATGTACCACATTTCAGACGGATCGGATGAAATTTGCTTCTCTTTGAGGCTCCGCAAGCCAAATCTGTGGATCGGTTTATATGGGGGCTATATATAATTATGGACCGATTTGGACCAATTTTGGCATGGTTGTTAGAGACCAAATATTAACACCATGTGCCAAATTTCAGTCTGATCGGACGAAATTTGCTTCTCTTTGAGGCTCCGCAAGCCAAATCTGGGGATCGGTTTATATGGGGGCTATATATAATTGTGCCCCAATGTGGACCAATTTGTGCATGGTTGTTAGAGACCATATGCCAACACTATGTACCAAATTTTAGCCAGATCGGATGAAATTTGCTTCTCTTTGAGGCTCCGCAAGCCAAATCTGGGGATCGGTTTATATGGGGGCTATATATAATTGTGGCCCAATGTGGACCAATTTGTGCGTGGTTGTTAGAGACCATATGCCAACACCGTGTACCAAATTTTAGCCAGATCGGATGAAATATGCTACTCTTAGAGGCTCTGCAAGCCAAATCTAGGGGTCCGTTTGTATGGAGCCTATTTATACGTAAAAGTGAACCGGTATGGCCCATTTGCAATACCATCTGACATACATCAATAACAACTACTTGTGCCAAGTTTCAAGTCGATAGCTTTTTTCGCTCGGCAGTTAGCGTGATTTCAACAGACGGACGGACATACTTAGATCGATTCAGAATTTCACCACGACCCAGAATATATATTTTATGGGGTCTTAGAGCAATATTTCGATGTGTTACAAACGGAATGACAATTAAATTTTTAATTGAATATTTTTTAAAACTCAATTAAAACTTTAATTTTAAAAAATGTCGTGGAATATTTTTCTGTGTGACAATATATAGTTCGTCAAACCGTCAAATAATAATGAAGTAGCAATATAAAGCAATGTGAGTACTATAATTTTCTGTAGAAAGAAGAGGGAGAGACATTTGTAAATTTCTGTTTGAAATAGTGAACATCCTTCTTATGACAAGCCCATCGCAGTGAAAAACGGATAGTGAAAATGTTCGTCTTGGATTGGGAAGTTGTGCAAAATTGGCACAGAAGCGATGAATTTGACATGGGCTTGTCATAGGACTGTTTCAGTTCGATTTTCTGAAATATGATATGAATTAAAAAATGTGTGATATTTTGTCAAATAAATATTTTTTTAATAATTTTTTTATGATTTTGCATGCTTCTTACCCAGGTCTGAAATGTTTGAATTTAGTATTTCAAAAAATATTTAAAAATTAATCTTCTGGTGTGGGTTTAGCGTTAAAAAATAATAATATAGCTTAACCAACAGAGGAAAAATATGTTTGTCAAATTTATTTGGACAAAGCCCTATAGACTGCAAGATGGTTGGATGGACGCACGTTTCGGAATTACCATATTCCTCATCAGCATTCTCTACTTGCAGCAAAATCAACCAATTATCAGAATAATTCAGTTTTTAGCTGAAATAAAAAAACACAGCAACAATGACTAAGGAACAAAACCAACAATAACAAAACGAATGAAAAAAAATAATAATTTATACAATTTAATTAATTATTACTCTGTTCGAAAAATTAGAATTATAAAAACAGCGAGTTATAAAAAATTGATTTAAAAGATCTTTCTGTCCTTTTAAAGTTGTACCTTTAGAACAACTTCCAGTCTTTGTTTTTTTTTTTGCTATCACACTTGACTTCCATCAAGAATATTTTTGTTTTCTTTTTTAAAAGCCCTCTTGATTCAGATGTCGAGTAAGATTCCCCCTTTGGTATCGTACGATATTCTGAAATATGATTTTATTAAATCCCAATGTGGTACTAATGCAGTTCCCATTAGAGAAATACTTGGTTACGATGCAGGAATTGGATGTTTATATATCCCCTCATCTATGCATCCAATTATCTTATCGAACATGCACTTACATCTACCAAACATTATTCTTTTTGCTTGCAATAAAATACAAAATATTTTTGTGACTCTTCAACAAAAATTGTTCAATTTCCATATTGTTGCCTGAATCCATTATTATGTGGTTCCTATATTTCTTCGGTTATTGTTACATCACAAGAGATACAGGCTCCAAGATTTTGTGATATTTGACTGTGTACTCTGACATAATGTTTATGTCATTTGCATGAGAAGAAAAGATTTATGTCTACTTCTTCTTCTTTTATGTGGCATTGCAACTAACGAAGTCAACAGCAAACTAAGCAACATCATGGGAAAACAGGGAAAACAATTCTAAGAAAAACAATAGCGACGTTACAATTTTAAGGGTTATTAAACACAACAAATGAACAAATGTCGTTTCTGAGAAGTGACTTTAAGCGTAAAGAGAACATTTTTTTTGCCATGTTAGAATTATGGCATATAAAGTAAAAATGTCTAGTCAGGAAAAAGGTATATAGTGAAAAGTAAATGTAAGTAGAGTCTCTGGTAGTGTTAGTGCTTGAGCGCGTTTGCTCAGCGGATATTCTGGTGGTACACCAGAATAAATGGTTCAATGATAGTCCTGGTAGTGCACCAGAACTTTCTTTTAAGAGGAGTTTAAAATTCTTTACTCGGTGGTACACCAAGAAAGAATATAATCACGCCAATTGAAACACCAAGAGGTTTAATCGTAGTGATCATCTTTATTAAATTTATTCAGCCTTATATACTAAATACAAGTAAGTAGTAATAACAACAAAGTAAAAGAAAAATAACATAGTCGAATTATTTGCCGGAATTGCTTATGCTGCAGTTAAATTCTTTTTCCATATGAAGCCAATGACTGGTGTTGAGTTTCATATTATTTGGCTGGTAGCTTGAATAGCATACGTAAGCGAAATGTTCTTGCGCGTGCCATTCAATACCTGACATATGAATTACCACCTTTGGATTGGCTGCAATATAGAAAGAATGAAAAGAGCAGCAGATTTTAATTTTATTCTATTGGAGATTTATTTTATTTTGTCAAAACAAAATAAAAAAATCATGAAGAATAAACATATTGCGGCCCCGAGGGGAGTCGTGAATAATTTTGAGAGGCTTGTATAAGCTAATTCCGGTTACCTTGTAGGTTTTATTTAGGATGGGTCTACTGAAATGTCCCATGTTGATCTTGGAGCAGGCTGTGGTGATATATGCATGTTGGCCCTTTTCTTAAAAATGCACTTTGTTAGTAGGACCACAACAGCGATTAGAATAAGTCCTAATCCACAGTAGCTAACGATCAGGCTATGAACTGCATGGTGGTTTGAGGTTGATGGAAGTTCACGTAGTTGTGCCTTCACTTCTGCCTGCAAACGATTTATTTCTTCGAAACCTGAGCGGTGAATGAACGCTTGCGTTATATTTTCCATGTTAGGTAGTGTATTGAAGAATGACATCTCATTGTATGAACTGGACTGGTGTAGGGTCGATGTGATAGTTTGGTGGCTGTTGATAGTAATCATCTCATTTTTTATTGTGCAACCTGCTGGCAGTGTTAATATTCCAGTACCCTGTAAAGGCTGATAGTTGCTTTTACCATTACAGACTGTACTTAATTTCAGCTGTGCATCAGTGGCAAACAGCCATTGATTTTTCTTAAAGAGTTGATACCACACATTGTGGTTAGATAATGCTTCGATATTGCAGCTAGGGTCAGATTCATTGTTGAATAGATGGACTTCGCAGCTACAAATCTGTGCACCTTTATGGTAAACTGCTTGGACATTTGGGCATAAAAAGGTGTTGTGATCCAGTGAGTTGCAGTCAAGTAGTTTGATGTTATCCATTGTAAAATATTGATCACGATGAGCATTAAAGGCTATCATTTGTGATGTCGGCATGAGGGCAACTAGAGTATTATTTACCACTTGTGGAACTGGTGTAAGGTAAAATAGGTCATATTCATCCTGGTTTGACAATGGAATGAACAAGGTGCAGATAATATCGGTCGTTCGATATTGAGGCATGAGCTTTTGCGATGCCATATAATTGTATTATATCTACTACTGGTAGTGTTAAATCTTGCGGTAGGTTAGCCTTTATATTAGCTACCTCGACAGCAAATTGTTGTGGAGTTAGTAGAAGAGGGCTGATTCGACCATGATGAGTGTCAGCCAACAAATCCGTCATGAAAACATGCATTTTTTGCAAGTTATTTGCAATTAGAATTAACTGGATACTGAGCGATAAGATGAGTTGAGAGCGGTAGAGATTTTCGTTGTTTGTCAGATTCATGAGTCTACTTATTTTAAAATTAATTTTTTCAAAACTCTCCTGTGTCCGAGCTTCAGATTGCTTCATGAGATTAAGGGTAGAGTCCAGAAATGATGTTTGGTTCCGCAGTAGGTCTTGCAGTCGAGCTTCGTTGGTTTTAATACTATTGATTGTTCCTGACATTTTCTCAGCATAATTTGAGTCCAGAACACCAAATAATGAATTTGCTATGTTGCCGACTATATCTATTGCCCCTCGTTTCTTCCGTAGAACGAGATTTTCTGGAGTGGCTGGCAAATCTTTCTGGATATTGTAGAAATGGGTTATTAGGTCACTACATTGATCGCGGAAGTGTGAGTGATTGCATGTTTTCGCTAAGGCATTGGTTCCGTTGATGAAGAGCTGCAGTTCCTTATGAAGAGGTGCCAGTTCGAAATATATCAGAAGCTTCCATTCTGATAGAATTGGCTTAATGTTACCAATACACTCAAAATTTATACCGGGGTTGCCTTTAATCGGAGTATAGGTAACTTGTTGGCACATCACTAGTGGGAGGAATCATGCTAGAATAACTAGCATGCTGGTTGTGGGAAGGTTAGCACGTTTTGGAGGTGGTGAACCATTGTCTTTGTCGCTAGATGCGGCGCTGCGGCTAAGCGGAAATGAATTATCTCCTTTTTCGTCGTTAGTTTGTTCTAGAGGGAGAGGAGCGAGTAGGTGAATGGCTCGCTTAATGATACCGCTTGAGGTTTTTACTGCAGCTGCCCTGACGAAACCATCTGACCCTGGATAAGTTTCAATGACTTTACCAAGTCTCCAGTTCATGACAGGCAAGTTATCTTTAATTGCGACTATAGTGCCCAATTGCAGATTTTGAGATGCAGTTTGCCATTTATTACGCTGCTGGAGTTCATTGAGATATTCCTGGGACCATCTTTTCCAGAATTGGTGTTTTATTCGGGATACTAACTCCCATCGTTTTGCCAAAGTTGATGATGTTGCTTGGGCTGTGACGTCTACTTGAGCAGTTAGAGGTTCTCCAATCAAAAAATGGCCCGGAGTCAGTGCAGCGGCGTCATTAGGATCATTTGGTAGTGGTGCTATTGGCCTAGAGTTTAGTATCGCTTCAACCTCTATGACAATGGTTTCCATTTCTTCATAAGTCAAGGATGCACTCGATATTTCCTTTATCAGAAGACCTTTAGCGGATTTTACAGCTGCTTCCCAAAGTCCACCGAAATGAGGAGATCGCGGAGGTATAAAGTGGAAAGTAATGCTTCTAGTTGCCCATTCTCGTTGTATTTTTTCTTGAGCTGTTGTTGAGAATAACGAGGTTGACAGCTCTGCGAGTTGATTTTTTGCTCCCACGAAGTTGGTAGCGTTATCACAATATAGGTTTTGGCAATGGCCCCTTCGGCCAATGAATCTTTTCAACGCCCCAATGAAGGCATCGGTTGTAAGGTCCGTTACAAGTTCTAGATGAACGGCCTTTGTTGAAAAGCAGCAAAATATCGCAAGATATGCTTTCTGAGGTCGTTTTCCTCTTGTTTTGAAATGTACCCAGATTGGTCCGCAATAATCTACCCCTGCGTTTATGAAGGGCCTTGCAGGCGTTACTCTTGGCAAATTTCCCATAATTTGTTTCAGAAGCTTTGGTTTTGATCTTGCACATTGAATACATTTGTGAACAGTTTCACGAGCCAAATGCTTTCCTTTGATCGGCCAGAAGCGTTGTCTCACCGTAGCAAGGAGTGCGGTAGGTCCGCAATGCTTATTTTCCTTATGTAACGATTCGAAGATTAGTCGACTTATTGGGTCATTGAATGGCAAAAGCATGGGATGTTTGGCATTAAAACTCAAAGTCGATTCTTCTAGTCTACCTCCAACTCTTAAAACTGTATGTTCGTCCAAAAACGGCGACAAACCTTTGATTTGACTTGAGCCTTTAAGTTCTCTATGCTTCTCCAGTTGTAAAATGTCTTCTTTGAAGTTAAAATGCTGTGCGATACGAACTATGACAATAAGAGAATCGTGAAGTTCAAGGGGAGTGAGGGTTGGCCTGTTTTGTCGATTTTCTTTACGGGTTTTGGAATTTTTAATAAATCTCAGAACATAAGCAACAATTCGTTGGAGTGTCTTCAAGGAATTCCTGTGATTTATTTTGTACAAGAAGTTTTCTGCATCAGCGGCCAACATTAGGTTGTGGAGGTTCTGCTTTCGTTCAGTGAGAAGGAAGAAACGCAGGAGGCCAATGTTTCTCGTCTCCGTGAAGAAAGAATGGTCCAAGCATCCATTGGGTTGTTTGTTTCAACTGATGTGGGTCTGATCCCCTAGATATGATGTCTGCTGGGTTATCTTTGGAACTAACGTGTCTCCATTGTTCAGGAGTCGTGTTGTCTTGAATTGAAGCAATACGATTAGCGACAAAGGTGTGAAAGGAGGATGATCTTGAGTTGATCCAATTTAACACTATTGTGGAATCAGTCCAGTAGTAAGTGGGTGTTGTCATCATATCTAAATCGTTCTTAACTTTAACCGCCAAGTTGGCTCCCAGCTGTGCAGCGCATAATTCTAGCCTTGGAAGCGTTTGTTGTTTAAGGGGTGCTACTCGGGATTTCGCACAAAGGAGGTTTACAAGTATAATCTTATTCGGTAAGATTGTTCTAATGTATACTGCTGCCCCGTATGCCTTTTCTGATGCGTCGCTGAAGATGTGGAGCTGAGTGTTTTGAGAAATATGTCCCTTATGGACATGTCGGTGAACGGGAAAGGTTTCAAGTGACTTGAGGCTCTCTCTAAAGTTTCGCCATCGATAGTCGAATTCTGAAGGTACGGCTTCATCCCATGAAAGATTTAGATTCCATAGTTCTTGGACAAAGATTTTCGCCCTGACGACTACAGGAGATAGCAAACCTAGGGGGTCGAAAATACGTGCAAGATCTGAAGTGACCGTCCTTTTGGTCACTGACCTGATTGGCGCTAGGTTGACCTTTACTTTAAGTTGGTCAGCTTTGGGTAACCAGGCCAATCCCAAAGTTTTGGTATAATTGGTGTCATCTGTGCTGAAGTCCAGGCTAACTTCTTGGTCGCACTCCGGAATGTTATGAAGCAGGTGGATATGATTGGCACTCCACTTTCGTAAATTAAATCCGTATTGCGCCATGACTTGTTGCAGTTGGCGCTGGATTTCCAAAGCTGTATTCAAGTTGTCTGCTCCGCCCAGGCCATCATCCACATAGAAGTTCTTTTCCAAAAAACTAGCTGCTAAAGGAAATGCATCTTATTTTCCCTGCTTATTTCTTTCAAGCATCTAATTGCCAGATAGGGGGCTGGTCGGGTTCCGTATGTAACGGTATTTAATGTGAAGTAGTTGATAGGTTCGGTGATATTGTTCCGCCACAGGATAATCTGATATGGTCTGTCTTTAGGATGTATCAGTATTTGGCGAAACATTTTTTCTATGTCTGTGGTAAACACGAAACGTGGCAATCTGAAGCGTAGCAGAATAGCAAACAGATCATTCTGTAGTGTTGGGCCAGTATATAAGACATCGTTCAGTGACTTTCCAGAGGATGTTTTTGTTGAAGCATCGAATACTACTCGGAGTTTAGTGGTGCTGCTTTCAGGTCGTAGGACACAGTGGTGAGGAATAAAATATTTTGCTCCTGTCACATTGTCTATGTTGACTTTAGTCATATGGCCTAGTGCTTCGTATTCCTTCATAAACTGTATATATTGTTGTTTTAAGGTAATGTCTTTGGATAGTCGCCGTTCCAATGATAGGAAACGGTTAAAAGCGAGACTGTGTGACTCTCCTAAAGAGCTTGGTTCGGCACAAAATGGAAGCTGAATCTTGAATCTTCCTTCTTTGTCACGTCCATTATGCTGATTAAAGTGAGCTTCGCACTGTGCGTCATGTATCGATAGTTGCTTCTGTGTATTATCGACTTCTTCCAGTTTCCAGAATCGTTCGATTGTCTGGTTCATGCTATCTTCATCAGTTAGTACTCCACATATTGATGTTTGCAAATGTTGATCAGATACCTTCCCTGATGCTATCCACCCAAGTGTTGTGTTTTGCAAGATTGGAAGGTTGTCTCCTAGTTGGATTTGTTCTATAGCGAGTAGCTGATGATAATATTCTGCGCCTAATAGGATGTCGATTTTGCCTGGACGGTTGAAGGTAGGGTCTGCCAGCGTTATATTCTTGGGAATTAGCCATTTATCAATGTGGATAAATTGAGCAGGTTGTGGAGTAATTATTTGGGGAAGTACGAATGCCTCCAAGCGTGATGAGAAATTGTTATATCTTGACTGGAGCGAAATGTTCACTCTGTGTTGAACCTTGGTCCGATTTCTTCATATACCACTAATTGACATAGTCGTAGGTCTACTTGGTAGACCGAGTCGGGCTACTAATCTTTCCGTAATTAGGTTGACTTGAGATCCCGAGTCGAGTATTGCTTTGCATTCGGTTTCCAGACCATTCGCCTTAATCTTGACCAATGCGGTTCCTAGTAGAATATAGGGCCTTCGAGATTCAGAGTTTAAGGCCAAGCTTTCAGCTATGACGGATGGGGTAGTGATAAGCGAAGCCGCAGTGGATTGGTTGGAAGTTGTTGCTGATTCTAGTGTTTTGGGGTGTTCCATTTGATCTTCCTTGATTGATCTACCTGAGGATTTGGAGGGTTGCGTGTGAGATTGTTCAAGGTGGACGAGCGTATGGTGCTTTCTCCCACATTTTTGGCAGCGGCCTAAATTCGAGCATTGTTTCGTGGAATGTCTGCTGCTAAAGCAATTCACACATAACTTCTGTCCCAGTACAAGATTGAGGCGGTGTTTTGTGCTGAGTAGAGCGAATTCCTGGCATCGGTATAATTGATGAAAGTCCTTCTTACAAATGATGCAATGTCGGCTTTCCGGACTGGGCTGGGAAGTCAGGGCGCAATTTTTGGAGCTATTGATAGAGGTTTTTTCCTTTACACTCATTGCTTCCAAAGTATGAAAATAGTTCTCCAAGAACGATAGGAAGTCGCTTATGGTTTGCAGTTCCTTCGGATTTTTGATCATTTGTTCATATTGACTATGAACACCTTTATTCAACTTTTTAACGAGGAGGTGGATTAAAAGTGGATCCCATGACGAAGTCTGGAGTCCCATGTTGGAGAGAGCTGCCAAACATTGTTTTGTTGTGTCATGTAATCGCTTGAGGGCACTTAAAGATCCAGCACCTGAGGGTTGATCGAGCATCCTTTGGATTGCCGTAGCTGCCATAACCCTCTTGTTGTTATAACGATGTTCCAACAATTGCCATGCCGTGGGATAATTGTCTTCTGTTATGGCAAGGTGCGCAATAAGGCTTGCTGCTTCGCCCATTACGTGGTTTTTCAAGTACCACATCTTGTGAGCATTTGGAATTTTCTGCTCATGGATAATTTTTGTGAAGAGATCCGAAAATGATATCCATTTCATATAGTCACCATCGAATTTGAAGATAGTGACTGCAGGCAGTGGTAAAGCAGTTGGTCGGGCCACAACTTCCGGGTTGGAGAAGGTTGAATCCTTGCTGGCACTAGAGAGTTGGATAACTGCTGCCTGGGCCTCTTTCTCGAGCCAGATGTATTTTGCAGTATCGTACCCGAGTAGCTCTGGGTCTGAGTACTTGTCTAGAACATCGTCGTTGAGGCACTCTATCTGTTGCCATAGACGATTTATTGTGGCCATTTTCACCTCATAGTAGGTTCTCTCCTGGCCACTAACTTGCAAACCTTCTAGTTGCCGACTCAGGGCTTCCATTTTGGCCAACGAACGGCTAATAAGACCGTCGTGACCGCTAGTGGCACCCACCTGTTCGTTCTCCTTATGTAAGGATTGTACGCTTGGAGGGTTCTTTGAATCTTTCTTAATATTTCTGATGAAATTGGCGATGCCTTCGCCGATATCCTTCAGCTGTCGCAGGAGCTCAATCTGAGTTTCCATCGTAACGAAAGTTGACTGGTATAGATTATAGGAGCAAAGGTCCTGTTGATTAATTGTAGAGACGAAGGTCCTGTTGAGTAGTTATAGGCACAATGGGTATTGTAGGCACAAAGGGTCCTGATGAGTGGTTGCAGGCACGAAGGGTCCTGATGAGTGGTTGCAGGCACAAAGGGTCCTGATGAGTGGTTGCAGGCACAAAGGGTCCTGATGAGTGGCTGCAGGCACAAAGGGTCCTGATGAATGGTTGCAGGCACAAAGGGTCCTGATCGGTGGTTGCAGGCACAAAGGGTCCTGATCAGTGGTTGCAGGCACAAAGAGTCCTGATGAGTGGTTGCAGGCACAAAGGGTCCTGATGAGTGGTTGCAGGCACAAAGGGTCCTGATGAATGGTTGCAGGCACAAAGGGTCCTGATCGGTGGTTGCAGGCACAAAGGGTCCTGATCAGTGGTTGCAGGCACAAAGAGTCCTGTCACGGTCGCCAAAGTGTTAGTGCTTGAGCGCGTTTGCTCAGCGGATATTCTGGTGGTACACCAGAATAAATGGTTTAATGATAGTCCTGGTAGTGCACCAGAACTTTCTTTTAAGAGGAGTTTAAAATTCTTTACTCGGTGGTACACCAAGAAAGAATATAATCACGCCAATTGAAACACCAAGAGGTTTAATCGTAGTGATCATCTTTATTAAATTTATTCAGCCTTATATACTAAATACAAGTAAGTAGTAATAACAACAAAGTAAAAGAAAAATAACATAGTCGAATTATTTGCCGGAATTGCTTATGCTGCAGTTAAATTCTTTTTCCATATGAAGCCAATGACTGGTGTTGAGTTTCATATTATTTGGCTGGTAGCTTGAATAGCATACGTAAGCGAAATGTTCTTGCGCGTGCCATTCAATACCTGACATATGAATTACCACCTTTGGATTGGCTGCAATATAGAAATAATGAAAAGAGCAGCAGATTTTAATTTTATTCTATTGGAGATTTATTTTATTTTGTCAAAACAAAATAAAAAAATCATGAAGAATAAACAGGTAGTTTTATAATAGTGCTGGGGAATGATTTAGGATATTAAAATAGGATATATCTCTACACGAGATATAGAATATCCCAGCAAAAAAAGTGTTGCCAAAATAGTAGTGCAAATTTTCTTTTTGGATCCGGAAGTGGTCCAAGCTTGGCACTGAACCGATGAATTTAACATGGACTTGTCATAGGGCGGATGTCCACCATTTCTACCATTGCCGTTGCACTAAAGTTGCATCACTTCTTAGGGTATCGATCCGAATTAAGTATTATGGATGCGACTTAAAAATTTAGTTATATTGTGACAAATAAAATATTTTTATAATTTTTTATGAATTTTCATGCATTAAACGCATGTCTGTAATGTTCTGACATCAAATAATTTTAAAATTTCGCAATTTTTCAAGAATGAATTTAGCAGTTTTTTGACAAAATTTAAGAAAACATGTAAGGAAATTCTAAAATCGGGCGGGGACGACTATATAATACCCTGCACCACTTTGTAAATCCACATTTTCGATACTATATCAAATCCGTCAAATGTGTTGGGTGCTATATATAAAACAAGTAAGGATAGTCTAAAGTCGGGCGGGCCGACTATAAATCGGGAGATCGTTCATATGGGGGCTATACTAAAATATGAACCGATACTCACCGTTTTCGGCACACCTCTCTATGACCCGAAAATACCTCTAGATTTCCAAATTCAGACAAATTGGATAAAAACTTCGGATTCTAGAAGCCCAAGGAGTAAAATCGGGAAATCGGTCTATATGGGGGTTATACCAAAATATGGACCGATACTCACCATTTTTGGCACACCTCTTTATGGTCATAAAATACTTCTATATTTCAAATTTCAGGTAAATTGGATAAAAACTACGATTTCTATAAGCCCAAGACCCCAAATCGGGAGGTCGTTTTATATGGGGACCATACCAAAACATGGACCGATACTCACAATTTTTGGCACACGTATTTGTGGTCCTACAATACCTCTAGATTTACAATTTCAGGTAAATTGAATAAAAACTGCGGTTTCTATAAGACCAAGAAGTAAAATCGGGAGATCGGTCTATATGGGGGCTATACCAAAACATGGACCGATACTCACCATTTTTGGCACATCTCTTTATGGTTATAAAATACCTCTAGATTTCAAATTTCAGGCAAATTGCATAAAAGCTACGATTTCTATAAGCCCAAGACCCCAAATCGGGAGGTCGTTTTATATGGGGACCATACCAAAACATGGACCGATACTCACAATTTTTGGCACACGTATTTGTGGTCCTACAATACCTCTAGATTTACAATTTCAGGTAAATTGAATAAAAACTGCGGTTTCTATAAGACCAAGAAGTAAAATCGGGAGATCGGTCTATATGGGGGCTATACCAAAACATGGACCGATACTCACCATTTTTGGCACATCTCTTTATGGTTATAAAATACCTCTAGATTTCAAATTTCAGGCAAATTGCATAAAAGCTACGATTTCTATAAGCCCAAGACCCCAAATCGGGAGGTCGTTTTATATGGGGACCATACCAAAACATGGACCGATACTCACAATTTTTGGCACACGTATTTGTGGTCCTACAATACCTCTAGATTTACAATTTCAGGTAAATTGAATAAAAACTGCGGTTTCTATAAGACCAAGAAGTAAAATCGGGAGATCGGTCTATATGCGGGCTATACCAAATATGGACCGATACTCACCATTTTTGACACACCTCTTTATGGCCCGGAAATACCTCTAGATTTCCAATTTCAGACAAATTGGATAAAAACTACGGTTTCTATAAGTCCAAGGACGAGTTTGTGCACAATTTCAGCACGATTGCTTCATTATTGAAGACTGTAGCGTGATTACAACAGACAGACAGACGGACATCGTTATATCGGAGCCACCGTGGTGCAATGGTTAGCATGCCCGCCTTGCATACACAAGGTCGTGGGTTCGATTCCTGCTACGACCGAACACCAAAAAGTTTTTCAGCGGTGGATTATCCCACCTCAGTAATGCTGGTGACATTTCTGAGGGTTTCCAAGCTTCTCTAAGTGGTTTCACTGGAATGTGGAACGCCGTTCGGACTCGGCTATAAAAAGGAGGTCCCTTGTCATTGAGCTTAACATGGAATCGGGCAGCACTCAGTGATAAGAGAGAAGTTCACCACTGTGGTATCACAATGGACTGAATAGTCTAAGTGAGCCTGATACATCGGGCTGCCACATAACCTAACCTATATCGTCTTAGAATTTCTCGCTGATCAAGAATATATATACTTTATATAGTCGGAAATCGATATTTCGATGTGTTACAAACGGAATGACAAACTTATTATACTCCCGTCATTATTCTATGGTGGTGGGTATAAAAAATATAGGAAACATTTAAATCAGATGCAATTTAAGGAAACTTCGCAAAAGTTTATTATGATTTATCGCTCGATATATATGAATTAGAAGTTTAGGAAAATTAGATTCATTTTTACAACTTTTCGATTTTACAAGGAAAATGTTGCTATTTTGACCATTTTTGTCCAAATCAGAAAAACATATATATGGGAGCTATATCTAAATCTGAACCGATTTCAACCAAATTTGGCACGCATAGCAACAATGCTAATTCTACTCCCTGTACAAAATTTTAACTAAATCGGAGTTAAAGATTGGCCTCTGTGGTCATATGAGTGTAAATCGGGCGAAAGCTATATATGGGAGCTATATCTAAATCTGAACCGATTTCAACCAAATTCGGCACGCATGCTACAATGCTAATTCTACTCCCTGTGCAGCATTTCAATTAAATCGGAGTAAAAGATTGGCCACTGTGGTCATATGAGTGTAAATCGGGCAAACAATATATATGAGGGCTATATCTAAATCTTAACCGATTTCAATCAAATTTGGCACACTACACTGCTAATTGTACTCCTAGTGCAAAATTTCAACCAAATTGGGGTGAAACTCTGGCTTCTGGGACCGTATTAGTCCATATCGGGCGAAAGCTATATATGGGAGCTATATCTAAATCTGAACCGATTTCTTCCAAAATCAATAGTGTTCTATTCTGAGATATAACACATGCTTGTGCAAAATTTAAAGTCGATTGGACTGAAACTGCGACCTAGACTTTGATTACAAAAATGTGTTCACGGACAGACGGACATGGCTATATCGACTCAGGAGCCCACTTGAGCGTTTTTGCCAAAGACACCATGTGTCTATCTCGTCTCCTTCTGGGTGTTGCAAACGTATGCACTAACTTATAATACCCTATTCCATAATAATATAATGAATCTCTTTTATGAACATTTTAGAAACATATTGTAAAAAATATTGTACGGGACTGAATCCCGTACAATATTTACATTATAAAAAAAATTAAAAAAAAGTCACATTTGTAAGGAAAAAAAGTATTGACACAGGTAGTTGTAAATTAATTTTTTGGTATATTCAGTACTTTTTTGACATTATTTTTTATTAGATAACAGCATCAAGCAGTCTAGACAATGAATTGACTAATTTTTATACCCACCACCATAGAATGGTGACGGGGGTATATTAAGTTTGTCATTCCGTTTGTAACACATCGAAATATCGATTTCCGACTATATAAGGTATATATATTCTTGATCAGGGAGAAATTCTAAGACGATATAAGCATGTCCTTCTGTCCGTCCGTCTGTCTGTCTGTCTGTTGTAATCACGCTACAGCCTTCAATAATTACGCTATCGTCCCGAAATTTGGCACAGTTTTTTGTTTGCAGGCAGGTCAAGTTCGAAGATGGGCTATATCGGTCCAAGTGTTAATATAGTTCCCATATAAACCGACCTCCCGATTTGGGGTCTTGGGCCTATAAAAACCGTAGTTTTTATCAGATTTGCCTGAAATTAGAAATCTAGAGGTATTTTGGGACCATAAAGAGGTGTGTCGAAAATGGTCCGTATCGGTCCATGTTTTAGTATAGCCCCCATATAGACCGATCTCCCGATTTTGCTTCTTAGGCGTTTAGAAACAGTATTTTCTATCCGATTTGTCTGAAATTGAAAATCTAGAGGTATTTTAGGACCATAAGGAGGTGTGTCGAAAATCGTTCGTATCGGTCTATGTTTTGATATAGCCCCCATATAGACCGATCTCCCGATTTTGCTTCTTGGGCGTCTAGAAACTATATTTACCATCCGATTTGCCTGAAATTGGAAATCTATAGGTATTGTAGGACTATAAAGAGGTGTGTCGAAAATGGTCCATATCGGCCCATGTTTTGGTATAGTCCCCATATAGACCGATCTCCCGATTTTGCTTCTTACGCGTCTAGAAACAATATTTTCTATCCGATTTGTATGAAATTGAAAATCTAAAGGTATTTTGGGACCATAAAGAGGTGTGTCGACAATGGTCCGCATCGGTCCATTTTTTTATATAGCCCCCATATAGACCGATGCCCCATTTTGCTTCTTGGGCTTCTAGAAACTATATTTACCTTCCGCTTTGCCTGAAATTCTTGAGCTACAATAAACTGTATTTATTACATGATTTGCCTGAAATTCGAAATCTAGAGGTATTTTTAGACCACAAATAAGAGTGCCGAAATTGAGGTATATCGGTCCATTTGTTGGTATAACCCCCATATAGACTGATCTCTCGATTTTTACTTCTATATTTTCTGGCCGATTTGTTTGAAATTGAAAATCTGGAGGTATTTTAAGATCACAAATATGTGAGTAGCAAATGGTGCCTATCGGTCCATGTTTTGGTATAGCCCTAATATACACCGATCTCCAGGCTTTATTTCTTGGCTAGAAGCCCAAGAAATTATTTATCCGATTTGCTGGAAATTAGTAATCTATAATAAAATTTTAGACACACGAAATTTCTTTTTCTTATAAAGTGTTTTCGTTTATTCAACGATTGTCTCTAAAATTTGTGTCAAAAAAAAAATTTGTGTCAAAAAAGAAAACACTTCTTTCAGGGTATAGCAGGCGCACTGATCGTGAAAATTGCTTACTTAAGCTTTTAAATCAAGGCGTAATTTCAACATATACACGATATGTTTATATTTTCTCTAAAACTCAAACAAAATTGGTTCTCATAAATCCAGAATCTTATCTGGTTTTCATAGGAAGAATCTTTAAAGTTTCGGGAGCTGGCTCGTTTGGGTCAAAGATTTGTCATCAAACCCCCTACAATTCTATATATTATCAAGTAACCGACTACGACGAAGATTTTTCATAGTAAACTATTATACTTGATTCATGGTGGTGGGTATTTAAAATTCGGCCCGGCCGAATTTACTGCTTTATATACTTGTTTTTTTATACCCTCCATCATAGGATGGGGGTATATTAACTTTGTCATTCCGTTTGTAACACATCGAAATATTGCTCTAAGACCCCATAAAGTATATATATTCTGGGTCGTGGTGAAATTCTGAGTCGATCTAAGCATGTCCGTCCGTCCGTCCGTCCGTCCGTCCGTCCGTCCGTTTGTTGAAATCACGCTAACTTCCGAACGAACCATGCTATCGACTTGAAACTTGGCACAAGTATTTGTTATCGATGTAGGTCGGATAGTATTGAAAATGGGCCATGTCGGTCCACTTTTACGTATAGCCCCCATATAAAGGGACCCTCAGATTTGGCTTGTGGAGCCTCTAACAGAAGCATATTTTATCCGATCCGGCTGAAATTTGGTATATGGTGTTGGTATATGGTCTCTAACAACCATGCAAAAATCGGTCCACATCGGTCCATAATTATATATAGCCCCCATATAAACCGATCCCCAGATTTGGCTTGCGGAGCCAAAAGAGAAGCAAATTTCATCCGATCCGGCTGAAATTTGGTACATGGTGTTGGTATATGGTATCTAACGACCATGCAAAAATTGGTCCACATCGGTCCATAATTATATATAGACCCCATATAAACCGATCTCCAGATTTGGTTTGCGAAGCCTCAAAGAGGAGCAAGTTGCATCCGATCCGGCTGAAATTTGGTACATGATGTTGGTATATGGTCTCTAACAACCATGCAAAAATTGGTCCACATCGGTCCATAATTATATATAGACCCCATATAAACCGATCTCCAGATTTGGCTTGCGAAGCCTCAAAGAGGAGCAAATTGCATCCGATCCGGTTCATGGTTGCCACTAGAGCCAAAAATAATCTACAAAGATTTTATTTCTATAGAAAATTTTGTCAAAATTTTATTTCTATAGAAAATTTTGTTAAAATTTTATTCGCTTCATAATAAAATTTTCATCATTGTCAAAATTTTATTTCTATAAAAAATTTTGTCAAAATTTTATTTCTATAGAAAATTTTGTTCAAATTTTATTCGGTTCATAATCATGGTTGCCACTCGAGCCAAAAATAATCTACCAAGATTTTATTTCTATAGAAAATTTTGTCAAAAGTTTACTTCTATAGAAAATTTTGTCAAAATTTTTATTTCTATAGAAAATTTTATTTCTATAGAAAATTTTGTTAAAATTTTATTTCTGTAGAAAATTTTGTCAAAATTTTATGTCTACTTTGTCAAACTGAATTATATACGTATTGGATCGATCTTTATACCCTTCACCACTACTGTGGTACAGGGTATAATAAGTTTGTGCATTTGTATGTAACGCCAAGAAATAGTGGTCATAGACCCATCTTTTAGTATACGGATCGGCTTAGAATTAAATTCTGAGTCGATTTAGCGATGTCCGTCTGTCTGTCTGTCCGTCTGTCTGTCCGTCTGTCTGTCCGTCTGTCTGTCCGTCTGTCTGTCTGTCTGTCTGTTGATGTATTTTTGTGTGCAAAGTACAGCTCGCAGTTTTAGTCCGATTGTCCTAAAATTTGGTATAGGGTCCTGTTTCGGCTCAAAGACGATCCCTATTGATTTTGGAAAAAATCGGTTCAGATTTAGATATAGCTGCCATATATATTTTTCACCGATCTGGTCATAATTGGCGTGTATATCAACCGATCTTCCTCAAATTCCGTAGATCCGAATATTTTATGAGTCTCGAAAAACTTGCAAAATATCAGCCAAATCGGTTCAGATTTAGATATAGCTCCCATATATAGCTTTCGCCCGATTTACACTCATTTGCCCACAGAGGCCAATTTTGTGCTCCGATTTAGTTGAAATTTTGCACAGGGAGTAGAATTAGCGTTGTAACTATGCGTGCCAAATTTGCTTGAAATCGGTTCAGATTCGGATATATCTCCCATATATAGCTTTCACCCGATTTACACTCATATGACCACAGAGGCCAATTTTTAACTCCGATTTAGTTGAAATTTCGCACAGGGAGTAGAATTAGCATTGTAGCCATGCGTGCCAAATTTGGTTGAAATCGGTTCAGATTTAGATATATCTCCCATATATACCTTTCGCCCGATTTACACTCATATGACCACAGAGGCCAATTTTTAACTCCGATTTAGTTGAAATTTTGCACAGGGAGTAGAATTAGCATTGTTACTATCCGTGCCAAATTTGGTTGAAATCGGTTGAGATTTAGATATAGCTCCCATATATAGCTTTCGCCCGATTTACACTCATATGACCACAGAGGCCAATTTTTAACTCCGATTTAGTTGAAATTTTGCACAGGGAGGAGAATAAGCATTGTTGCTATGCGTGCCAAATTTGGTTGAAATCGGTTCAGATTTAGATATAGCTCCCATATATATGTTTTTCTGATTTCGACAAAAATGGTCAAAATACCAACATTTTCCTTGTAAAATCGCCACTGCTTAGTCGAAAGGTTGTAAAAATGACTCTAATTTTCCTAAACTTCTAATACATATATATCGAGCGATAAATCGTAAATAAACTTTTTTGAAGTTTCCTTAAAATTGCTTCAGATTTAAACGTTTCCCATATTTTTTTACTAACATTGTGTTCCACCCTAGTGCATTAGCCGACTTAAATTTTGAGTCTATTGATTTTGTAGAAGTCTATCAAATTCTGTCCGGATCGAGTGATATTTAAATGTATGTATTTGGGACAAACCTTTATATATAGCCCCCAACACATTTGACGGATGTGATATGGTATCGAAAATTTAGATCTACAAAGTGGTGCAGGGTATAATATAGTCGGCCCCGCCCGACTTTAGACTTTCCTTACTGGTTTTTATTTAATATATACCACGTATGGACTTACATACAATTTAGAAGATGGTGTTAGGAGGTTTTCAGATACCTTGTTACCGCAACTTAAGTAATTTGATTGTGGATGGCAGTGTTTAGATGAAGTTTCTACGCAATCCATGATGGAGGGTACATAAGCTTCGGTCTGGCCGAACTTACGGCCGTATATACTTGTTTTTGTTTTTATTTTTTTATTTGTTTTATTTGGTTCTTCATTCCCCCATTCTCCTATCATCACTGTACCAAATTTCATAAAAATCGGTTAATAACAGTGGCCTGCAAACTGCTAACAACAAATACAAGGTCAAGCGGACGGACACCAAGGGGTAAACCGATGGTTCTAAGTCCGGTGGTTCTAAGTCGATCAGTCTGATTTTATGTAGCTTAAAATCAATATTTCTGGTAGACACATTTTTTCGCAGATGTCCTAACCACTATGTGGTTTAGGGTGCTGTGCCAATACTTATGTGTGGCACTGTATGTTCAATTAGCTCTTTTTCTTAAAAATAGTCACATGTCTTTTTTTATACCCTGCGCCACACTGTATAACAGGGTATTATAAGTTAGTGCATATGTTTGCAACACCCAGAAGGAGACGAGATAGACACATGGTGTCTTTGACAAAAATGCTTAAGGTGGGCTCCTGAGTCGATATAGCCATGTCCGTCTGTCCGTCTGTCCGTGAACACATTTTTGTAACCAAGGGATTAGGTAGTAATTTAAGCCCAATCGACTTCGAATTTGGCACAAGTATGTGTTTTGGGTCAAAATAGAACCCTATTGATTTTGGAAGAAATCGGTTCAGATTTAGATATAGTTCCCATATATATCTTTCGCCCGATATGCACTTATACTGCCCTAGAAGCCTGAGTATTACCCCAATTTGGTTGAAATTTTGCACTAGGAGTACAATTGGTAGTATAGTCAAATGTGCTAAATTTTATTGAAATCGGTTCAGATTAAGATATAGCTCCCATATATATCTTTCGCCCGATATGGACTAATACGGTCCCAGAAGCCAGAGTTTTACTCCAATTTGGTTGAAATTTTGCACAGGGAGTAGAATTAGTATTGTAGCTATGCGTGCCAAATTTAGTTGAAATCGGTTCAGATTTAGATATAGCTCCCATATATAGCTTTCGCCCGATATGGACTAATACGGTCCCAGAAGCCAGAGTTTTACTCCAATTTGGTTGAAATTTTGCACAGGGAGTAGAACTAGCATTGTAGCTATGCGTGCCAAATTTAGTTGAAATCGGTTCATATTTAGATATAGCTCCCATATATAGTTTTCGCCCGATTTACACTCATATGACCACAGAGACCAACTTTTCCTCCGATTTAGTTGAAATTTTGCACAGGGAGTAGAATTGGCATTGTAGTTATGCGTGCCAAATTTGGTTGAAATCGGTTCAGATTTAGATATAGCTCCCATATATAGTTTTCGCCCGATTTACACTCATATGACCACAGAGGCCAATTTTTAACTCCGATTTAGTTGAAATTTTGCACAGGGAGTAGAATTAGCATTGTTGCTATGCGTGCCAAATTTGGTTGAAATCGGTTCAGATTTAGATATAGCTCCCATATATAGCTTTCGCCCGATTTACACTCATATGACCACAGAAGCCAATTTTTAACTCCGATTTTGTTGAAATTTTGCACAGGGAGTAGAATTAGCATTGTTGCTATGCGTGCCAAATTTGGTTGGAATCGGTTCTGATTTAGATATAGCTCCCATATATATGTTTTTCTGATTTCGGCAAAAATGGTCAAAATACCAATATTTTCCTTGTAAAATCGCCACTTTTTAGTCGAAAAGTTGTAAAAATGACTCTAATTTTCCTAAGCTTCTAATACATATATATTGAGTGATAAATCATAAATAAATTTTTGCGAAGTTTCCTTAAAATTGCTTCAGATTTAAATGTTTCCCATATTTTTTTACTAACATTGTGTTCCATCCTAGTGCATTAGCAGACTTAAATTTTGAGTCTATAAATTTTGTAGAAGTCTATCAAATTCTGTCCAGATCGAGTGATACGTAAATGTATGTATTTGGGACAAACCTTTATATATAGCCCCCAACACATTTGACGGATGTGATATGGTATCGAAAATTTAGATCTACAGAGTGGTGCAGGGTATAATATAGTCGGCCCCGCCCGACTTTAGACTTTCCTTACTTGTTTTTCAATTAGCCAACTGTAGCATTATTATTCTAGCTTCCATATAAAACTTTAATAATTGAAGTTGTCCATGCCAATTCCGCTTTGGTATCTCATAAAGTACTCGCTCGTAAATTCCCTATTCTGTCAACAGCAACATTGGCAAACTCTTTAACATGAGCCAATTGTTATTGACTACATTAAGTCTCGATCTCTGTCTATTTCGTTTGCCACCCGGTTTGTTTTGTAGCTGACAAGTGTAAATGTATTGTGTGTGTGTGTGTGTTGTGTAAAAAAGTCCATCACACTCACACTCATACATGACAGTGTGACATGTGTCGCCTTCAGT
The DNA here is from genome assembly GCF_050003625.1 of Haematobia irritans. NCBI lineage: Eukaryota > Metazoa > Arthropoda > Insecta > Diptera > Muscidae > Haematobia > Haematobia irritans. The sequence goes on along the minus strand of NC_134397.1, from coordinate 238,468,348 downwards.
TTACAAAAATAACGGCAGAGACAACATAAATCCCTTCACTCTACAAGAAAAAAAAGAGAGACAGCCTTTTCGAAATATTTTCATACACACGCCCTTACACAGAAGCCTGGAAATAGATACACAAAGTGACAGTATTCGCCTGTCAAATGCATATTTTCAAAATGCTAAACAATCTCAAATGTCATTCGGCTATAACGAAAAATGTATTTGATTTTTTCTTAGAGAGACCAAAAAAAAACACAAACAACAACAAATAATAAAGAGTGAATGTTGTGAAAAGGCAAATGAAAGAATTTGATTTATTTTGTTTTTTTAATTCAGTAGAATTGAATATTGTTTCTGGGAATGCTTTTATTAAGTGCGATAGTTGTTGCAAAAATAACACTAATAACTAATAACCCACAAACATATTGATTTCCGACTATATAAAGTGTATACATTCTTGATCAGGGCGAATTTGTAGGATTACAAAATGATAGCGCCAATTATAGCGTTATCGTCTTGAAATAAAGCACAGATTGGTTCTTTTGTCTGCAAGCAATTCAAGTTCAAAGAACCATGCCGGTCCAGCTGTTTTAGTATAATCCCCATATAAACCGATCTTCCGAATTGACTTGACTTGAAAAGCCAAGGATAACTGGTGATATTTCTGAGTGTTTTAAAGCTTCTTTAAGTGGCTACAATGTAATGTGGAACGCCGTTCGGTGTCGCCTATAAAAAGGTGGTTCCTTGTCATTGAGATAGTTATAGAATACGGCAGCATTCGGTGATAAGAGTACTGCCACCTATACCTAACCCAACACAATTTTGACAATTTCCTAGAGAAATAAAATTGTGAGAAAATTTTTTATGGAAATAAAACTTTTATAAAATTTTCTATGGAAAAAAAATTTACGACATTTAACATAGAAATAAAATTTTGAGCAAAATTTCTATAGAAATTAAATTTTGACAAAATTTTCTATAAAAATAAAATTTTGACAAAATTTTTTATATAAATAAAATTTTGACAAAATTTTCTATAGAAACAAAATTTTGACAAAATTGTCGATAGAAATAAAATATTAACAAAATTTTCTTATAAATTACATTTTGAGAAAACTTTCTATAGAAAAAAAATTTTGACAAAATTTTTTATAAAAATAAAATTTTGACAAAATTTTCTATAGAAATAAAATGTTGACAAAATTTTCTATAGAAACAAATTTTTAAAAAAATTTTCTATAGAAATAAAATTTTGACAAAATTTTCTATAGAATTAAAATTTTGACAAAATTTTCTATAGAAATTAAATTTTGACAAAATTTTCTATAGAAATAAAATTTTGACAAAATATTCTATAGAAATGAAATTTTTACAAAATTTTCTATAGAAATAAAATTTTTACAAAATTTTCTATAGAAATAAAATTTTTACAAAATTTTCGATAGAAATAAAATTTTGAAAAAAATTTCAATAGAAACAAAATTTTGAAAAAATTTCAATGGAAACAAAATTTTGTAAAATTTTTGACAAAATTTTCTATGGAAATAAAATTTCCACAAAATTTTTTTATGGAAATAAAATGTTTACCAAATTTTCTATAGAAATAAAATATTGACAAAATTTTCTATTGAAATAAAATTTTGACAAAATTTTCTATAAAAAAAGTGCCAAAATTTCGTATAGAAATATAATGTTGACAAAATTGTTTATAGAAATAAAATGTTGACAAAATTTTCTATAGAAAAAAAATTTGACAAAATTCTCTATAGAAATAAATTTTTGACAAAATTTTCTTAGAAATGACATTTTGAGAAAACTTTCTATAGAAATAAAATGTTGACAAAATTTTCTATAGAAACAAAATTTTAACAAAATTTTCTATAGAAATAAAATTTTGACAAAATTTTCTATAGAAATAAAATTTTTACAAAATTTTCTATAGAAATAACATTTTGACAAAAAAAATTCAAACTTTTCTATGGAAATAAAATTTCCACAATTTTTTTATGGAAATAAAATCTTTACCAAATTTTCTATAGAAATAAAATATTAACACAATTTTCTATTGAAATAAAATTTTGACAAAATTTTCTATAAAAATAAAATTTTGGCAAACTGTTCAATAGAAATAAAATTTTGACAAAATTTTCTATAGAAACAAAATTTTAACAAAGTTTTCTATAGAAATAAAATTTTGACAAAATTTTCTATAGAATCTAAATATTGACAAAATTTTCTATAGAAATAAAATTTTGAAAAAAAAAAAAAAAAATTCAATAGAATAATTTCCACAAAATTGTTTATGGAAATAAAATGTTTACTAAATTTTCTATAGAAATAAAATATTGAAAAAATTTACTATTGAAATAAAATTTTGACAAAATTTTCTATAAAAATAAAATTTTGACAAACTTTTCTTTAGAAATAAAATTTTGACAAAATTTTCTATAGAAATAATATTTTGACAAAATTTTCTATAGAAATAAAATTATGACAAAATAGAAATAAAATGTTAACAACAATTTCTTAGAAATGCCATTTGAGAAAATTTTTTTAGAAAAAAAATTTTGACAATATTTTCTGTAGCAATAAAATTTTTACAAAAGTTTTTATGAAAATAAAATTTTTACAAAAGTTTTTATGAAAATAAAATTTTTACAAAATTTTCGATGGGAATAAAATTTTGAAAAATTTTCTATAGAAATAAAATTTTGAAAAAATTTTCTATAGAAATAAAATTTTTGTTGTTGTTTTTTTGATTTCAGCTTAAAAGCTGAAAAACAACAACAATGATTAAAGAACAAAACCAACAATAACAAAACAAAATGAATCAAGGAAGAGGAGCACGCTCAAAATAAATCCAGCCAACTGCACTCAAATCGATGATTTGATGGTTGCAACGAAAAAGATATATGTTTGTACGAATTTATTTCGGCATAAAAAAACCTTTTTTCGAAAGGTTCAAGTGTGGTTCATTGTTGGGTTTAATGAACTGCCTGAATTTATTCTGATAATTGGTTGATAGTTTTGCTGCAAATAGAGGATGCTGATGAGGAATGTGGTAATTCCGAAACTTGAGTCCATCCAACCATCTTGCAGTCTATAGGGCTTTGCCCAAATAAATTTGACAAACATTATTTTCCTCTGTTGGTTAAGCTACACTTGTAGTTTAGTCAATGCATGGTTTTGAGCTGGAATAAAAAAAAAACAACAATGATGATTAAAGAACAAAACCAACAATAACAAAACAAAAGGAATGAAATAAAATTTTGACAAAATTTTCTATAGAAATAAAATTTTGACAAAATTTTCAATAGAAATAAAATGTTAACAAAATTTTCTTAGAAATAACATTTTGAGGAAATTTTCTATAGAAATCAAATTTTGACAATATTTTCTATAGCAATAAAATGTTGACAAAATTTTTACAAAGGTTTTTATTAAAATAAAATTTTGACAAAATGTTCTATAGAAACAAAATTTTGACAATATTTTCTATGTAATAAAATTTTTAAAAAATTTCAATGGAAATAAAATTTTGACAATGTTGTCTGTAGCAATAAAATTTTGACAAAATTTTCTATAGAAATAAAATTTTGGTTAAATTATATATACAAATAAAATTTTTATTAAAATTTCTACAGACATAAAATTTTGAATAAATTGTATATAGAAATAAAATTTTTCACAAAATTTTCTCTAGAAAAATTTTGAACAAATTTTCTATAGAAATAAAATTTTGAACAAATTTTCTATAGAAATAAAATTTTGACAAAACTTTCTATAGAAATAAAATTTTGACAAAATGTTCTATAGAAATAAAATTTTGACAAAACTTTCTATAGAAATAAAATTTTGACAAAATTTTCTATAAAAATAAAATTTTGTCAAAACTTTCTATGTAATAAAATTTTTACAAACGTTTTTTATGAGAATAAAATTTTGACAAAATTTTCTATAGAAATAAAATTTTGACAAAATTTTCTATAGAAATAAAAATTTGACAACATTTTCTATAGAAATAAAATGTTGACAACAATTTCTTAGAAATGTCATTTTGAGAAAATTTTTGTTAGAAATAAAATTTTGACAATATTTTCTGTAGCAATAAAATTTGTTTATTGCTTACAAAAAGTTTTTATGCTTTTACAAAAGTTTTTATGAAAAATAGTATTTTGACAAAATTTACTTTGGAAATAAAATGTTGACAAAATTTTCTATAGAAATAAAATTTTTACAATATTTTCGATGGAAACACAATTTTGAAAAATTTTCTACTGAAATAAAATTTTTACAAAATTTTCTATAGAAATAAAATTTTGACAAAGTTTTCATAGAAATAAAATTTTGACAAAATTTTCTATAGAAATAAAATTGTTACAAAATTTTCTGTAGAAATAAAATATTAACAAAATGTTCTTAGAAATAAAATTTTGAGGAAATTTTCTATAGAAATCAAATTTTGACATTATTTGCTGTAGCAATAAAATTTTGACAACATTTTCTATAAAATTTTTACAAAAGTTTTTTTATGAAAATAAAATTTTTACAAAATTTTCTATGGAAATAAAATTTTGACAATAGTTTTGTATTCAGTCAATTTCATCATTATTCCAAACAAATAATTTTTCGATAACAAATGTAATATAGGCTAGGTAAACCACGAGGAATCAATCATCAATAAATAAGTGGACAAATGAATGACTAGCGTAGCAAAATAAGAGGATGTGAGTCTCTCACTATCCATAATATGGGGTCAAGAAGCAATATTCTTAGTAGACTTAGGTTTGGGGTATATACATTTTTCATATGTAATCTTTGATTTATTGTAATTTCCATAAAACAATAAAATAAAATTCAGTTATTTAATATTTTTAAAGCACTCAAGAGGTCTCAGAAGGAGCCTGGAATTATATTTTGGTATAGAATGTAAATAAAATTTGGAGTCAGTTCTCAGAAATATGCTATGTATTCTCCAATCAAATTTAACTGTTTTAATTTTTTTTTTCACTGAAATCAAATAAGGTTAATAAGTAGGTCACATGTAGTTTTAAGTTTACCGAAGACATTTATTTATATTATAAAAGACTATATAAAATAGCATACATAGTAGAAAATAACTTTGTGACAAAATTGAAAACACAAACCCTTAAGCAAAGGGCATAAACGATAACATTTAAATCATATTCAAGTGGTTTCCAACAGAATTAACTACGATGTGATTCACTGAGATGTGAGACAGAACAATTGAATATGTTTTGGTTGGGCTGCCATCTCTCCAACCACAATATTGTCCTTCCGCCTTTTTAAGAGGTTTTTGGAAATCTCTTAAGTGGTAGGAGGGTATGTACGTGTGAGTTTATTTGTGTGATTTGATGTCTCCATATGAGATGATGGTGGCTATATCCGTTTCCCTTACCACCACATGACAGTAGAAAAATGGAGTAGACTTGGTTTCCTATACTTAACGCTAAAGTGCTCTTATATTAACAGCAGCAAAAAGGTCAGTTTTAAGGAGTTCTAAGTGATTTTATTCATCATTTTTCCCCCCTTATACAAGTACGCAAAAAAAAAAGTGGCAGACTATTTTATAGAGAAATTCTTGGTAGACCAAAGACTTTCTCTCATCCATAAAAACATGGACATAATTCCGTAAGCTATCCCCAGCATATGGGATGAAATAAAAATCTAGGAAAGGGAAGCCATAGTAGAAAATAAAACAAAAAGAACAACTTTAGAGGTTGGTCATGGAGAATTAAAATATACACTTTACAATACCAAATGTGCCGAAACAATAATTATGAAATTTCTTTTCATAAAATATTGTGTAAATTTTGTGTCTTTAAACAAAGCTTTTCATCAGTGTATATGACAGTTATATTTGTTCCTTCTCCTATTTACAAAACTTTGTAAACATGGGACTAAATTTGTTACTAATTTCTTTCTAACCTGAACGATACAAAGATGGACGGGATGACGGACATAGATACATCAACTCAGCTATAGCTTCTGAGGCATTGAAATACATGGAAGGGGACTCTCTCGGCATACAAAAAAAGACATACAAGCCTCAAATATCCCTACCGGAGATTGGGTAAAATGTGGATAACCGCGGGTATTCTCGGCATCTCACCTCATTGAAAACCAATATAAATGAGGGCTATATTTAAATCTGCGCCTATCTAGACCAAATTGCGCACACGTTGCTGAAATATCAATTTTACTCTCCGTGTAAAATTTCAGAACTTTCAGTGTGAAACTTTGGCCTCTGTGGTCATATGAGTCTAAATCTGGCGAAAAATGTATATGTCAGCTATTCCACTCTAAAGCCATTTTTATGCAATTTTTCCAACAACGAATTTATGATTAATCGGGGAGACCTATTAATTAGAGGAGTAGGTAATTTTGAGGCTTTCTTTCAAACTTTTCCGAATCAGAAGTGGCGATTGTACAATGAAATGGGCTATATCACGCAACGATAGGTGGTGCATTGTGGGTGTTTGAACAAAATTTAGCCAAATCGGGCGATATTTTCAGATGTAGGAGACTAAACTTAATATTAACCGATTATGTGGAAAGTGGGCAATTGCAACGTGTAGCATATGACTACAATATGGATAATATTCTACGAAATTGTGTCTAACACTTTATTATACTTTTAATTGCGCTCCTTGAGCAAAACTTGAAGGCAATCAGTGTAAAACTCTGGACCATATAAGAGTATATCGGGCGAAAGATATGTATGAGAGCTATATCTTCATCTGAAACGATTTCTTCTAAAATCAATAAGGTCCAATTCTGACACAAAATCGATACTTGTGCCTAATTTGAAGTCGATTGGACTAAAGTTGTGACGTAGACTTTGATTACAAAGATGTGTTCAGAGACAGACGGATGGACATGGCTAGATCGACTCAGAGACCGGTTCTGATCATTATTGCCAAAGACATGTTGTGTTTATCTCGTCTCCGCGGTGCAGTTTAGAAAAAAGAAGTATAACAGTTTGGCTGATAAGTCCCCGGTCTGACACATAGATGGCGCCGCTGGTATTAAATACATATTATTTTTATATAGTACCAACCTTCAAATGATTCGTGTCAAAATTTGTCGTCTGTAAGTCAATTAGTTTGTGAGATAGAGCGTCTTTTGTGAAGCAACTTTTGTTATTGGGAAAAAAATGGAAAAAAAAAAGATTTTCGTGTTTTGATAAAATACTGTTTTCTGAAGGAAAAAGTACGGCGGAAGCAAAAACTTGGCTTGATAATGAGTTTCCGGACTCTGCCCCAGGGAAATCAACAATAATTGATTGGTATGCAAAATTCAAGCGTGGTGAAATGAGCACGGAGGACGGTGACCGCAGTGGACGCCCGAAAGAAGTGGTTACCGACGAAAACATCAAAAAATCCACAAAATGATTTTGAATAACCGTAAAATGAAGTTGATCGAGATAGCAGAGGCCTTAAAGATATCAAAGGAACGTGTTGGTCATATCATTCATCAATATTTGGATATGCGGAAGCTCTGTGCAAAATGTGTGCCGCGCGAGCTCACATTTGATGATTCTGAGCGGTGTTTGCAGCTGTTAACTCGTAATACACACGAGTTTTTCCGTCGATATGTGACAATGGATGAAACTAGTCTTGTGTCGTTCCGGAACGAACTAGTTCCAATGAACGGTTCACTAAAAGGAACTATTGTCACTAGTTCCATCTCTTTCGCTCTCATCATTCCTTTTGTCATTTATTTTTATTTTCACTCCATCGTTCCGCGGATCGCAGTTTAATTGTTTAACTTTTGTTTGACAATTAGTTATTGCTAATTCGTTCATTTTGGCGCTTGTATATATTAAATAGGATCATTTGTTCACAAAACAACAAAAAAATATTTTAGGATACAGCCATTGCAAATTTGAGCTTAGTTACTTTCTCGATATATATGTATTACAAGTTAGGAAAATTAGAGTAATTTTTTACAACTTTTCGACTAAGCAGTAGCGATTTTAGAAGGAAAATATCGGTATTTTGACCATTTTTGTCGAAATCAGAAAAACATATATATATGGGAGCTATATCTAAATCTGAACCGATTTCAATCAAATTTGGCACGCATAGCTACAATGGTAATTCTACTCCCTGTGCAAAATTTCTATGAAATCGGATTAAAAGATTGACCACTGTGGTCATATAAGTGTAAATCGGGCTAACGATATGTACACGCAAAGAAAAAAAAAACGTTTGGAAAACGTGTACCGAAAACGTTTTTCTTTTGTTAGAGTTTTTTGAATTGCTTCCAAAATTTTAAACTTTTATCACCAAAAAAATTCGTTTGTTACAAAATTTTTATTTTTTCAATAAAAAATGTTATTTTTGAAACAACAACACAGTCCATTTCGTTTATATCAAACACTGTTCTTTTCTGACTTTAGGTCTTTAATAAGACACATTTTACAGTTCAAAATTTAATATACTACAATGAAATGTTGAACATTTTTTCGGAATCTCCCGAACATATCTGGAATATATGTAAAAAAAAAAAACAAAAAACAAAAAAAAACTTTGGTCGAAGCAGGGATCGAACCCACGACCCTTGGCATGCAAGTCGGACGTAGCAACCACTGCACCACGGTGCCAAACTAAATGTTTGTTTCTGCTAAATAAACTTTGTTTATTCGGTTCGTGGGCGCCGCAAGCTATGCTATATAAATATAACTTATATGGATATTTATCTATTGATGACCATAACAGGTACGTAGCTCAGTGGTTAGTGTGTTGGCTTACAAAGTGCATGGTCCGCGGTTCGATTCTCCGTCCAGGCGAAAGGTAAAAAAATTTTAACAATTTATAAGATCGTATAATTTCTTCTACATTGTTGGTATTACAGGAAAAGGTGTGGGTGTGAGAAAGATGTGAGGGAAAGTGCAATTAGCAAGAAAACAATGTTTTTATTTGAGTTTGTCCTTATGAAATTGTTTTTACATTCTGGAAAAGAATAAACGCTTATCACAAAAAGTATATACTTTTCTCCCAAATACACTTCCTTACATCGAAAAGCAAATGAGAAACGAACTTTGTTTGTCTAAAATTTCGTTTGGGAGGAAAGAATTATTTTTTTGCGTGTATGAGAGTTATATCTAAATCTGAACCGATTTCAATAAAATTTGGCACACTTGACTACACTACTAATTGTACTCCTAGTGCGAAATCTATATATGGGAGTTATATCTACATCTGAACCGATTTCAACCAAATTTGGCACGCATAGCTACAATGCTAATTCTACTCCCTGTGCAAAATTTCAATTAAATCGGACTAAAAGATTGGCCACTGTGGTCATATGAGTGTAAATCGGGCGAAAGATATATATGGGAGCTAAATCTAAATCTGAACCGATTTCAATAAAATTTGGCACACTTGAGTAAAGTACTAATTGTTCTTCTTGTGCAAAATTTTAAGTAAATTAGGGTAAAACTTTGGCTTCTGGGCCATATAAGTCCATATCGGGCGAAATATATATATGGGAGCTATAGCTATATCTAAATCTGAACCGATTTCTTCCAAAATAAATAGGGTTCTATTCTGAGCCAAAACACATACTTGTGCTAAATGTGAAGTCGATTGGACTAAAACTGCGACCTAGACATTGATTACAAAAATGTGTTCACAGACAGACGGAAATGGCTATATCGACTCAGGAGCCCACCCTGAGCATTTTGGCCAAAGACACCATGTGTCTATCTCGTCTCCTTCTGGGTGTTGCAAACATATGCACTAACTTATAGTACCCTATTTCACAGTGTGGCGCAGGGTATAAAAATACGGAACGAAAAGGAACGATTTGAAGGAACTAGTTCCTTTCTACAAAAGGAGCGATGAGTCCGAATCACTACGATGAACGATTTTGCCCAAGACTAGATGAAACCTGGCTCCATCACTACACTCCTGAGTCCAATCGACAGTCGGCTGAGTGGACAGCGACCGGTGAACCGTCTCCGAAGCGTGGAAAGACTCAAAAGTCCGCTGGTAAAGTAATGGCCTCTGTTTTTTGGGATGCGCATGGAATTATTTTTATCGATTATCTTGAGAAGGGAAAAACCATCAACAGTGACTATAATATGGCGTTATTGGAGCGTTTGAAGGTCGAAATCGCAGCAAAACGGCCCCATATGAAGAAGAACAAGTATAGACAGCAGTAAATTCGGCCAGGCCGAATTTTAAATACCCACCACCATGAATCAAGTATAATAGTTTACTATGAAAACTCTTCCTCGTAGTGGGTTACTTGATAATATATAGAATTGTAGGGAGTTTGATGACAAATCTTTTCCCAAACGAGCCAGCTCCCAAAGACAAACTTTGAAGATTCTACCTATGAAGACCAGATAAGATTCTGGATTTATGAGAACCAATTTTGTTTGGGTTTTAGAGAAAATATAAACATGTCGTGTATATGTTGAAATTACGCCTTAATTTAAAATCTTAAATCTGTAGATTTTTCCGCGTTTATTTAAATACGATGAGAAAAATCTGGAACTTTCACTTTCAGTTTGAAGCAATTTTCATGATCAGTGCGCCTGCTATACCCTTAAAGAAGTGTTTTCTTTTTTGAGAAACGTAATTTTGGACAAGCAAATTTTTCTTTTGACACAAATTTTAGAGACAATCGTTGAATAAACGAAAACACTTTATAAGAAAAAGAAATTTCGTTTGTCTAAAATTTTATTATAGATTACTAATTTCCAGCAAATCGGATAAAAACTACGGATTCTAGAAGCCCAAGAAATAAAGCCGGGAGATCGGTGTATATGGGGGCTATACCATAGACCTATAGGCACAATTTGCTACTCACATATTTGTGATCTTAAAATACCTTCAGATTTTCAATTTCAAACAAATCGGCCAGAAAATATAGCCCTAGACGCCCAAGAAGTAAAAATCGAGAGATCAGTCTATATGGGGCTTATACCAAAAAAAAAAAACGGACCGATATACCTCAATTTCGGCACTCTTATTTGTGGTCTAAAAATATCTCTAGATTTCGAATTTCAGGCAAATCATGTAATAAATACAGTTTATTGTAGCTCAAGAATTTCAGGCAAAGCGGCTGGTAAATATAGTTTCTAGAAGCCCAAGAAGCAAAATGGGATATCGGTCTATATGGGGGCTATACCAAAAAAAGGTCCGATGGGCACCATTTTCGTCACACCTTTTTATGGTCCCAAAAGAACTGTAGATTTTCAATTTCAGGAAAATCGGATAGAAAATATAATTTCTAGAAGCAAAATCGGGAAATCAGTCTCTATGAGGGCTATATCAAAACATGGACCGATGAGCACCATCGGTCCATGTTTTGATATAGCCCCCATAGAGACTGATTTCCACCAAAGGTCCATTGAGGACCTTTTTATGGTCCTCAAATACCTCTAGATTTCCAATTTCAGGCAAATTGGATGGTAAATATAGTTTCTAGAAGCCGTAAAAGAAAAATCGGGATATCGGTCTATATGGGGGCTATAACAAAACATGGACCGATGAGCACCATTTTCGGCACACCTTTTTATGGTCCTCAAATACCTCTATATTTCCAATTTCAGGCAAATTGGATAAAAACTACGGTTTTTATAGGCCCAAGACTCCAAATCGGGAGATTGGTTTATATGGGGGCTATATCAAAACCATGGACCGATGCGGACCATTTTCGACACACCTCTTTATGGTCCCAAAATACCTTTAGATTTTCAATTTCATACAAATAGGATAGAAAATACTGTTTCTAGACGCATAAGAGGCAAAATCGGGAGATCGGTCAATATGGGGGCTATACCAAAACATGGACCGATATGGACCATTTTCGACACACCTATTTATAGTCCCACAATACCTCTAGATTTCCAATTTCAGGCAAATCGGATGGTAAATATAGTTTCTAGACGCCCAAGAAGCAAAATCGGGAGATCGGTCTATATGGGGGCTATATCAAAACATGGACCGATACGAACGATTTTCGACACACCTCCGTATGGTCCTAAAATACCTCTAGATTTTCAATTTCAGACAAATCGGATAGAAAATACTGTTTCTAGACGCCTAAGAAGCAAAATCGGGAGATCGGTCTATATGGGGGCTATACAAAAACATGGACCGATACAGACAATTTTCCACACACCTCTTTATGGTCCCAAAATACCTCTAGATTTCCAATTTCAGGCAAATCTGATAAAAACTACGGTTTTTATAGGCCCAAGACCCCAAATCGGGAGGTCGGTTTATATGGGGACTATATCAAAACTTGGACCGATATAGCCCATCTTCAAACTTGACCTGCCTGCAAACAAAAAACTAATCTGTGCCAAATTTCGGGACGATAGCGCCATTATTAAAGGCTGTAGCGTGATTACAACAGACAGACAGACAGACGGTCAGACGGACATGCTTATATCGTCTTAGAATTTCTCCCTGATCAAGAATATATATACTTTATATAGTCGGAAATCTATATTTCGATGTGTTGCAAACGGAATGACAAACTTATTATACCCCCGTCACCATTTTATGGTGGTGGGTATAAAAAAGTGTTGTTCCACCAAGACAACGCACCGTGCCACAAGTCATTGAGAACGATGACAAAAATTCATGAATTGGACTTCGAACTGCTTCCCCACTCACCGTATTCTCCAGATCTGGCCTCCAGCGACTTTTTCTTGTTCTCAGACCTCAAAACGATGCTCGCAGGGAAAAAATTTGGCTGCTATGAAGAGGTGATCGCCGAAAATGAGGCCTATTTTGGAAAAATTAGAAGGTCGTTATAAAAGTTGTATCTTGAAGCCAACCTGTTATATGGTCGTAAGTTCGGCCAGGCCCAATCTTATGTACCCTCGAACACGGATTGCGCAACTGCATCTAAATACTGTCATCCACAATCGAATTACTTGGTTTACGGTAGCGATGCGATGGCAAGGTATCTTAATATTTCTTTACATGGTATTCTAAATTGTAAGTTAGTCCATACGTGGTATATATTAGACAAAAAAGTCTACAAAAACTTACGAACCGATATGAACTTTTGCGCGGAAATTAGAGAGCCAGAATTGAAATATGGGGGTCGTTCTATATGGGGGCTATATACAATTATGAACCGATATGGACCAATTTTTGTGTGATTTGGATCGGATGAATTTTGCTCCTCCCAGAGGCTCCGAAGGTCACATCTGGGGATCGGTTTATATGGGGGCTATATACATATAATGATGGGCCGATATGACTCAATTTTTGCACGGTTGTTAAAGACTATGTACTAACTCCACGTACCAAATTTTAGCTAGATCGGGTGAAGTTTGCTCCTCCCAGAGCCTCCGGAGGTCAAATCTCGGGATCGGTCTATATGGGGTCTATAAATAATTATGGTCCGATATGTATCAATTTTTGCATAGTTGTTAGAGACCATACACTAACACCACATACCAAATTTCAATCGGATCGGACGAAATTTGCTCTTCAAAGAGGCTCCAGAGGTCATATCTGGGGATCGGTCTATATGGGGGCTATATATAATTATGGTCCCATATGAATCAATTTTTGCATGGTTTTTAGAGACCATACACTAACACCCATACCAAATTTCAATCGGATCGGATGAATGTTGCTCCTCCCAGAGCCTCCGGAGGTCAAATCTCTGGATCGGTCTATATGGGGGCTATATATAATTATGGTCCGATATGAATCAATTTTTGCATGGTTGTTAGAGACTATATACTAACAACACGTACCAAATTTCAACCGGATCGGATGAAATTTGCTCCTCCCAGAGCCTCCGGAGTTTAAATCTCGGGATCGGTTTATATGGGGGCTATGTACCGACATGGACCAATTTTTGCATGGTTGTTAGAGACTATATACGAACACAACGAACCAAATTTCAACCGGATCGGATGAATGTTGCTCCTCCAAGAGGCTCCGGAGGTCAAATCTGGGGATCTGAGACTGAACAAAATATTTATGTGATATTTATTTACAATTTACAAAAAAAAAAAAACAAATATTTGGATTCAAAACAAGTATACTTGGATTCAAAGTTTTTGATTAAGGATTTAGAATTTTGGTATTAAGCCACTGATGCTGCTTCTTTAAAATAAATACATTTTTCAGGGAACTACGAGTATCTATATATAAAAGTATGTTTGTTTATTTGTTTGTTTGTATGTTCCGAGTAAGCTCGAAAGCGGCTGAACCGATTTACTTGAAACTTTCACAGATCGTAAGGAGTGCATATGTCGTGAAAATAGGATACTTCATTTTTGTATACCTGGTCGCGGAGTGGGACCTCCATTTTGTCCTACTTTTTGAAAATTGGACTAAAGTTGAGCGAATTGCTTGAAATTTTCATTGAAGGTTGAGGTTGACATCTAGACAAAGATCCGTTACTTTATTTTTCGATATTTGGGGGAGGGGGGTGGGGCTGCCCTTTGTCCGACTTTTTTTTAAGTACAGTGAAAAAAATCTGCTCTAAATTACCTCAGATTTACAGAAAACATGATATTGCAAAACTCTCAAAATAAGCCTTAGCCTATAATGGCTAATTGAAAGATTTAGTTTCTCAGTTAGTTTGAAGTTTCTTTAAATCAATAATGCTTTTCTTTACTTTAAGGAAATATTTGCTTAGTTCAAAGGCATACGAATTCAACGCAGGTAAAAAAAAATTTTCAAAATACGAGTCCTAAATTGAATGAAAAATGTTTATAGTAAAGTATGTAAACCTTCTTTTAATTAAAATTTAATTATTTTACAGGTATATGTCCTTAAAATTGGAAACGCAATCCTAAACTTTACGTAGCACTGTCTTTCATATTATGGTAATAGTTTTTTTCAGTGTGATAACGTGATATTTTAATTTTGATTATAGTCCCCAATTGCTCTCCCTATTGCTTTGTTCCCCAAAATATTAAAAATCGATTTAAAGCAATACTAAAAACCCTTGCTTTAAACTGATACTACCATCCATTCCATAGTAGAGTACTGAATAAAAGAGCACAGCATAAGCAACAAAAAAAACTCTTTCCATAGCCTCAGGTGAAATTTTTCAAGTGTTAATTTAAGGGTATGAATATGTGAGAAAAAAAAAACGAAGGAACCCTTAAATTGGTACTCCATCCAATAATAACGTGCCATGAGTGAACAAAAGAATTGACCAAGTTGTAATGGAATTTGGGTAACATAATCAATGCCATAGCCAAGAGGAGAAGAAAAGAAAAAACAACAAAAAAAAGAACGAAAAATAGAAAAACACATGAGGTCAGTTTTAGGGGCATTTAAGGGCAATGAATGAACAATATGAGAAGACTTCATACACCTAGGGAGATGATTTTTGTTTTTTTTTTCTAATTGTAGGAAATATGAAACCGCAAACTTGGGTTCATATATAGAATGTGTTAATATTAGTGCACAGTTGGATAAACCGATAAAAGGGTATTTCACACGCATCGCCTTTAACTTGTTTTGCGAGAGTTGGATATGAAGTTTTTTTTTGCGGTTCATAAAGAAAAAAAATCGTTTAAACTTTAGAATAATTTATATTAAATGAAGCTTCTCTATCCCAGCATATATGACTCTGAATAAAGTTTTTTATACTGTTTTTCATGTTAGCCTTTTTTCAGGGAGTCACCGTGTTGTAAAGAGTTTTTCAGCGGTGGATTATCCCACCTCAGTAATGCTGGTGACATTTCTGAGGGTTTCAGAGCTTCTCTAAGTGCTTTCATTGCAATATGGAACGCCGTTCGGACTCGGCTATAAAAAGGAGGTCCCTTGTCATTGAGCTTAACATGGAATCGGGCAGCACTCAGTGATAAGAGAGAAGATCACCAATGTGGTATCACAATGGACTGAATAGTCTAAGTGAGCCTGATACATCGGTCTGCCACATAACCAAACCTATGTTAGCCTCATACTGAAACAGGCAATTGACGTCCAAATGCATGATATTTCATTTTAAATCATTATTCGAGTTTTTACGGCTTTCTTTATACACAAAAAGTTCCGTAGTTAAACGAACGCTAAATTTAAATTATTTTTATTGGAAACTAGGTAAGGAATGAAAGAAATGCTTTATTTATACCATCTTAACATCTTCAAATTTGTTCGGAGCTATATAAAAGTTTATATTCCCATATACAAATATTTAAATATGAACCGATTTAAACAAACTTTTTTATGTATTCACAAAATCTCTAGACTCAACATGTTAATTGCTTAATGACTGGGATGGACAACAATATTAGTTAAAACAAGTACATACAGCAGTAAGTTCGGCCGGGCCGAATCTTAAATACCCACCACCATGAACCAAATATTAGGGGTTCCTTTGAAATTTCAGGAGGGCTTAAGGACTTGAGGACACTTCCCGAAGATAAATTTAAAGATTTCACCTATGAGGACTATATCAGATTCTGGATTTATAAGAACCATTTTTGTTTGAGTTTTAGAGGAATCATTAACATCTCCTGTAAGTGTGCAAGAAAATTACAAAATAACGTTTTGATTTGAAATCTTAAATCTGTAGAAGTAAAATCTGGAAATTTTACATTGAGTTTCAAGCAATTTTCATGATAAGTGCGCTTTCTACACCCTCAAGAAGTGAAGTCGGTCTATATGGGGGCATTACCAAATGGACCGATAAAAACTTAATCCGATACACGTTTTTGTGAGCCTAAAATACCAGAATATTTACAATTTAAGGCAAATCAGATAAAAACTACGGTTTCTAGAAACCCAAGGAGTTAAATCGGGAGATCGTTCTTATGGGGCTATACTAAAATATGGACCGATACTCACCGTTTTCGACATACCTCTTTATGACCCGAAAATACCTCTAGATTTCCAATTTCAGGCAAATAGGATAAAAACTTCGGATTCTAGAAGCCCAAGAAGTAAAATCAGGAAATCGGTCTATATGGAGGCTATACGAAAATATGGACCGATACTCACCATTTTCGGCACACCTCTTTATGGTCCTAAAATACCTCTAGATTTCCAATTTCAGACAAATTGGATAAAAACTACGGTTTCTATAAACCCAAGACCCCAAATCGGGAGGTCGTTTTATATGGGGACCATACCAAACCATGGACCGATACTCACAATTTTTGGCGCACGTATTTGTGGTCCTACAATACCTCTAGATTTCTAATTTCAGGTAAATTGAATAAAAACTGCGGTTTCTATAAGCCCAAGAGTAAAATCGGGAGATCGGTCTATATGGGGGCTATACCAAAATATGGACCGATACTCACAATTTTTGGCACACATAATTGTGGTCCTACAATACCTCTAGATTTCCAATTTCAGGCAAATAAGATAAAAACTTCGGATTCTAGAAGCCCAAGAAGTAAAATCGGGAAATCGGTCTATATGGGGGCTATACCAAAATATGGACCGATACTCACCATTTTCGGCACACCTCTTTATGGTCCTAAAATACCTCTAGATTTCCAATTTCAGACAAATTGGATAAAAACTACGGTTTCTATAAGCCCAAACCCCAAATCGGGAGGTCGTTTTATATGGGGACCATACCACAACATGGACCGATACTCACAATTTTTGGCACACGTATTTGTGGTCCTACAATACCTCTAGATTTCCAATTTCAGGTAAATTGAATAAAAACTGCGGTTTCTATAAGCCCAAGAAGTAAAATCGGGAGATCGGTCTATATGGGGGCTATACCAAAACATGGACCGATACTCACTATTTTTGGCACACCTCTTTATGGTCATAAAATACCTCTAGATTTCGAATTTCAGGCAAATTGGATAAGAACTACGATTTCTATAAGACCAAGACCCCAAATCAGGAGGTCGGTTTATATGGGGACTATATCAAAACCTGGACCGATATAGCCCATCTTCGAACTTGACCTGCCTGCAGACAAAAGACGAGTTTGTGCCAAATTTCAGCACGATTGCTTTATTATTGAAGACTGTAGCGTGATTACAACAGACAGACAGACAGACAGACAGACAGACAGACGGACAGACGGACAGACGGACATCGTTATATCGTCTTAGAATTTCTCCCTGATCAAGAATATATATACTTTATATAGTCGGAAATCGATATTTCGATGTGTTACAAACGGAATGACAAACTTATTATACCCCCGTCACCATTCTATGGTGGTGGGTATAACAAGTATGGAAAGTCTAAAGTCGGGCGGTGCCGACTATATTATACCCTGCACCACTTTGTAGATCTAAATTTTCGATACCATATCACAGCCGTCAAATGTGTTGGGGGCTATATATAATGGTTTGTCCCAAATACATACATTTAAATATCACTCGTTTTGGAAAGAATTTTATAGACTTCTACAAAATCTAAAGACTCAAAATTTAAGTCGCCTAATGCACTAGGGTGGAACACAATGTTAGTAAAATAAAATATGGGAAACATTTAAATCTGAAGCAATTTTAAGGAAACTTCGCAAAAGTTTTTTTATGATTATCGCTCGATATGTATGTATTTGATGATAAGGAAAATTACAGTCCTTTTTACAAGTTTTCGACTAAGCAAAGGCGATTTTAAAAGGGAAAATGTTGGTATTTTGACCATTTTTGTCGAAATCAGAAAAACAAATATATGGGAGCTATATCTAAAACTGAACCGATTTCAACCAAATTTGGCAAGCATAGCAACAACGCTAATTCTATTCCCTGTGCAAAATTTCAACTAAATCGGAGTAAAAAATTGGCCTCTGTGGTCATATGAGTGTAAATCGGGCGAAAGCTATATATGGGAGCTATATATAAATCTGAACCGATTTCAATCAAATTTGGCACACATGACTATATTACTAATTGTACTCCTAGTGCCAAATTTCAACCAAATTGGGCCAAAACTCTGGCTTCTGGGGCCATATAAGTCCATATCGGGCGAAAAATATATATGGCAGCTATATCTAAATCTGAACCGATTTCAATCAAATTTGGCACACATGACTATACTACCAATTATACTCCTTGTGCACAATTTCATGCTAATCGGGATAAAACTCTGGCTTCTGGGTCCATATAAGTGTATATCGGGCGAAAGATATATATGGGAGCTATATGTAAATCTGAATCGATTTCAACCAAATTTGGCACGCATAGCTACAATGCTAAATCTACTTCCTGTGCAAAATTTCAACCAAATTCGGCCAAAAATCTGGCTTCTGGGGCCATATAAGTCCATATCGGGCGAAAGATATATATGGGAGCTATATCTAAATCAGAACCGCTTTCAATCAAATTTTGCACACTTGACTATACGACTAAGTGTTATGTTTGCACAAAATTTCAAGCAAATCGGTATAAAACTCTGGCTGCTGGGTCCATATTAGTGCATATCAAGCGAATGATATATATGGGAGCTATATCTAAATCTGAACCGATTTCTTCCAAAATCAATAGGGTTCTATTCTGACCCAGATTAGGAACATGTGCCGAATTTGAAGGCGATTGGGCTTAAATTGCGACCTAGACTTTGATCACAAAAATGTGTTCACAGAGAGACGGACGGACATGGTTATATTGACTCAGGAACCCACCCTGATCATTATTGCCAAAGACACCATGTGCCTATCTCGTCTCCTTCTGGGTGTTTCAAACATATGCACTAACTTATAATACCCTGTTCCACAGTGTGGCGCAGGGTATAACAAGCATGGAAAGTCTAAAATCGGGCAGGGCCGACTATATTATACCCTGCACCACTTTGTAGATGCACATTCTCGATAGCATATCCAATGTGTTGGATGCTATAAATAAAGGTTTATCTTCCCATACACATATATGTTCACATCTGACCAGATCTGGACAAAATTTGTCACAGTTCTACAACATTTAAAGACTTGAAATTTAAGTCGGCTAATGCCCAGGGGTGGAACACAATGTTGTTAAAAACAAATAAGGCAAAAATTTGAGTCACTTTTACTTTGCAGTGACGATTTTATAAGGAAAATGTGGGTATTTTCGCCATTTTTGCCCAAATCAGAAAAACATATATATGGAGGCTATATTGAAATCTGAAACGATTTCAAATAAATTTGACATGCATACTTAGTATTTTAATTCTAATCCCTGCGCAAAATTTTACGTAAATTGGACTTCAACTTTGACCTCTGTGGTCATATGACGGAAAATCGGGCGAAAGATATATATGGGAGCTATATCTAAATCTAAACCGATTTCAATAACATTTAGCACATTTTACTACACTACTAATTGTACTCCTAGTGCAAAATTTCAACCAAATTGGGCTAAAACTCTGGCTTCTGGGGCCATATAAGTCTATATCGGGCGAAAGATATATATGGGAGCTATATCTAAATCTAAACCGATTTCAATAAAAATGTAGCAAACTTGACTATACGACCAAGTATTATGTTTGTGCATAATGTCAAGCAATTCAGGGTAAAACTCTTGCTTCTGGGTCCATATAAGTGCATAACGGGCGAAAGATATATATGGGAGCTATATATAAAACTGAACCTATTTCTCCCAAAAACAATAGGATTCTATTCCGGCCAAAAACAGTCGCCTTCCTTGTGGTGCAAACATAGGCACTACAAAAATCTAAGGAAATGCGATATTGACTCTCATATAATAGGCCTGTACAGGACTAGTCCCTGGTGGGTACGGACCAGTCCCAGTTCTGGTCAAAACGTATGGAAGGGACCGGTCACTTTACCATGGGTTTGTCATTGACGGGGTAAATTTACACTTTAGGACAGGTCTTGGACTCATTCCAAAGGACATGTCCTAGGACAATTTAGCAGGACCACCCCATGGACAGGTCCTCAGGAACCACTCTCGGACAAACACTTAGAAATCTGTTTCATTTTGGGCATCCGAATCGCATTTGAAATGAAAAAAAGTATATACAGTAGTAAGTTCGGCCGGACCGAATCTTAAATACCCACCACCATGAATCAAATATTAGGGTTTCCTTTGAAATTGCAGCGGGGTTTGATGACATATCAAGCAGAGCAATTCAACCAGAACATTTCCTAAAGACAAATTTAAATATTTTACCTATGAAGACAATATCAGATTTTGGATTTATAAGAACCATTTTAGTTTGAGTTTTAGAGGAATCATAAACATCTCTTGTAAGTGTGCAAGAAAATTATAAAATAACGCCTTGATTTGAAATCTTAATTAATTTTCACCCGAGAAGTAAAATCTGGAAAGTTTACATTGAGTTTCAAGCACTTTTCATGATCGGTGCGCCTTCTATACTTACGAGAAGTGAAATCGGTCTATAGGGAGGCCTTACCAAATGGACCGATAAAAACTAAATCCGATACCCGTTTTTGTGAGCCTAAAATATCAGAATATTTACAATTTCAGGCAAATCGGATAAACACTATGGTTTCTAGGAACCCAAGGAGTTAAATCGGGAGATTGTTTTTATGGGGGCTATAATAAAACATGGACCGATACTCACAGTTTTCGGCACACCTGTTTCTGGTCCGAAAATAGCTCTAGATTTCCAATTTCAGGCAAATTGGATAAAAACTTCGGATTCTAGAAGCCCAAGACCCCAAATCGGGAGGTCGGTTTATATGGGGACTATATCAAAACCTGGACCGATATAGCCCATCTTCGAACTTGACCTGCCTGCAGACAAAATACGAGTTTGTGCAAAATTTCAGCACGATTGCTTCATTATTGAAGACTGTAGCGTGATTACAACAGACAGACAGACAGACAGACGGACAGACGGACATCGTTATATCGTCTTAGAATTTCTCCCTGATCAAGAATATATATACTTTATATAGTCGGAAATCGATATTTCGATGTGTTACAAACGGAATGACAAACTTATTATACCCCCGTCACTATTCTATGGTGGTGGGTATAAAAATATATTTATACGAAAATATATGCCGAAAATAAAAAATAACAAGTATATACGGCCGTAAGTTCGGCCAGGCCGAATCTTATGTACCCTCCACCATGGATTGCGTAGAAACTTCTACGAAAGACTGTCATCCACAATCGAATTACTTGGGTTGTGGTATCATATACTATCACCACGTACCAAATTTCGATCAGATCGGATGAATTTTGCTTCCCCAAAAGGCACCGGAGGTCAAATCTGGGGATCGGTTTATATGGGAACTATATATAATTATGGACTAATAGGAACCAATTCCTGCATGGTTGTTGGATACCATATACTAATATCACGTACCAAATTTCTACCGAATGGGAAGAATTTTGCTCTTCCAACGGGCTCTGGAGGTCAAATCTGGGGATCGGTTTATATGGGGCCTATATATAATTATGGACCGATACCGACTAATTTTTGCATGGGAGTTTGAGGCCATATATTAACACCACGTACCAAATTTCAACTGAATCAGATGAATTTTGGTCTTCCAAGAGGCTCCGGAGGTCAAGTCTGGTGATCGGTTTATATGGGGGCTATATATAATTATGGACCGATGTGGACCAATTTTTGCATGGATGTTAGAGACCATATACTAACACCAAGTACCAAATTTCAGCCGGATAGGATGAAATTTGCTTCTCTTAGAGGCCTCGCAAGCCAAATCGGGGGATCGGTTTATATGGGGGCTATATATAATTATGGACCGATGTGAACCAATTTTTGCATGGTTGTTAGAGACCATATACTAACACCAAGTACCAAATTTCAGCCGGATCGGATGAAATTTGCTTCTCTTAGAGGCCTCGCAAGCCAAATCGGGGGATCGGTTTATATGGGGGCTATATATATTTATGGACCGATGTGGACCAATTTTTGCATGGTTATTAGAGACCATATACTAACACCATGTACCAAATTTCAGCCGGATCGGATGAAATTTGCTTCTCTTAGAGGCCTCGCAAGCCAAATTTTGGAGTCCGTTTATATGGGGGCTATACGTAAAAGTGGACCGATATGGCCCATTTTCAATACCATCCGACCTACATCAATAACAACTACTTGTGCCAAGTTTCACGTCGATAGCTTGTTTCGTTCGGAAGTTAGCGTGATTTCAACAGACGGACGGACGGACGGACGGACGGACATGCTCAGATCGATTCAGAATTTCACCACGACCCAGAATATATATACTTTATGGGGTCTTAGAGCAATATTTCGATGTGTTACAAACGGAATGACAAAGTTAATATACCCCCCATCCTATGGTGGAGGGTATAAAAACGATGCATAACATAAAAAAAATATTTTTTTAGAAAAATATTTGATAAACAAATTGCTGCTGGTGAGATTTGAACCTACGTTTCTTATTTTTTCGTTCATACTAATAAAGAACGTCTCGAGAAGCAATTAGAATGTTATTCCTTGGTGTCGTATTACGATCATATCACAAACATTTGAATTGATTTTCGACGCTTTATATTCAATGGCGTTTGTGGCTGAGTGTTCTAAGGCGTTCTGTTATGGTGCCAGTAAACCCAGGTTCAATCCCTGGTCGGAGCGAAAAAGTTTTTCAAATTGTAAAAATTAGATAATAGGAAAATAATATTGTAATAAACATATGGATGAAAAAAAAGTGAAATTGGTTAAAAAAAATTTTCGCTTTTTAAATTTCTTCATTCAAATTAACTTCCAGGGCACAACTTCTAAAGCAATGCAAAAGATCCAAAAAGGGAGTACTTCCATCCTATGACAAGCCCATGTAAAATTCATTGGAGATGATCCAAATTTGTACTACTTCCGGATCACAGATTGGGGATCCAAACCACTTTTTTGGAAGCTCTTTTTTTGCTGGGTATATCTGAACCGATTGCAATGAATTTTAGCACACTTCACTACACAACTAATTGTACTCCTAGTGCAAAATTTCAACCAAATTGGGCTAAAACTCTGGCTCCTGGGGCCATATAAGCCCATATCGGGCGAAATATATATATGAGATCTATATCTAAATCTGAACCGACACACTTGACTATACGACCAAGTGTTATGTTTGTACAAAATGTCAAGCAATTCAGGGTAAAACTCTTGCTTCTGGGTCCATATAAGTGCATATCGGGCGAAAGATATATATGGGAAATATAAATCTGAACCTATTTCTTTTAAAAACAATAGGGTTCTATTTCGACCAAAAACAGAAATTTGTGCCAAGTTTGAAGCCGATTGAACTTAAATGGCGACCTAGACTTTGATCACAAAAATGTTTTCACAGACAGACGAACGGACGGACAGACAAACATGGCTAGATCGACTCAGGGGTCGATCCTGAGCAATATTGTCAAAGACACCACATATATATCTCGTCGCCTTCTGTGTGGTGCAAACATATGCACTACAAGAATCCAAGAAAATCCGATAGTGATAGGCTCCCTACGGGAAATGGAACAACCACAGGGCCTGTACACGACTAGTCCCTGGTGTTGTCAAAACGTATGTAAAGAACCGGTCACTTTCACATGGGTTTGTCATTGACGGGGAAAATTACACTTTAAGACACCCCATGGACCGGTCCTCAGGAACCACTCTCGGACAAAAACTTAAAAATCTGTTTCATTTTGGGCATCCGAAGCTCCGGTACCAGTTCTGCGATAGGTCTATCAGTGGTAATTTGCACCAATTTCCCGTAGGGCTGATATACAGGAATCACTTCATCATCCACAAAAGCAACATTTGTCGAGGCAACAAATGAAAAAACTTGAACATAATCACCTTGGGATGCTTACGGAGTTGATTAAAAATAGGCTTAATTCATAATAGTATGTCTCAATTTTAGATCTGATTTCCTTGAAGCTGTAGACCACTACTTCAAATGCTCTCTAGATATTTTGAAACATTGTTAAGGAATTATTATCAATCATATGCTTTGAAAGACTGAAACTTCAAGTCAACAAGTTTTAATTATGAAGTTTATCGCTCAAAATTCCACACAAAACTTTCCATTATCCTTTACAATATAATGATTATAATAATATTCCAATCTAATTACTTTTAAATCTCCCAATCAATACCATGTAAAACTCTCCACAAATACCCAAATGTCATCAACAATTGCAATAAAGGTACTTTAGCCATAATAATATTTCCATCACGAATCAAAAATATCCCTGTATTGCCCAGAGGGATGGATATCCATCTCAATTGCGGTTCACATGTTCGAAATTTATACAAGATTTGCATATAAACAGTGATGATGGTGGTCGCCTGCAATATCAAAAGAATATTCTTATTTATGTCACCAATAGTCGCTCACCCCCCGCCCTTCCCAACACTTAGACCAACTCAAATATTGAAATATTTACATACAGGTAGGTAGGTAGGTGGTCGATAGATAGTCCGATGATTGTTCATCATGGGAAACCTCAATGGGTTTCTGTGTGTGTGTGTGTTTGTTGGCGAATTGAATGAAATGAAACCCATTTTAAATTCCATTCATGACCATGAGACACATTTACTCTGGGGAAATTAAAACAAATGTTTTCACTTTCATATTTTGCAATCAAATCAAAATTATGAGTCTCAAAATGGAATTGCTATTGCAATAATGTTAACGAGTGTAGTTGTATGAGTGTGTATATGTGTATGTGTGTTGTAACTATTCATCTCGATGTTGGTTGGTTGGTTGGTGTATGACGATGGTGATAGTTACACAAAGCATCTCAATGAATTTACAGTGATGAGAACTCAGAGAAATAAATGAATTTAAATTAATTCTTTTTTTATTCCTTCCGGAGGCTATAACAATTTGGAATACATCGATGTCTCGACGCCAACACGAAAAAAAATGTTGTTATTCAATCGCAAAATTAATAAACTTAAATTGTAAGACGATATAACTATGTCCGTCTGTCTGTATGTTGTAGAAACGCTAAAGTCTTCAATAATGAAACTATCGTTCTGAAATTTTGCACAAACTCACCTTTTGTCACGTTCGTACCCAGCAAAAAAATTTGGAAGTTCTTCTAAAGGCACAATTTTAAAAGCACTTCCAAAAATGTTCTCCCAAAATGTTGTAGGAGATTTTCTTATGATTGAGTTAGTAAACAAAAAAGGTTCGCGAAGTTTTTAGCTTTAATATAATTTATTTAATAATATTACACTTATGCTAATCTAAAATATAATGCATACAAAACAATAACAACAAGTATATACGGCCGTAAGTTCGGCCAGGCCGAAGCTTATGTACCCTCCATCATGGATTGCGTAGAAACTTCTTCTAAACACTGTCATCCACAATCGAATTACTTAACTTGCGGTAACGCTTGCCGATGGCAAGGTATCTTAAAACCTCCTAACACCATCTTCTAAATTGTATGTAAGTCCATACGTGGTATATATTAAATCAAAAAAGATCGATCCAACACGTATATAATTCAATTTGACAAAGTAGACATAAAATTTTGACAAAATTTTCTACAGAAATAAAAATTTTGACAAAATTTTTTATAGAAAGAAAATGTTGACAAACATTTCTACAGAAATAAAATTTTAACAAAATATTCTATAGAAATAAAATATTGGTAGATTATTTTTGGCTCGAGTGGCAACCATGATTATGAACCGAATAAAATTTGAACAAAATTTTCTATAAAAATAAAATTTTGACAAAATTTTCTATAGAAATAAAATTTTGACAGTGATGAAAATTTTATTATAAACCGAATAAAATTTTAACAAAATTTTCTATAGAAATAAAATTTTGATAAAATTTTCTATAGAAATAAAATTTTGGTAGATTATTTTTGGCTCTAGTGGCAACCATGATTATGAACCGATATGGACCAATTTTTGTGTAATTGGACCAATTTTGGTATGGTTGTTAGCGACCATATACTAACACCACGTTCCTAATTTGAACCGGATCGGATGAATTTTGCTCCTCCAAGAGGCTCCGCAGCTCAAATCTGGAGAACGTTTTATATGGGGGCTATATATAATTATGGACCGATATGGACCAATTCTGGCACGGTTGTTAAAGATCATATACTAACACCATGTTCCAAATTACAACCGGATTGGATGCAATTTGCTTCTCTTTGAGGCTTCGCAAGCCAAATCTGGAGATCGATTTACATGGGGGCTATATATAATTATGGACCGATGTGGACAAATTTTTGCATGGTTGTTAGAGACCATATACCAACATCATGTACCAAATTTCAGCCGGATCGGATGAAATTTGCTTCTCTTTGAGGCTCCGCAAGCCAAATCTGGGGATCGGTTTATATGGGGGCTATATATAATTACAGACCGATGTGGACCAATTTTTGCATTATTGTTAGAGACCATATACCAACACCATGTACCAAATTTCAGCCGGATCGGCTGAAATATGCTTCTCTTAGAGGCTCCACAAACCAAATCTGGGGATCGGTTTATATGGGGGCTATATATAATTAAGGACCGATATGGACCAACTTTTGCATTGTTGATAGAGACCATATACCAACATCATGCACCAAATTTCAGCCGGATCGGATGAAATTTTCTTCTCTTTGAGGCTCCGCAAGCCAAATCTGGGGATCGGTTTATATGGGGACTATATATAATTATGGACCGATGGGGACAAATTTTTGCATGGTTGTTAGAGACCATATACCAACACCATATACCACATTTCAGCCGGATCGGATGAAATATGCTTCTGTTAGAGGCTCCACAAGCCAAATCAGAGGGTCCCTTTATAAAGGGGCTATACGTAAAAGTGGACCGATATCACCCATTTTCTACCATCTGACCTACATCGATAACAACTGCTTGTGCCAAGTTTCAAGTCGATAGCTTGTTTCGTTCGGAAGTTAGCGTGATTTCAACAGACGGACGGACGGACGGACGGACATGCTTAGATCGACTCAGAATTTCACCACGACCCAGAATATACACCGAAAGAATTCTCTTCGTTAATTTTACGAAGAATTCTTCATTAACTATTCTCCCTGAATTCTTCATTAAAATAACGAAATTTTCATTCATTTTCGTGAATTTTACGAAGAACATTTTACGAATATACGAAACTTTTACGAAACGAATACTTTTAACGAAACTTTCTTCACATTTCATGAATTTTGTGAAGAAGTTTTTACGAATATTTTACGAAACATTTTGCGTTAAAATTTCTTCATAAAAAGTACGAAACATTTTCTTTGAAATAACGAAGAAGTTTCATTGAAGTTGTAAAATTTCCGTTCGCGGCATTAAATTGTCTTTTATAATGTGCTTGAGTGCATTCCTTTATTCTATTTTTTTATGCAAGTCTATGCTACTTCTCATTTGGGTGATAGCGCGCTATGAATAAAAGTGAAGCAATAAAACTAAAAATTATACAAAAACTTAAGATGTAAAGTAGTGATGTCATTTTTCACACTTGCAACTACAACCAAATGCACTTTCGACTATAAATTTTTTTCCTAAAAGTACGAAACATTTTCATAAAAAGAACGAAATTGTTTCATAAAAAGTACGAAGATTTTTCATAAAAAGTACGAAGATTCTTCATAAAAAGTACGAATTTTTTTCTTACAAACTACGAAAATTTTGGAAGAACTTTTCTTCGTAAAAAGTACGAAATATTTCGTACTTTTAATGAAAAGTTTCGTTGGTTGTAAAACAATGACAAATTTCGTTCTTTTTACGAAGAATATTCTTTCGGTGTATATACTTTATGGGGTCTTAGAGCAATATTCCGATGTGTTACAAACGGAATGACAAAGTTAATATACCCCCATCCTATGATGGAGGGTATAAAAATCGATCTATTAACGCAGCAGGGCAGACGAAACGTATTGCACAATGATCTCACGAAAACTCAATCCCTTTCTTGCTCTTACATTGAAAACTGGCTCTGCAAAGCAAAAAATATGAAATGCAAAAGCATAATAACAACAATGCGGCTTTATAAACAATTTTAGCAAATACAGCAGAGGCCTAAGAAATATTAGAAAAGCATAGAGCCAACAAAGCAAAATCACCGACAAACGGACAAACATCATTTATTCGCTGCATCCAAGCTTTACTTGTTGTTGGTAAACACAAGTAATACAAGAGACCATCAATAATATCACTGAATATTGGCACCAGGCAATCAGCAGATATTTGGGGGTGTTAATGCGTTGAGGATGATCTGCTTACACATTAGATTGGATCGTAATTAAAATATGCTAGCGTGGATCGATATAATGTTAAAACTATTAAATTACAAAGTGAACATCGAAAGTTATTGGCGTTAAATAAATAAATATATAAAAAGTATATACGGCCGTAAGTTCGGCCAGGCCGAATCTTATGTACCCTCCACCATGGATTGCATAGAAACTTCTACAAAAGACTGTCATGCACAATCGAATTAATTGGGTTGTGGTATCTTAAAACTTCTTAACATCGTTTTCTAAATTGTGAGTTAGTCCATACGTGGTATATATTAGACAAAAAAGGGTATGTATAGGTAAGTCTACAAATAATTACGAATCGATATGGACTTTTGCACGGTACGCAGAGAGCCAGAATTGAAATATGGAGGTCGCTTATATGGGGGCTATATACAATTATGAACTTGATATGAAGTTTTGTGTGATTGTTGATCGATTTATCTGAGGGCTATATATAACTATAGACCGATATGGACCTAGTTAGGCATGGTTGTTAACGGCCATATACTAGCATAATGTACCAAATTTCAACTGACTCGGATGAAATTTGCTCCTCCAAGGGGCTCCAAAACCAAATCTCGGGTTCTGTGCAAATTAGATAAAAACTACGGTTTCTATAAGCCCAAGAAATAAAATCGGAAGATCGGTCTCTATGGGGGGATAAATGTTAGGTTAGGTTAAGTGGCAGCCCGATGTATCAGGCTCACTTAGACTATTCAGTCCATTGTGATACCACATTGGTGAACTTCTCTCTTATCACTGACTGCTGCCGGATTCCATGTTAAGCTCAATGACAAGGGACCTTCTTTTTATAGCCGAGTCCGAACGGCGTTCCACATTGCAGTGAAACCACTTAGAGAAGCTTTGAAACTCTCAGAAATGTCACCAGCATTACTGAGGTGGGATAATCCACCTCTGAAAAACTTTTTGGTGTTCGGTCGAAGCAGGAATCGAACCCTTGTGTATGCAAGGCGGGCATTCTAACCATTGCACCACGGTGGCTCCCTAGTTTAGGGTATAAAAAGAGGAAATCTCTCAATGAATGTGGGTGATAAATCAAAATTCGGACAATATTAGTATGGAAAATATTAGTATGTAAGTGTTACATGTAAGTCTAAATACGATAGGATAATACATACAAATTTTAAACTTGAGTAGCATTGGTAAATAAATAAGAGTATTATGGCCAAATTTGGGAAAATTGAGCGGTGTATATATATGGGAGCTATATCTAAATCTGACCCGATTTAGATAATATATTCCAGGTAAAATTGAAACCACAGAAGGTGACCTTGTGCTAAATTTTATGTTAGTAAGATCAGTTAAGAAATGAGCCTCTATGGCCAAACATAAGGTTATTAGGAGCAAATTTTTCAAAATCGGGCGATACATATATATGGGAGCTATATCTACATCTGAACCGATTTCGATGAATTTTTGCACATACCGTTAGTACTATATAGTACTTGGTTTAGCCAACTTTGAGTAAGATCGGTTAATAAATAAGGGTTCTATGGCCAAATTTGGGAAAATCGGGCTATACATATATTTCGATGATTTTTTGCGGTTGATAAATAAGGGTTTTATGGCAAAATTTAGAAAATTCGGGCGGTACATATATATGTGAGCTATATCTCAATATGAACCGATTTCGATGAAATTTTGCACATATAGTTAGTGCTATAGAAGATTACTTTTAGCTAACTTTGAGTAAGATCCAAATAAGGGTTTTATGGCCAAATTTTGGAAAATTGGAAAATTGGGATACATATATATGGGAGCTAAAGGGTGATACGGTCAAAATTTGGTAAGGGAAAAGGCGTGTAAATCGGTGAAATCGTTTATTTAAAAAATCAAATTAAATTTCTTTTTCAAGTTCAATTAGTATAAAATTCAGGAAAAATATTCAGTTAGGCTTTCGCTTTTCCAAATCCGAATTGCCGGGCCTCACGCTTGACACCTGCCATCAGATTTTGTACACCTTGTCCACCTTCTTTGCCACAGAAAGCCAGTTTGCCTTGAACTGCTGCTCGTCCTTAGCAGTTTTTTTGGTCTTCTTTAGGTTCCGCTTGACAATAGCCCTGTATTTCTCAATTGGTCGGAGCTCTGGCGTGTTGGGAGGGTTCTTGTCCTTGGGAGCCACCTGCACGTTGTTGGTGGCGTACCACTCCATGGCCTTTTTACCGTAATGGCAAGATGCCAAATCCGGCCAAAACCGTACGGAACAACCGTGTTTCGTGTTTGTTCAAACACTCTTTCACGTAAATTTCTTGGTTGACAGTCCCGGAAGCTATGAAAATGCTGCTTTTCAAGCCACAGGTACAGATGGCTTGCCAAACCAGATATTTCTTTGCGAACTTTGACAGTTTTATGTGCTTGAAAATATCTGCTACCTTTCCCCTTCCTTTTGCCTTATAAAACTTCTGTCCCGGAAGCTGGTTGTAGTCGGCTTTGACGTAGGTTTCGTCGTCCATTACCACGCAGTCAAACTTCGTCAGTATCATCGTGTACAGCCTCCGGGATCGTCGTATTTTGTTTATCATCGCGATTTGGACTCACTACCTTCTTGTAAGTCGATAGTCCGGCTCGTTTTTTGGCTCGATGCACGGTTGTAGACGATACACCCTGCTTATTTGCGGCATCTCGGAGAGAGAGGTTAGGGTTTCGCTTGAAACTACCGGCAACTCTCTTTGTCGTCTCAGCGGCTTCCGGTTTTCGATTTCCACCCGATCCAGACATCCTGGCTGTCGACAAACGTTCCCCAAACACTTAAATTACATTTGTAACGGTTGATTTGGCAACTTCTAGCGATTTTTTTTTGACCGTATCACCCTTTATATCTAAATCTGAACCGATTAGGATGAAATTTTGCATACTTAAAGGATGCTGAAGAAGATTACTTTTTGCCAAATTTGATGACGTTCCGTTTGTAAAACAGCGCATCGTGACACCATTTGTCGAAATCGGGCATATATATGGGAGCTATATCTAAATTTGATCCGACTTCTTCCAAATTCAATAGCCTGTACGAAATTCCATCCAAATCAGTTAATAATTGCGACCGGAATTCTGTGAAAAACAAATACATGGACAGACGGACGGACGGACACCAAGCGCTAGATCGACTCAAGAGGTGATTCTGAGTTGATCGGTATATATTTTATGGGGTCTAAAATCAATATTTCTGGTAGGCACATTTTTGCAGATCAAAGTTATTATACCCTGACCACTATGTGGTTTAGGGTATAATTATTGGAGTTGATCCAAGTTTGCACTACTTTCGGATCATAAGTTGAGGATCCAAACTACGTTTTTTGGAAGCTCTTTTCTTTTGCTGGTATGCTATGACGAAAGACTAAATTATTAAATTTGAGTTATGGTGGTGGCTATTTAAGATTCAGCACGGCCGGGCTTACGACCGTATATACTGGGTGCTTCTTTTAATAAAATCCGAAATAGTAATAAAGCACAACGCCTGGAGAAACTAAGCTTATTTCGCTTAATTTCTTCAGTATCTTCTTCATGTGCCGAATGCTTAAGAGAATGGTTTGCGGCTTATGAAAAATCAATGTGAAATTCTTCTCATCCGATTCTGCACAAATTCCAGACTCATAACGAACATTTTCACGGCAACGTTTGTTTTGCTAGGATATTATTATTTGCATGTAAAATGTTTGCTTCGTAATACTGTGCACTGTTTGTATTGATTGCATTCTTCGATCAATCAATGGAACTCTATAAAAACATATGTAAATTAAAGTTGTATTGGGGGAAAACAAATGAATGTATGGTCTTTCTTTTATTTGTTTGTGGTTCTCTCTCTCTCTCACTGCTTGTATGGCACCACGGGGTATTTCTCTGTTGTAAAAAAAAAAAAAAAAACAAAACATCAATAGTTCTATAGTCCACTTGGGAACCACCTGCATCAAAGATTGTAAAATGTGTCATATTGTATTTCGCTGTGATGTGTACTCTGTAACCACAGTCATGAATATTGCCAATGAATAACAAAAGAACACAAAAAAGAAAACAAAATTATTTTAGAGCTGTGGACAAAATAAACTTTAATATACCATCATTTTCAATTGAAAGCCATAAATATTGACCATCTAAAATATGACCTTAATTTAGGGAATTTGGAATACCTTTTATAAAGGGATTAAATGATACTTTTGTTCCGATAAATAATTTATTTTTCTCGCAAAAAAAGTTTTGTGGACTTAAATCCCAATTTACAATTTAAACAGATAGACGGGCATTTTTAGATCGCCTAACAATTGCACCCTAAAATAGGTCGTTATCATAAAAACCAGAAATGATCTTAGTGTTCGAGTAAATGCATGCATTTCCAGGATTGAAAAAAATAATAAAGATGATATTATACTAAATATTTGACATTGTAAATGTTGCAAAAAAATCTTCTATTGAAAAAATCTCGGGTTTTATTTGACCCCAATAACTCCATAGTTACTTGTATTTATGATATTGGCACGTGTTTATCTCGATATCGATAGAAAAACAAATACAACAAATGTGTTATTAATGATTTATTTATTCGTATAAATCATTTCACCTACTTGCCGCATCACAGGTGCTGCTGTTATTGCCTTCTCTTACAAAAAATCGATACTGGTGGCATTACATTTGCTTGTCTCGTTAACTCCACTTGTGAACATCATTTATCAGCTTAATTATCTCCAAAGACATGCATCATTTGAAATTCATAATCCGACAAATGGCAAATAGATACAAATGGCAGTGAACAGAGAAGCTTCGACAGCTTTAGAGGTGAGAAATGAACGCCTTCGTAACCTTGAAGAAAACAATAAAGTGCTGAAGAAATTATAACAAATGAGTTTATTTGAGTTGCACTATATGAGGGTCTCGGATCTCGGAAGCTAAAGGGTGATACGGTCAAAATTTGGTCAAGGGAAAACGCGTGTAAATCGGTGAAATCGTTTATTTAAAAAATCAAATTAAATTTCTTTTTCAAGTTCAATTAGTATAAAATTCAGGAAAAATATTCAGTTAGGCTTTCGCTTTTCCAAATCCGAATTGGCGGGCCTCACGCTTGACACCTGCCATCAGATTTTGTACAGCCACCTTGTCCACCTTCTTCGCCGCAGAAAGCCAGTTTGCCTTGAACTGCTGCTCGTCCTTAGCAGTTTTTTTTTTTGTCTTCTTTAGGTTCCGCTTGACAATAGCCCAGTATTTCTCAATTGGGCGGAGCTCTGGCATGTTGGGAGGGTTCTTGTCCTTGGGAACCACCCGCACGTTGTTGGCGGCGTACCACTCCATGGCCTTTTTACCGTAATGGCAAGATGCCAAATCCGGCCAAAACAGTACGGAACAACCGTGTTTCTTCAGGAAAGGCAGCAGACGTTTATTCAAACACTCTTTCACGTAAATTTCTTGGTTGACAGTCCGGAAGCTATGAAAATGCTGCTTTTCGAGCCACAGGTAGAGATGGCTTGCCAAACCAGATATTTCTTTGCGAACTTTGACAGTTTTATGTACTTGAAAATATCTGCTACCTTCCCCCTTCCTTTTGCCGTATAAAACTCCTGTCCCGGAAGCTGCTTGTAATCGGCTTTGACGTAGGTTTCGTCGTCCATTACCACGCAGTCAAACTTCGTCAGCATCGTCGTGTACAGCCTCCGGGATCGCGCTTTGGCCGTCGTATTTTGTTTATCATCGCGATTTGGAGTCACTACCTTCTTGTAAGTCGATAGTCCGGCTCGATGCACGGTTGTAGACGATACACCCAGCTTATTTGCGGCATCTCGGAGAGAGAGGTTAGGGTTTCGCTTGAAACTACCGGCAACTCTCTTTGTCGTCTCAGCGGCTTCCGGTTTTCGATTTCACCCGATCCAGACTTCCTGCCGACAAACGTTCCCCAAATACTTTAATTATATTTCTAACGGTTGATTTGGCAACTTTTAGCGATTTTGCCAGCTTTGCGTGCGAGTTGCTCGGATTTTCGCGATGCGAGAGCACAATTTTGATACGCTGCTCTTCTTGCTTGGACGGCAATTTGACAACTGAATAGTGAATTCCAAAATCAAAATAGAAGCAACATTCTACACACACACACCTTTAAAATGAGGGGTGTTCAGGTTTTTTAAATGCACCGTATCACCCTTTATATGTACACCAGAGTAGAGGTGTGCACGTGACACGAAATTGTCGTGACTCACGAAAATTTTCGTGATTCGTGCGTGAGTGGTGAGCCACGCTAATGACAACAGCCGAGTCCGAACGGCGTTCCACATTGCAGTGAAACCACTTAGAGAATCTTTGAAACCCTCAGAAATGTTACCAGCATTACTGAGGTGGGATAATCCACCGTTGAAAAACTTTTTGGTGTTCGGTCGAAGCAGGAATCAAACCCACGGCCTTGTGTATGCAAGGCGGGCATGCTAACCATTGCACCACGGTGGCTCCCAAGAGATGGTAACACAAATGTTGGTCTACATGGTGGTGAAGGGCCCGACTTTAGACTTTCCTTACTTGTTTTTTTACTAACATAGTGTACCATCCCATGGCATTAGCCAACTTAAATTTTAAGTCTATAGATTATAAATTTTGTTCAGATGGAGTCAGATTTATATGTATGTATTTGGGACAAAAACCTTTATATATAGCACCCAACACATTTGACGGATTTGATATAGTATCGAAAATGTGGATTTACAAATTGGTGCAGCGTATAATATAATCGGCCCCGCCCGAATTTAGAGTTTCCTTACTTGTTTACTATGATGTAATATCCAATTTTTTCAAATATTGTAAAAGTGCTTCCAGAGATAAAAAAAGGCGAAAATCTAATTTTTCGCAAAAGGGCCGATAATCAATTTAATTAAAATATTCTAGTTGCCCAAAACTATCAAATCGTCCTTTAAAGTTGATCTCCATATTTTGTAATATTAAAATTCAACTAATCGACTTTTAAAATTTTTTAATAGTCGACCTTTGATGTTGATTAATATCGTCTAATAAACTTTTAGCGAAAAAGTCGAGAAGTCTGTTTGGAATTAAAAAAGAAAATACTTGTTTGGTAAGTCCTAAAGAATGTGTAGATGAAAAATCGAATTTTCCAAATTAGGGTCGGTTTATATGGGGTTTATACGTAAAAGTGGTCCAATATGGCCCATTGGCAATACAATCCGACCTACACGTACTTGTGCCAAATTTCAAGTCGACAGCTTGTTTCGTTCAGAATTTAGCGTGATTTCAACAGACGGACGGATATGGTTAGATCGACTCACTAGAATTTCACCACGACTTTATGGGGTTTTAGAGCAAAATTTCGATGTCTTACAAACGGTATGACAAAGTTAATATACCCCCCATCCATGGGTATAAAAATAAATAAAAGTCAATTAATCGATTTAGAAGATCACGAAAAAGTCGACGTCAACTTTTCTCGACTTTCTATTGACTAAAATTTAATTAGATGACTTGTCGATTTTCGAATTTTGTTTCCTTAAATGGGCCTAAACGAAATTCATAGAATTTAAAAAGTTCTCGCGTAATTCGATTCACCTTCATCTTTCTAATTTGCATCGCTACTTAGATAAGTTACTGAAATGACTGATGGCAAACTGAATGTGATAACCCCGAAAAATTTCATTTTATGAAAAGCCTTTAATTCTTAATTTTTTGTCGACATTCCCATTGATCCAAACGCTGATTGATGGTTTACCCCAATTTACCGCGTGGTGTGGTGGCAATCAATCTTAATTTGAAAATAATTCAAAGAAATAATTTGTCCAATATTAAAAAAAAAAAGAAATGCATCCCAGTAAACCAAGTAGTGAATGAAGAGAAGTGAAGTCATATGCTCAGCAAAAAAAAAAGTGGATAATGTCCGAAGGGCATAACTTTAAAAGCACTTCTACAACTATTTATAAACGCTTTTTCATATTTTTTATGGGTAATTTTACTTTTACCACCACCATAGAATGGTAACGGGGGCATAATAAAGGGTGATACGGTCAAAATTTGGTCAAGGGAAAACGCGTGTAATTCGGTGAAATCGTTTATTTAAAAAATCAAATTAAATTTCTTTTTCAAGTTCAATTAGTATAAAATTCAGGAATAATATTCAGTTAGGCTTTCGCTTTTCCAAATCCGAATTGCCGGGCCTCACGCTTGACACCTGCCATCAGATTTTGTACAGCCACCTTGTCCACCTTCTTCGCCGCAAAAAGCCAGTTTGCCTTGAACTGCTGCTCGTCCTTAGCAGTTTTTTTGGTCTTCTTTAGGCTCCGCTTGACAATAGCCCAGTATTTCTCAACAGGGCGGAGCTCTGGCGTGTTGGGAGGGTTCTTGTACTTGGGAACCACCTGTACGTTGTTGGCGGCGTACCACTCCATGGCCTTTTTACCGTAATGGCAAGATGCCAAATCCGGCCAAAACAGTACGGAACAACCGTGTTTCTTCAGGAAAGGCAGCAGACGTTTATTCAAACACTCTTTCACGTAAATTTCTTGGTTGACGGTACCTGAAGCTATGAAAATGCTGCTTTTCAAGCCACAGGTACAGATGGCTTGTCAAACCAGATATTTCTTTGCGAACTTTGACAGTTTTATGTGCTTGAAAATATCTGCTACGTTTCCCCTTCCTTTTGCCGTATAAAACTCCTGTCCCGGAAGCTGCTTGTAGTCGGCTTTGACGTAGGTTTCGTCGTCTATTACCACACAGTCAATCTTCGTCAGCATCGTCGTGTACAGCCTCTGGGATCGCGCTTTGGCCGTCGTATTTTGTTTATCATCGCTATTTGGAGTCACTACCTTCTTGTAAGTCGATAGTCCGGCTCGTTTTTTGGCTCGATGCACGGTTGTAGACGATACACGCAGCTTATTTGCGGCATCTCGGAGAAAGAGGTTAGGATTTCGCTTGAAACTACCGGCAACTCTTTTTGTCGTCTCAGCGGCTTCCGGTTTTCGATTTCCCCCCGATCCAGACTTTCTAGCTGTCGACAAACATTCCCCAAACACTTTAATTACATTTGTGTGCGTGTAGCTGGAATTTTCGCGATGCGCGAGCAAAATTTTGATACGCTGCTCTTCTTGCTTGGACGGCATTTTGACAACTGAAGAGTGAATTCCAAAATCAAAATAGGAGCAACATTCTGCACACACACACCTTCAAAATGAGGGGTGTTCAGGTTTTTTAAATGCAAAATTGAAAGAAATACGTCAAGTTTATATTGATCAAATTTTGACCGTATCACCCTTTAAGTTTGTCATTCCGTTTGTAACACATCGAAATATCGATTTCTGTCTATATAAAGTATATATATTCTTGATCAGTGAGAAATTCTAAGACGATATAACCATGTCCGTTTGTCCGTCCGCCTGTCTGTCTGTTGTACTCACGCTACAGTCTTCAATAACAAGCAAGGAAAGTCTACAGTCGGTCGGGACCGACTATATTATACCCTGCGCCACTTTGTGGATCTACGTTTTCAATACCATCTGAAATCCTTCAAATTTGTTGGGTGCTGAATATAAAGGTTTATGTTCCTATATATATATATATATATATATATATATATATATATATATATATATATATATATATATATATATATATATATATATATATATATATATATATATATATATATATATATATATATATATATATATATATATATATATATATATATATATATATATATATATATATATATATATATATATATATATATATATATATATATATATATATATATATATATATATATATATATATATATATATATACATTTAAATCTGAACCGACAATATATTTAAGGCTTCTTATGTTAGTGGACAATATATTTAAGCCTTCTTAGAAAATCTATTGACTTAAAATGTAAGTCGGTTAATGCCCCGGGGTGGAACACAATGTTAGAAAAAAAACAAGTAAGGAAAGTCTAAAGTCGGGCGGGGCCGACTATATTATACCCTGCACCGCTTTGTAGATCACAATTTTCGATACCATATCACACCCGTCAAATGTGTTGCGGGGCTATATTTAAAGGTTTGTCCCAAATACATACATTTAAATATCACTCGATCTGGACAGAATTTGATAGACTTCTACAAAATCTATAGACTCAAAATTTAAGTCGGCTATGCACTAGGGTGGAACACAATGTTAGTAAAAAATATAGGAAACATTTAAATCTAAAGCAATTTTAAGGAAACTTCGCAAAAGTTTATTTATGATTTATCGCTTGATATATATGAATTATAAGTTTAGGAAAATTAGATTCATTTTTACAACTTTTCGACTAAGCAGTGGCGATTTTACAAGGAAAATATTGGTAGGTTACGTTAGGTGGCAGCCCGATGTATCAGGCTCACTTAGACTATTCAGTCCATTGTGAACCACATAGGTGAACTTGTCTCTTATCACTGAGTGCTGCCCGATTCCATGTTAAGCTCAATGACAAGGGACCTTCTTTTTATAGCCGAGTCCGAACGGCGTTCCACATTGCAGTGAAACTACTTAGAGAAGCTTTGAAACCCTCAGAAATGTCACCAGCATTACTGAGGTGGGATAATCCACCGCTGAAAAACTTTTTGGTGTTCGGTCGAAGCAGGAATCGAACCTACGACCTTGTGTATGCAAGGCGGGCATGCCAACCATTGCACCACGGTGGTATTGGTATTTTGACCATTTTTGTTGAAATCAGAAAAACATATATATGGGAGCTATTTCTAAATCTGAACCGATTTCTTCCAAAATCAATAGGGTTCTATTCTGACGAACAAAAAATACTTTTGCCAAATTTGAAGTCGATTGAACTAAACCTGCGACCTAGACTTTGATTACAAAGATGTGTTCACGGACATGGCTATATCGAATCAGGAGCCCACCCTGAGCATTATTGCCAAAGACACCATGTGCCTATCTCGTCTCCTTCTGGGTGTTGCAAACATATGCCCCATCTTATAATACCCTGTTCTACAGTGTGGCGCAGGATATAATGAAGCAATCGTGCGGAAATTTTGCACAAACTCGTCTTTTGTCTGCAGTCAGGTCAAGTTCGAAGATGGGCTACATCGGTCAAGGTTTTCATATAGTCCCCATATAAACCGACCTCCCGATTTGGGGTCTTGGGCTTATAGCAACCGTAGCTTTTATCCAATTTGCCTGAAATTGAAAATCTAGAGGTATTTTCGGAGCATAAAGAGGTGTGCCAAAACTTGTGAGTATCGGTCCATGTTTTGGTATAGCCCCCATATAGACCGATCTCCCGATGTTATTTCTTGGGCATCTAGAATCCGCAGTTTTTATCCAATTTTCCTGAAATTAGAAATCTACAGGTATTTTTGAACCATAACAAGTATATACGGCCGTAAGTTCGGCCAGGCCGAAGCTTATGTACCCTCCATCATGGATTGCGTAGAAAATTCTGCTGAAGAAATAACATTTTGACAATGTTTTCTATAAAAATAAAATTTTGGTAGATTATTTTTGGCTCGAGTGGCAACTATGAACCGATAAGGACCAATTTTTGTGTGATTGGAGATCGCCTATATATAACTATAGACCGAGAATCTGGGAATCGATTTATATGGGGGCTATATATAATTATGGACCGATATGGACCAATTCTGGCATGGTTGTTAGAGACCATATACTAACACCACGTACCCAATTTCAACCGGATCGGATGAATTTTGCTCCTCTAAGAGGCTCCGGAGGTCAAATCTGGGGATCGGCTTATATGGGGGCTATATATAATTATGGACCGATATGGACCAATTTTGGCACGGTTGTTAGAGACAATATACTAACACCACGGACCAAATTTCAATCGGATCGGATGACTTTTGCTCCTCTATGAGGCTCCGGAGGTCAAATGTGGGAATCGGTTTATATGGGAGCTATATATAATTATGGACCGATGTGGACCAGTTTTTGCATGGTTGTTAAAGACAATATACTAACACCATGTACCAAATTACAGACGGATCGGATGAAATTTGCTTCTCTTAGAGACTCCGCAAGCCAAATCGGGGGATCGGTTTATATGGGGGCTACATATACTTATGGACCGATGTGGACCAGTTTTTGCATGGTTGTTAGAGACAATATACTAACACCATGTACCAAATTACAGACGGATCGGATGAAATTTGCTTCTCTTAGAGCAATTGAAAGCCAAGTTTGGGGGTCCGATTATATGGGGGCTATATGTAAAAGTGGACCGATATGAACCAATTTTTGCATGGTTGTTAGAGACCATATACTAACACCGTGTACCAAATTTCAGCCTGATCGGATGAAATTTGCTTCTCTTAGAGCAATCGCAAGCCAAATTTGGGGGTCCGTTTATATGGGGGCTATACGTAAAAGTGGACCGATATGGCCCATTTTCAATACCATCCGACCTACATCAATAACAACTACTTGTGCCAGGTTTCAAGTCGATAGCTTGTTTCGTTCGGAAGTTAGAGTGATTTCAACAGACGGACGGACATGCTCAGATCGACTCAGAATTTCACCACGACACGGAATATATATACTTTATAGGGTCTTAGAGCAATGTTTCGATGTGTTACAAACGGAATGACAAAGTTAATATACCCTCATCCTATGGTGGAGGGTATAAAAAGATGTGCCAAAAACGGTGAGTATCGGTCCATGTTTATGTATGGCCCCTATATGAACCGACCTCCCGATTTAGGGTCTTGGGCTTATGGAAACCGTAGTTTTTATCCAATTTGCCTGAAATTGGAAATATATTGGTATTTTAGGACCATCAAGAGGTGCGCTAAAAATTCTCAGTATCGATCAATGATTTGGTATAGACGCCATATCAACCGATCTCCCAATTTTACTTTTTGGGCATGTATAAACCGTAGGTTTTGTTCAATTTCCCTGAAATTGAAAATCTGGAAAATCGTCTGTCTGGCTGTCTGTTGTAACACACTACACACTACAGTCTTCAATAATGAAGCAATCGTGCTGAAATTTTGCACTAACTCGTCTTTTGTCTGCAGACAGATCAAGTTCGAAGATGGGCTATATCGGCCAAGGTTTTGATATAGTCCCCATATAAAACGACCTCCCGATTTAGGGTCTTGGGCTTATAAAAACCGCAGCTTTTATCAGATTTGCCTGAAATTGGAAATCTAGAGGTAGTTTAGGAACATAAAGAGTATGATGAGTATCGGTCCATGTTTTGGTATAGCCCCCATATAGACCAATTTCCCTATTTTATTTCTTGGGCTTATTGAAACCGTAGTTTTCAAAAAATTAGCCTGAAATTGGAGATCTGGAGGTATTTTCGGACCATAAAGAGGTGTGCCAAAAATGGTGAGTATCGGTTCTTGTTTTGGTGTAGGCCCCATATAGACCGATCTCGCGGTTTACTTCTTGGGCTTCTATTTTATCCAATTTGCCTGGAATTGGAAATCTAGAAGTATTTTTAGACCAAAAAGAGGAGTGCCGAGAACGGTGAGTATCGGTCCATGTTTTAGTATAGTTCCCACAAGACCGATCTCCCGATTTAACTCCTTGGGTTTCTAGAAACCGAAGTTTTTATCCGATTTGCCTGAAATTGTAAATATACTGGCATTTTAGACCCACAAAAACGTGTATCGGATTTAAGTTTTATCGGTTCATTTGGTAAGGCCTCCATATAGACCGATTTCACTTCCTGAGGGTATTTAAGTCGCACTGATCATTAAAATTACTTGAAACTCAATGTAAAATATCCAAAATTTACTTCTCAGGTGAAAATCTACAGATTGAAGATTTCAAATCAAGACGTTATTTTATAATTTTCTTGCACACTTACAAGAGATGTTTACGATTCCTCTAAAACTCAAATAAAAAATGGTTCTTATTAGTCCAGAATCTGATATAGTCTTCATTGGTAAAATCTTTAAATTTACCTTTGAAGACTATATCAGTTGAACTGCTCTGCTTTATCTGTCATCAAACCCCCCTGAATTTGCAAAGGGAACTTTAATATTTCGATTCATGGTGGTGGGTATTTATATATTTGTTTTTGTGTCAAATGGGTTAAAAAAAGAGTACGAACTAAATAATAAAATGGTACATAATATTAAAAATTTGACGAAAAGCAGAATGTTAAATTCAATCTAGAAAAATTGAGAATTTTTGAAAATATTTGAGGTCAATCGACATAAAAATATAAAAATATTTTTTTTTTTTTTGTTTTTTGGTAAAATATTTGTAATTTACATCCAAATTTTGTAATTTACATCCAAAACTCTGGATTCGAATCCCACCTTAAAATGTGATAAAAATTTTGTGTGATATGGCTTTTGGAATGGTATTTTTTTCGCGATGCTTCTTTTTTGTGGGAACTTAAAAAAATGACTAAAACACTTTTTTTTTCAATTTTATTTATTATTGCCTTTTGACTCCAGAATTGCCCCCAAAAATCTTCATCGGAAGTGGAAAAATAGATAGAAAAATCCAGGATGTG
This sequence comes from Haematobia irritans, assembly GCF_050003625.1. Lineage (NCBI taxonomy): Eukaryota > Metazoa > Arthropoda > Insecta > Diptera > Muscidae > Haematobia > Haematobia irritans. The sequence continues at coordinate 238,424,771 of NC_134397.1, read as the reverse complement.
CTTAAAAAGAAATTTTTGTTTGCTGGGATAATAAATATTTCACTATCCCCAAAGTCCCCAGAACCACTTTATCCACCCACTTCATTTCCTTTTTGCTTCACATATTTCTTGCTAACCAACCAAAAATGAAAAATCACCGTCATAAATGTTAAACTCCCATCAAAAAGTAGATTGGAACACATAACCTTCACCCTTTTTTCAAAAAAAAAAAAACACACACACACTAACTGAAATAAAAAGAAACCAACATTTTAAACGAAAAAAATATTCATTTAGTGGTCTCATTCGAAAGAATGTCTTTGTACGGGAAAATTGATTATGGTGGTGGTCTTCGTTTGGTTGCCTCACCGAGTAAATAGGAACAGGAAATTGATGTGTACTGCAGCATCAATGGGAAAAATTTTATTTGTGGCTTAAATAAATAGAGCAACATAATGCTGAGAGATTTCGTTGATGATGAAAAAAAAAGCTATGATGTTAAGGTTGTTGTAATTAAAAAGTAAATTCTGATTCTTGATTACTTTGCTGACCTGATAAAAGTATGAGTACACAGAAAAAAATATTACCAAAACATTTCCAATTAAAAAAGTTGATTGAAACTTAAAACCTTTACAATTAAAAAAAAAAAACAAACTCGGAAGACTAAATCACTTAAAACATCTAAAAAAAATCTCAAGTCGGGCGGGGCTGACTATATTATATCCTGTACCACTTTGTAAATCCACATTTTTGATACCACATGAAATCCGTCTAATGTATTGGGTGCTATATATAACGATTTATGTTCCCATATAAAGGGTGATTCTTTTGAGGTTAGGATTTTCATGCATTAGTATTTGACAGATCACGTGGGATTTCAGACATGGTGTCAAAGAGAAAGATGCTCAGTATGCTTTGACATTTCATCATGAATAGACTTACTAACGAGCAACGCTTGCAAATCATTGAATTTTATTACCAAAATCAGTGTTCGGTTCGAAATGTGTTTCGCGCTTTACGTCCGATTTATGGTCTACATAATCGACCAAGTGAGCAAACAATTAATGCGATTGTGACCAAGTTTCGCACTCAGTTTACTTTATTGGACATTAAACCAACCACACGAATGCGTACAGTGCGTACAGAAGAGAATATTGCGTCTGTTTCTGAGAGTGTTGCTGAAGACCGTGAAATGTCGATTCGTCGCCGTTCGCAGCAATTGGGTTTGTGTTATTCGACCACATGGAAGATTTTACGCAAAGATCTTGGTGTAAAACCGTATAAAATACAGCTCGTGCAAGAACTGAAGCCGAACGATCTGCCACAACGTCGAATTTTCAGTGAATGGGCCCTAGAAAAGTTGGCAGAAAATCCGCTTTTTTATCGACAAATTTTGTTCAGCGATGAGGCTCATTTCTGGTTGAATGGCTACGTAAATAAGCAAAATTGCCGCATTTGGAGTGAAGAGCAACCAGAAGCCGTTCAAGAACTGCCCATGCATCCCGAAAAATGCACTGTTTGGTGTGGTTTGTACGCTGGTGGAATCATTGGACCGTATTTTTTCAAAGATGCTGTTGGACGCAACGTTACGGTGAATGGCGATCGCTATCGTTCGATGCTAACAAACTTTTTGTTGCCAAAAATGGAAGAACTGAACTTGGTTGACATGTGGTTTCAACAAGATGGCGCTACATGCCACACAGCTCGCGATTCTATGGCCATTTTGAGGGAAAACTTCGGAGAACAATTCATCTCAAGAAATGGACCGGTAAGTTGGCCACCAAGATCATGCGATTTGACGCCTTTAGACTATTTTTTGTGGGGCTACGTCAAGTCTAAAGTCTACAGAAATAAGCCAGCAACTATTCCAGCTTTGGAAGACAACATTTCCGAAGAAATTCGGGCTATTCCGGCCGAAATGCTCGAAAAAGTTGCCCAAAATTGGACTTTCCGAATGGACCACCTAAGACGCAGCCGCGGTCAACATTTAAATGAAATTATCTTCAAAAAGTAAATGTCATGGACCAATCTAACGTTTCAAATAAAGAACCGATGAGATTTTGCAAATTTTATGCGTTTTTTAAAAAAAAAAAAGTTATCAAGCTCTTAACAAATCACCCTTTACATATATTTAAATCTGACCCGATTTGGACAAAATTGTTTAAAGTTATACAAAATTTATAGACTTTTAATTTATGTCGGCTGATGCCCTGGGGTGGAACACAATGTTACCAGAAAATATTGGAAACATTTAACTCTGAATCAATTTTGAGCCAACTTCGCAAAAGTGTATTTATGATTTATCGGTCGATAAATATGTATTAGAAGTATAGGAAAAATGGATTCATTTTTTTCACGTAAATCAGAGTACAACTTTGGTCTTTGTGATCATAAAAGTACAAATCGGGCAACTATATGGGAGCTATATCTAACTATGGACCGATTTCCATCAAATTTAGCACACTTGAGGATACCAATAATTGTACTCCTTGAGGAAATTTTTAAGCAAATCAGGGAAAAACTCTGGCTTCTGGGGCCATATAAGTGCATATCGGATGAAAGATATATGGGAGCTATATCTAAATCTGAACCGATTTCTTCCAAAATCAATAGAGTTCTATTCTGACTCAAAACAGAAACTTGTGCCAAATTTGAAGTTTATTGGACTAAAACTGCGACCTAGACTTTGATTAGAAAAATGTGTTCAAGGGCAGACGGAAGGACGGACGGAAGGACGGACGGAAGGACGGACATGGCTAGCTCGACTCAGGGACCGGCCCTGAGCAACATTGCCATAGACACCAACATTGCCATAGACACTCGTCTACTTCTGGGTGTTGCAAACATATGCACTAACTTATAATAGCCTGATCCACAGTGGGACGCAGGGTATAAAAATGATGGATAATTTTTGATTAAAAGTTTATTTTTTATCAAACTGAAAGCAAGTTAAAAAATTGTGAATTTTTTTCAATTTTCATTAAATATTTATTTGAAACAATCAATTTTTTAATCAAACTAAAGATTAAGAAAATAATTGAGTTTTGCAATCAACATAATTAAATATTTAATTAAATCAATTAAAAACAAGTATATACGGCCGCAAGTTCGGCCAGGCCGAATCTTATGTACCCACCACCATGGATTGCGTAGAAACTTCTACGAAAGACTGTCATCCACAATCGAATTACTTGGGTTGTGGTATGTTAAAACTTCTTATTCCTGCATGGTTGTTGGATACCATATACTAACATCACGTACCAAATTTCAACCGAATGGGAAGAATTTTGCTCTTCCAAGGGGCTCTGGAGGTCAAATCTGGGGATCGGTTTATATGGGGCCTATATATAATTATGGACCGATATCGACCAATTTTTGCATGGGAGTTTGAGGCCATATATTAACACCACGTACCAAATTTCAACTGAATCAGATGAATTTTGGTCTTCCAAGAGGTTCCGTAGGTCAAATCTGGTGATCGGTTTATATGGGGGCTATATATAATTATGAACCGATGTGGACCAATTTTTGCATGGTTGTTAGAGACCATATAGTAACACCACATACCAAATTTCAGCCGGATCGGATGAAATTTGCTTCTCTTAGAGGCCTCGCAAGCCAAATCGGGGGATCGGTTTATATGGGGGCTATATATAATTATGGACCGATGTGAACCAATTTTTGCATGGTTGTTAGAGACCATATACTGACACCATGTACCAAATTTCAGCCGGATCGGATGAAATTTGCTTCTCTTAGGGGCCCCGCAAGCCAAATCGGGGGATCGGTTTATATGGGGGCTATATATAATTATGGACCGATGTGGACCAATTTTTGCATGGTTGTTAGAGACCATATACTAACACCATGTACCAAATTTCAGCCGGATCGGATGAAATTTGCTTCTCTTAGGGGCCTCGCAAGCCAAATCGGGGGATCGGTTTATATGGGGGCTATATATAATTATGAACCGATGTGGACCAATTTTTGCATTGTTGTTAGAGACCATATAGTAACACCACATACCAAATTTGAGCCGGATCGGATGAAATTTGCTTCTCTTAGAGGCCTCGCAAGCCAAATCGGGGGATCGGTTTATATGGGGGCTATATATAATTATGGACCGATGTGGACCAATTTTTGCACGGTTGATAGAGACCATATACTGACACCATGTACCAAATTTCAGCCGGATCGGATGAAATTTGCTTCTCTTAGGGGCCCCGCAAGCCAAATCGGGGGATCGGTTTATATGGGGGCTATATATAATTATGGACCGATGTGGACCAATTTTTGCATGGTTGTTAGAGACCATATACTAACACCATGTACCAAATTTCAGCCGGATCGGATGAAATTTGCTTCTCTTAGGGGCCTCGCAAGCCAAATCGGGGGATCGGTTTATATGGGGGCTATATATAATTATGGACCGATGTGGACCAATTTTTGCATGGTTGTTAGAGACCATATACTAACACCATGTACCAAATTTCAGCCGGATCGGATGAAATTTGCTTCTCTTAGAGGCCTCGCAAGCCAAATTTTGGGGTCCGTTTATATGGGGGCTATACGTAAAAGTGGACCGATATGGCCCATTTGCAATACCATCCGACCTACATCAATAACAACTACTTGTGCCAAGTTTCAAGTCGATAGCTTGCTTCGTTCGGAAGTTAGCGTGATTTCAACAGACGGACGGACGGACGGACGGACGGACGGACGGACGGACATGCTCAGATCGACTCAGAATTTCACCACGACCCAGAATATATATACTTTATGGGGTCTTAGAACAATATTTCGATGTGTTACAAACGGAATGACAAAGTTAATATACCCCCCATCCTATGGTGGTGGGTATAAAAATAATTGATATTTGCTAATGAAATCAATAAATTTTTTATACCCTCCACCATAGGATGGGGGGTATATTAACTTTGTCATTCCGTTTGTAACACATCGAAATATTGCTCTAAGACCCCGTAAAGTATATATATTCTGGGTCGTGGTGAAATTCTGAGTCGATCTGAGCGTGTCCGTCCGTCTGTTGAAATCACGCTAACTTCCGAACGAAACAAGCTATCGACTTGAAACTTGGCACAAGTAGTTGTTATTGATGTAGGTCGGATGGTATTGCAAATGGGCCATATCGGTCCACTTTTACGTATAGCACCCATATAAACGGACCCCACAATTTGGCTTGCGAGGACCCTAAGAGAAGCAAATGTCATCCGATCCGGCTGAAATTTGGTACATAGTGTTAATATATGGTCTCCAATAACCATGCAAAAATTTGTCCACATCGGTCCATAATTATATATAGCCCCCATATAAACCGATCCCCCGATTTGCCTTGCGAGGCCTCTAAGAGAAGCAAATTTCATCCGATCCGGCTGAAATTTGGTACATCGTGTTAGTATATGGTCTCTAATGACCATGCAAAAATTGGTCCACATCGGTCCATAATTATATATGGCCCCCATATAAACCGATCACCAGATTTGACCTCCGGAGCCTCTTGGAAGACCAAAATTCATTTGTTTCAGTTGAAATTTGGTACGTGGTGTTAATATATGGCCTCAAACTCCCATGCAAAAATTGGTCGGTATCGGTCCATAATTATATATAGGCCCCATATAAACCGATCCCCAGATTTGTCCTCCAGAGCCCCTTGGAAGAGCAAAAATCTTCCCATTCGGTTGAAATTTGGTACGTGATGTTAGTATATGGTATCCAACAACCATGCAGGAATTGGTTCCTATCAGCCCATAATTATATATAGCTCCCATATAAACCGATCCCCAGATTTGACCTCCGGTGCCTTTTGGAGAAGCAAAATTCATCCGATCTGCTTGAAATTTGGTACGTGGCGATCGCATATGATATTTAACAACCATGCTAAAAGTGGTCCATATCAGTCCATAATCATATATAGCCCCATATAAACCGATCCCGAGATTTGGTTTTGGAGCTTCTTGGAGGAGCAAATTTCATCCGAGTGAGTTGAAAATTGGTACATTGTGCTAGTATATGGTCGTTAATAACCATGCGTAACTAGGTCCATATCGGTCTATAGTTATATATATCCCTCAGATAAATCGATTTCCAATAACACAAAAATTGGTCCATATCAAGTTCGTAATTGTATATAGCCCCTATATAAGCGACCCCCATATTTCAATTCTGGCTCTCTACGTACCGTGCAAAAAGTCCATATCGATTCGTAATTATTTGTTGACTTAACTATACATAACTTTTTTGTCTAATATATACCACGTATGGACTAACTCACAATTTAGAAAACGATGTTAAGAAGTTTTAAGATACCACAACCCAAGTAATTCGATTGTGGATGACAGTCTTTCGTAGAAGTTTCTACGCAATCCATGGTGGAGGGTACATAAGATTCGGCCTGGCCGAACTTACGGCCGTGTATACTTGTTTAATCTGTTGTATGCCCAAATAAAACTGTTATTCATACTATCATTTTCGTGATTGAAAAAAAATTTCAATAAAAAGTTAATTGGATAAATTAATTTCGTGATTGAATCAAACAAACTTTCTTGTTCTGTGTAATAAGCAATTTTGTGGGCAGAGAGTAAGTTTGGGATACAATGACTGTGGCTATAGGTCTATGTGTGTGTGATTGGGTTTGACTTTGTAGCTTCAATGCGTAACACCTTATCAAATGGTTCGCATTCTATGGAAACGGAAATGCTATTTTCTCTTCATCTCAAAAATGGGCCGTGGATAATTCAGCAATTTCCTACGTAGAGATATTCTCCACTGTAAGACAATAAGTGAAAAGCTTTAAATATCGTTAAAAATGGGGTCTTAATATATTTGAGGTGAGTAATAACATGTTATAACGCTAAAGCTTTCAATGATGGAAGTACCTAGCAAAAACTGGGTAAGCACTAGTGATTCTTTCAGTACTACCGGTAACCAAAAAGTTACTACTTGCGAAGAAGTACTTATTTTTCGACTGCTGGTATGCTTGCACGGAAGTACTTTCCTCCAATGTCATGCCCGTGTAAAAGTAGTACTACTGATATATGTACGAGGAAGTTGTTATAAATTTGGCGCAGGCATACTTGTACTCATACCTGGTAATAGGAGTTTTTGCTGGGCATTGTTCAGTATGAAGGATTGAGTATAAAAAGGTTTCTGTTCTTTTCGTCAGATTTGCCAGAAATTTAAAATCTGGAGTTATTTTAGGTTCATTAAAACCAATGTATATATCGATCCACGTTGCATTATAGCGCCCATATATCCCCATCTCCCGATTTGATTTCTTGAGGGCACGGAAGCTGCAGTTGAGTCAAATGGCCAAGTAGTTATTTCCAAAGGATTTTGAATAAATACAAAGCAGATTAAAAGACTTGATTTATTTCGCAAATGTATTATATCAAAATTCCTATTATTGAAGAAAATAAGATATTTAACAACATATTCAAACTAAATTATTTAATTTAATAATTACATACTTTTTGGTTTGAAAACCACTAATAATTTAAAAGAAATTCTGAATTAATTCCACGTCACCACGCTAACTTCTATGAAATGCAACAATAATTAATTATTAAAATGGTGGAAGTCTTCTTGACAATTAAAAGTTTCGTTAATAGATAATTTATCATTCAAAAATCGATATTTGGAACAATATAAATTATATTATAAATTTTATTATTAAATTATTTATTTATAAATGTTGCCAGATAAACAGTAATAAAATCATGGGGCTTTCGGTTGTAGCGCCAACAGAAGTATTTTCAGTTCGTAATGGGTTGTTTTAGATTTGGTATTTATCAGTCCATGCTTTAATATATTATTTTAATATTAAAATGATAAAAAAATTAATTCAAATTTTTTCAATATTTTTCATTCTATTATTCAAAATATATATCTTCGATTTTTCACTCTTTTCTGAAATCATGCATAAGGGTGGCATTCCCTAGGGCCATGTTCGAACCAAATATTCTCTAGGAAATGTTGGGAATTTCATGTGGGTATATTAATTAATTATACCCACCACCGTGGTGCAATGGTTAGCATGCCCGCCTTCCATACACAAGGTCGTGGGTTCGATTCCTGCTTCGACCGAACACAAAAAAGTTTTTCAACGGTGAATTATCCCACCTCAGTAATGCTGGTGACATTTCTGAGGCTTTCAAAGCTTCTCTAAGTGGTTTCACTGCAATGTGGAACGCAGTTCGGACTCGGCTATATAAATGAGGTCCCTTGTAATTGAGCTTAACATGGATTTGGGGTCTAGGGCTTATAGAAACCGTAGTTTTTATCCAATTTACCCGACATTGGAAATCTAGAGGTATACTAGGGTCATAAAGAGGTGTGCCGAAAATGGTGCCTATTGGTCAGTATCGGTCAATGTTTCCGTATAGCCCCCATATGAACCGATTTCTCGATTTTTATTTCGTTTATTGAGTCTATGGAATATTTCCTTACAGACTAGCATAATATTTTAATTACTTAACTAAATTACTAACATGTTTCTTAAAGATTGAACAATTGGAAGTATAATCAATATTATCACTAAGTGAATTATAAAGCCTTAAAGTTTTAGTTAATGGTTCATTAAATGCATAGTTTGTAGAATGACTAGCAATACGGAATGGATAAAACCGTCGTAGAGGGCGGGAAGGAGCGTTAAAAGGAATCAAGGCAAGAAATTCCGGACAATCAATTACAGAGTTGATGATTTTATACAAAAACATTAAAGAATTGGCATCTCTTCTAGATTTCAATGTCTCTAAAGAAATCAACAAACACTTACTTTTGTAAGATGGCACAGGATCAGAAAAGGCAATTGAAACAAGTGCAAATTTTAAAAAAAATTTTTGAACTCTCTCAATACGTTCAGCGTGACAGATGGCATTTGGACTCCAAGTAAATGAAGCATACTCCAGTTTTGAGCGGACAAAGGCACAATATAATTTTTTTTTTTATATAAGGATCAGAGAATTCAGTAGTATTTCTACGAATAAAGTACATAACTGAATAAGCTTTTGGAAGAATATAATTTAAGTGACAAATAAAACTTAACTTATAATCAAACAAAACACCAAGATCAAGTTTCTCATAAACACCGATCTCCCGATTTTTATTCTTGGACTTCTATAAACTGTATTTATTACCCGATTTGCCTGAAATTGGAAACCTAGAGGTATTTTGGGACCACAAATAGGTGTGCCGACATTGAGGTGTATCGGTCCATTTTTTTGGTATAACCCCCATATAGACCGATCTTCCGATGTTACTTCTTGGGCGTCTAGAGACTATATTTTCTAGCCGATTTGCTTAAAATTGAAAATCGAGAGGTATTTTAAGATCACAAATAGGTGTGTCGCAAATGGTGCCTATCGGTCCTTGTTTTGGTATAGCCCCCATATAGACCGATCTCCCGACTTTATTTCTTGGGCTTTTAGAATTCGTAGTGGTCACCCAATTCGTCTGAAAGTGGAATTCTAGAGGTATTTGAGGAACATTAAGAGGTGGTCAGTATTGGTCCATGTTTTGGTATAGCCCCAATTTAGACCTAACTTCCGAATTTATTTCTAGGACTTCCGGAATCCGGATGACCACAAATAGGTCAGCCGAATATGGTGTGTGTGTCGACCCATGTTTTAGTATAGCCTCCACATAGACCGATATCCAGATTTAACTCCTTGTGGTTCTAGAAACCGTAGGTTTTATCCGATTTGCACAAAAATTTAAATATACTGGAATTTTAGACCCTCAAAAATCTGTATAGCATTTATTTTTACCAGTCCATTTGGTAAGGCATCGATATAGACCGATTTTACTTCTTGAGGTTACACCCAAAGAAAAAATATTTACCTCCGGATTGAAATTTTAGACAAACGAAATTCCCCTTTCGTATAATATATTTTCGTTTAGAGCAAACTAATCCGAATTTGTGATAAGCGATTTAACGATTGTCTCTAAAATTTGTGTCAAAAGAAAACTTTGCCTGTCTAAAATTTCCTCCCTCCGAAAAGAAAACACTTCTTTCAGGGTAGGTTAGGTTAGGTTAGGTTAGGTGGCAGCCCGATGCATCAGGCTCACTTAGACTATTCAGTCCATTATGATACCACAGTGGTGAACTTCTCTCTTATCACTGAGTTCTTCCCGATTCCATGTTAAGCTCAATGACAAGGGACCTCCTTTTTATAGCCGAGTCCGAACGGCGTTCCACATTGCAGTGAAACCACTTAGAGAAGCTTTGAGACCCTCAGAAATGTCACCAGCATTACTGAGGTGGGATAATCCACCGCTGAAAAGCTTTTTGATGTTCGGTCGAAGCAGGAATCGAGCCCACGACCTTGTGTATGCAAGGCGGGCATGCTAACCATTGCACCGCGGTGGCTCCCTTCTTTCAGGGTATAGCAGGCGTACTGATCATGAAAATTGCTTGAAACTGAAAGTAAAATTTCCAGATTTTACTCATCGTATGCATTTAAATAATGGCGGAAAAAATCTACAGATTTAAGATTTCAAATCAAGGCGTTATTTCATCATATACACGATATGTTTATAATTTCTCTAAAACCCTAACAAAATTGGTTCTCATAAATCCAGAATCAGATCTAGTCTTCATAGGTAGGATCTGGTTGAACTGATTTGCTTGGGAGAAAACCCCCTAAAATTCTATCTATTACCAAGAAAACCGCTACGATGAAGAGTTTTCAAAGTAGACTGTTATATTTGATTCATGGTGGTGAGTATTTAAGACTTGGCCGCACTTACTGCTGTATATACTTGTTATACCCTTCACCACTACTGTGGTACAGGGTATAATAAGTTTGTGCATTTGTATGTAACGCCAAGAAATAATTGTCATAGACCCATCTTTTAGTATACCGATCGGCTTAGAATTAAATTCTGAGTCGATTTAGCGATGTCCGTCTGTCTGTCTGTCCGTCTGTCTGTATATGTAATTTTGTGCACAAAGTACAGGTCGCAGTTTAAGTCCGATAGTCCTCAAATTTGACGTAACGTCTTTCTTCGGGTAGAAGACAATCGCTATTGATTTTGGAAAAAATCGGTTTAGATTTAGATATAGCTGCCATATATGGTTATCACCGATTTGATCATAATTCACGTATTTATGAACCGACGTTCTTCAAATTTTGTACATCTGAATGTTTTGTCAGTCCCGTAAAAACTGCCAAATATCAGCTAAATCGGTTCAGATTTATATATAGCTCACATATATATCTTTCGCCCGATTTGGACTTATATGGCCACAAAAGCGAGAGTTTTGCCCTGATTTGCTTCAAATTTTGCACAACGTGTAAGTTTAATAGTGTCGTTAATTATGCCAAATTTAGTTGAAATCGGTTCAGATTTAGATATAGCTCCCATATATATCTTTCGTCCGATTTTGACTTATATGGCTTCAAAAGCCAGAGTTTTGCCCTGATTTGCTTCAAATTTTGCACAAGGGGTACGTTTAATAGTATCGTTAAGTGTGTCAAATTTTGTTAAAATCGGTTCAGATTTAGATATAGCTCACATATATATCTTTCGCCCGATTTGGACTTATAGGGTCTCAAAAGTCGGAGTTTTGCCCTGACTTACTTCAAATTTTGCACAAGCGGTACTTTTAACGATACTATTGATTGTGCCAAATATGGTCAAAATCGATTCAGATTTAGATATAGCTCCCATATATATCTTTCGCCCGATTTGGACTTATATGGCCCCAAAAGCGAGAGTTTTGCCCTGATTTGCTTCAAATTTTGCACAACGTGTAAGTTTAATAGTGTCGTTAATTATGCCAAATTTAGTTGAAATCGGTTCAGATTTAGATATAGCTCCCATATATATCTTTCGTCCGATTTTGACTTATATGGCTTCAAAAGCCAGAGTTTCGCCCTGATTTTATTAAAATTTTGTACAAGGAGTACGTTTAATAGTATCGTTAATTGTGCCAAATTTAGTTGAAATCGGTTCAGATTTAGATATAGCTCCCATATATATCTTTCGACCGATTTGGACTTATATGGCCCCAAAAGCCAGAGTTTTGCCCTGATTTGCTTCAAATTTTGCACAACATGTACGTTTAATAGTATCGTTAAGTGTGCTTAATTTGGTTAAAATCGGTTCCGATTTAGATATAGCTCCCATATATATCTTTCGTCCGATTTGGATTTATATGGCCTCAAAAGCCAGAGTTTTGCCATGAGTTGCGTGAAATTTTGCACAATGAGTACGTTTTGTAGTATCGTTAATTGTGCAAAATTTAGTTGAAGTCGGTTCAGATTTAGATATAGCTCCCATATATATCATTCGCCCGATTTGGACTAATATGCACACAGAGGCAAAAGTGCTACTCTGATTTACGTGAAATTTTGCAGAATGAGTAGAATTGAACTTGAAACTTTGCACAGGCAGTAGAATTAATGTTCTGCATATACGTGTTTATTTTGGTTGAAATCGGTTCAGATTTTGATATATCTTTGGCCCGATTTTCCGTCATATGACCACAGAGGTCAAAGTTGTTATCCGATTTACGTGAAATTTTTCACAGGGAGTAGATTCAACATAGTAACTATGTATGTGAAATTTGATTGCAATCGCTTCAGATTTCGATATAGATTCCATATATATGTTTTTCCTATTTAGGCAAAACTGGCCGAAATACCCACATTTTCCTTATCAAATCGCCACTGCTAAGTCGAAAACTTATCAAAATGCTCACATTTTCCTATTACTCTATTACACATCTATCAACCGATAAATCATAAATACACTTTTGCGAAGTTGCCTCAAAATTGGTTCATATTTAAATGTTTCCTATATTTTTTTACTAACATTGTGTTCCACCTCAGCGCATTAGCCGACTTAAATGTAAAATATATAAGTATTGCAGAACTCTGTACAGATCTGCTCAGATATACAGAATATATGTGTATGGATTCATATAGCATCCAACACATTGGACGGATTTGATATGGTATCGAAAATGTGGACTTACAAAGTGGTGAAGGGTATAATATAGTCGGCCTCGCCCGACTTTAGACTTTCCTTACTTGTTTTTTTTTAGTTCTTTATGTTTTGCAATTTTAAAAGCTTTAATAAACAAAGCCCTTGTAATAAAGGTCATCGGATTATGAGTTTCATAATATTTCCTTATATCCCAAAAGACAAAAATTTTCTGGAAATTATCCATTAAGTTTAAATTTCAAAATATTTTCGCTTCTAAGTACTCTATTCATATCAAATAGCTCAAGAAAATCTCATATTCTTCGAAAGGGAGCTTTACATGTACATTCATCTCATTTCCCTAAGCCTCTTCATCCCTCTCTCCACGTGTTTCCAACCATTTCTAAAATTTATCTTAATTACCATTTTCCCCAACGCTTAAGCATTACTGCTACTGACTTATCTTCAAACCATACTACCATAGTAGTAGAGTAGCAAATTAAAATGCATAATAAATTAATTTTGTGAAATAATCATCACTTGTTAGCACATATGCAGAAAATCATCTCAAAATCATTGCAAATAAATCCAATAAAGACGAATGTTCATGATAATGCATAAATATGCATATATGGTCAATATGATTGGCAAAGTTCGTAAAATATCAGAAAATTTGATTATGCAATTAATCCACTTCTTGTATAGTTTAAATGAGGATCATATAAAAGTCATATTTCAAGCAATTAAGCAATGTAATTAATGTCAACAAATATTTTATGCATTTTTTTTTTTGCCAAGAAATTTGATTTTAATGTCTGGCTCTGGATGAGCCATTAGCAGGTACATTGGATATGAGGCTGGTAGCCAGCCAGTTGATGGGAGTTGATTATTGCTTCTTTGACAAACATTGATGAGTAGATAAAGTATTTTTTGGGTAATTTTTAATGACCAAAACAAAAAGAGCAACAATTTATGGGTATTTACGAGCACAAGGCTAAAATACATAAATGAGAAAAGTTTAGCCTAATGGAATGATGTTCAAAACGATTTTTGGAAGAAAAAAAAAAAAAAAAACAAAGCGCAACTAGTATATACGGCCGTAAGTTCGGTCAGGCCGAAGCTTATGTACCCTCCACCATGGATTGCGTAGAAACTTCTACGAAAGACTGTCGTCCACAATCGACTTACTTGGGTTGTGGTACCTTGAAACTTCTTAACATCGCTTTCTAAATTGTGAGTTAAAGGGTGATACGGTCAAACTTTGGTCAATATAAACTTGACGTATTTCTTTCAATTTTGCATTTAAAAAACCTGAACACCCCTAATTTTGAAGGTGTGTGTGTGTGTAGAATGTTGCTTCTATTTTGATTTTGGAATTCACTCTTCAGTTGTCAAAATGCCGTCCAAGCAAGAAGAACAGCGTATCAAAATTTTGTTCGCGCATCGCGAAAATCCGAGCTACTCGCACGCAAAGTTGGCAAAATCGCTAAAAGTTGCCAAATCAACCGTTACAAATGTAATTAAAGTGTTTGGGGAACGTTTGTCGACAGCCAGGAAGTCTGGATCGGGGGGAAATCGAAAACCGGAAGCCGCTGAGACGACAAAGAGAGTTTCCGGTAGTTTCAAGCGAAACCCTAACCTCTCTCTCCGAGATGCCGCAAATAAGCTGGGTGTATCGTCTATAACCGTGCATCGAGCCAAAAAACGAGCCGGACTATCGACTTACAAGAAGGTAGTGACTCCAAATCGCGATGATAAACAAAATACGACGGCCAAAGCGCGATCCCGGAGGCTGTACACGACGATGCTGACGAAGTTTGACTGCGTGGTAATGGACGACGAAACCTACGTCAAAGCCGACTACAAGCAGCTTCCGGGACAAGAGTTTTATACGGCAAAAGGAAGGGCAAAGGTAGCAGATATTTTCAAGCACATAAAACTGTCAAAGTTCGCAAAGAAATATCAGGTTTGGCAAGCCATCTGTACCTGTGGCTTGAAAAGCAGCATTTTCATAGCTTCCGGGACTGTCAACCAAGAAATTTACGTGAAAGAGTGTTTGAATAAACGTCTGCTGCCTTTCCTGAAGAAACACGGTTGTTCCGTACTGTTTTGGCCGGATTTGGCATCTTGCCATTACGGTAAAAAGGCCATGGAGTGGTACGCCGCCAACAACGTGCGGGTGATTCCCAAGGACAAGAACCTTCCCAACACGCCAGAGCTCCGCCCAATTGAGAAATACTGGGCTATTGTCAAGCGGAACCTAAAGAAGACCAAAAAACTGCTAAGGACGAGCAGCAGTTCAAGGCAAACTGGCTTTCTGCGGCGAAGAAGGTGTACAAAATCTGATGGCAGGTGTCAAGCGTGAGGTCCGGCAATTCGGATTTAGAAAAGCGAAAGCCTAACTGAATATTTTCCTGAATTTTATACTAATTGAAATTGAAAAAGAAGTAATTTGATTTTTTAAATAAACGATTGCACCGATTTACACGCGTTTTCCATTGACCAAATTTTGACCGTTTCACCCTTTAGTCCATACGTGGTGGAGAGCAAAAATTGAAATATGGGGGTCGCTTATATGGGGGCTATGTACAATTATGAACTTGATATGGACCAATTTTTTTGTGATTGGGGATCGATTTATCTGAGGGCTATATATAACTATAGACCGATATCGACCTAGTTAGGTTGTTAATGGCTATGTACTAGCACAATGTACCAAATTTCAACTCACTCGGATGAAATTTGCACCTCCAAGAGGCTGCAAAACCAAATCTCTGGATCGGTTTATATGGGGGCTATGAATGATTATGGACTGATATGGACCACTTTTGGCATGGTTGTTAAATATCATATACCACGTACCAAATTTCAACCAGGTCGGATGAATTTTTCTTCTCCAAAAGGCACCGGAGGTCAAATCTGGTGATCGGTTTATATGGGAGCTAAATATAATTATGGACTGATAGGAACCAATTCCTGCATGGTTGTTGGATACCATATACTAACATCACGTACCAAATTTCAACCGAATGGGAAGAATTTTGCTCTTCCAAGGTGCTCCGGAGGTCAAATCTGGGGATCGGTTTTTATGGGGGCTATATATAATTATGGACCGATGTGAACCAATTTTTGCATGGTTGTTAGTGACCATATACTAACACCATGTACCAAATTTAAGCAGGATCGGATGAAATTTGCTTCTCTTAGAGGCCTCGCAAGCCAAATTTGGGGGTCCGTTTATATGGGGGCTATACGTAAAAGTGGACCGATATGGCCCATTTGCAATACCATCCGACCTACATCAATAACAACTACTTGTGCCAAGTTTCAATTCAAGTTTCGTTCGGAAGTTAGCGTGATTTCAACAGACGGACGGACGGTCATGCTCAGATCGACTCAGAATTTCACCAAGACCCAGAATATATATAGTTTATGGGGTCTTAGAGCAATATTTCGATGTGTTTCAAACGGAATGACCCCCCATCCTATGGTGGAGGGTATAAAATACCAAGAACAACAATTTATGTAAAGGTGGCGGAGTAATTGGAAGGTATTGGAAAATATTTTTAAATGTAAATGTCTACATGTTCATATACAGAAAAAATATCACAAAACCGTTGCCAATTAAAAAGTTAATTGAAGTTGACAAAATTTTCAATTTTCATTAACTTTTTAATTAAGATAGAAACATTAATTTAATTAAGTCAATGATTGAAACATCTCAAATGTTTAATTAAAAAATTAATTGATACAATTAAATTTTTAATCAAACTCGGAAGTCTAGTCAATAACAAGTATATACGGCCGTAAGTTCGGCCAGGCAGAATCTTATGTACCCTCCACCACGGATTGCGTAGAAACTTCTACTAAAGACTGTCATCCACAATTAAATTACGTGGGTTGCGGCCAATGGCAAGGAATCCTGAAACTTCTTAACACCATCTTCTAAATTGTAAGTATATAGTAGACAAAAGAAAGGTCGATTAAATATCAAATGTTGACAAAATTTTCTATAAAAATAAAATGTTGACAAAATTTTCTCTTGCAAAATTTTGGTAAATTATTTTTGGCTCGAGTGGCAATCGTGAATTTTCTGTGATTGGGGATCGGTTTATCTGAAGGCTATACATAACTATATTTTTACAAAATTTCCCTATAAAAATAAATAATAAGAAAATTTTCTATAGAAATAAAATTTTGACAAAATTTTCAGTAGAAGTAAAATGTTGATAAAATTTTGTATAGAAATGAAATTTTTACAAATTTTTTTGTAGAAATAAAATTTTGACAAAATTTTTCTATAAAAATAAATAACAAGAACATTTTCTATAGATATTAAAATTTTGACAAAATTTTTCAGTAGAAATAAAATTTTGATTAAATCTTGTATAGAAATAAAATTTTGATAAAATTTTGTATAGAAATTAAATTTTTACAAAAATTTCCATCGATATAAAATTTAGACAAAATTTTCTATAAAAATAAAATTTTTATTGTTGTTTTTGATTTCAGCTTAAAACCATGCATTGCCTAAACTACAAGTGTAGCTTAACCAACAGAGGAAAAGTATAATTGTCAAATTTATTTGGGCAAAGCCCTATAGACTGCAAGATGGTTGGATGGGCAGCTGTTTTGGAATTACCACATTCCTTATCATAATAAATTCGGGTAGTTGAATATACTCAAAATGAACTACACTTGAACCTCCCGAAAATAGATTTTCGATAGTCGGCTTTGCCTAAAACAAATTTGCAGATCTTTATAGTTTCCTTGGCCAAATTCAAATCATCGATTTGAGCGCAGTTGGCAAATTTGGCAAATTTTTTACAAATCTTTTTATAAAAATAAAATTTTGACAAAATTGTCTATAGAAATGAAAAATTAAAACATTTTCTACATAAATAAAATTTTGACAAAATTTTCTATAGGAATAAAAACAAGTATATATAGCAATAAGATCGGCCGGGCCGAATCTTAAATACCCACCACCATGAACCAAATATTAGGGTTTCCTTTGAAATTTCAGGACGGCTTAAGGACACATTTCGAAGATAAATTTAAAGATTTCACCTATGAGGACTATATCAGATTCTGGATTTATAAGAAACATTTTTGTTTGAGTTTTAGAGGAATCATTAACATCTCTTGTAAGTGTGCAAGAAAATTATAAAATAACGTCTTGATTTGAAATCTTAAATCTGTAGAAGTAAAATCAGGAAATTTTACATTGAGTTTCAAGCAATTTTCATGATCAGTGCGCCTTCTACACCCTCAAGAAGTGAAGTCGGTCTATATGGAGGCATTACCAAATGGACCGATAAAAACTTAATCCGATACACGTTTTTGTGAGCCTAAAATACCAGAATATTTACAATTGCAGGCAAATCAGATAAAAACTACGGTTTCTAGAAACCCAAGGAGTTAAATCTGAGTTCTTATGGGGGCTATACTAAAATATGGACCGATACTCACCGTTTTCGGCACACCTCTTTATGACCCGAAAATACCTCTAGATTTCCAATTTCAGGCAAATAGGATAAAAACTTCGGATTCTAGAAGCCCAAGAAGTAAAATCGGGAAATCGGTCTATATGGGGGCTATACCAAAATATGGACCGATACTCACCATTTTCAGTACACCTCTTTATGGCCCGAAAATACCTCTAGATTTCCAATTTCAGACAAATTGGATAAAAACTACGGTTTCTATAAGCCCAAGACCCCAAATCGGGAGGGCGTTTTATATGGGGACCATACCAAAACATGGACCGATACTCACAATTTTTGGCACACGTATTTGTGGTCATGTAATACCTCTAGATTTCCAATTTCAAGTAAATTGAATAAAAACTGCGTTTTCTATAAGCCCAAGAATTTAAATCGGGAGATCGGTCCATATGGGGGCTATACCAAAACATGGACCGATACTCACAATTTTGGCACACGTATTTGTGGTCCTACAATACCTCTAGATTTCCAATTTCAGGTAAATTGAATAAAAACTGCAGTTTCTATAAGCCCAAGAAGAATCGGGAGATCGGTCTGTATGGGGGCTATACCAAAACATGCACCGATACTCACCATTTTTGGCACACCTCTTAATGGTCATAAAATACTTCTAGATTTCAAATTTCAGGCAAATTGGATAAAAACTACGATTTCTATAAGCCCAAGACCCCAAATCGGGAGGTCGGTTTATATGGGGACTATATCAAAACCTGGACCGATATAGCCCATCTTCGAACTTGACCTGCCTGCTGACAAAAGACGAGTTTGTGCAAAATTTCAGCACGATTGCTTCATTATTGAAGACTGTAGCGTGATTACAACAGACAGACAGACGGACAGACGGACATCGTTATATCGTCTTAGAATTTCTATCTTATCAAGAATATATATACTTTATATAGTCGGAAGTCGATATTTCGATGTGTTACAAACGGAATGACAAACTTATTATACCCCCGTCACCATTCTATGGTTGTGGGTATAAAAACGAATTTTGACAAAACCAGTAAGGAAAGTCTAAAGTCGGACGGGGCCGACTATATTATACCCTGTACCACTTTGTAGATCTAAATTTTCGATACCATATCATATCCGTCAAATGTGTTGGGGGCTATATATAAAGGTTTGTCCCAAATACATACATTTAAATATCACTCGATCTGGAAGAATTTGATAAACTTCTACAAAATCTATAGACTCTAAATTTAAGTCGGCTAATGCACTAGGGTGAAACACAATGTTAGTAAAAAAATATGGGAAACGTTTAAATCTGAAGCAATTTTAAGGAAACTTCGAAAAAGTTTATTTATGATTTATCGCTCGATATATATGTATTAGAAGTTTAGGAAAATTAGAGTCATTTTTACAACTTTTCGACTAAGCAGTGGCGATTTTACAAGGAAAATGTTGGTATTTTGACCATTTTTGTCGAAATCAGAAAAACATATATATGGGAGCTATATCTAAATCTGAACCGATTTCAACCAAATTTGGCACGCATAGCTACAATGCTAATTCTACTCCCTGTGCAAAATTTCAACTAAAGCGGAATTAAAAACTGGCCTCTGTGGTCATATGAGTGTAAATCGGGCGAAAGCTTTATATGGGAGATATATCCAAATCTGAACCGATTTCAAGCAAATTTGGCACGCATAGTTACAACGCTAATTCTACTCCCTATGAAAAATTTCAACTAAATCGGAGCAAAAAATTGGCCTCTGTGGGCAAATGAGTGTAAATCGGGCGAAAGCTATATATGGGAGCTATATCTAAATCTGAACCGATTTTGCTGATATTTTGCAAGTTTTTCGAGACTCATAAAATATTCTAATGTACGGAATTTGAGGAAGATCGGTTGATATACACGCCAATTATGACCAGATCGGTGAAAAATATATATGGCAGCTATATCTAAATCTGAACCGATTTTTTCCAAAATCAATAGGGATCGTCTTTGAGCCGAAACAGGACCCTATACCAAATTTTAGGACAATCGGACTAAAACTGCGAGCTGTACTTTGCACACAAAAATACATCAACAGACAGACAGACAGACAGACAGACAGACAGACGGACAGACAGACGGACATCGCTAAATCGACTCAGAATTTAATTCTAAGCCGATCCGTATACTAAAAGGTTGGTCTATGATTACTCCTTCTTGGCGTTACATACAAATGCACAAACTTATTATACCCTGTACCACAGTAGTGGTGAAGGGTATAAAAAATGTGTTTTTCTTTGTTAGACCGGGGACTTATAAGCCAACCTGTTATTGTCAAGTAACCCGCTGCGACGAAGAGTTTTCAAAGTAAATTATTATATTTTATTCATGGTGGTGGGTATTTAAGATTCGGCCCGGGTATTTGGGTATTTGTTTTACTGACATGGTGTTCCACCCTAGTGCATTAGCCGACTTAAATTTTGAGTCTATAGATTTTGTAGATTTGACGGACAAATTCTGTCCAGATCGAGTGATATTTAAATGTATGTATTTGGGACAAACCTTTATATATAGCACCGAACACATTTGACGGATGTGATATGGTATCGAAAAGTTAGATCCGTAGGGTATAATATAGTCGGCCCCACCCGATTTTAGACTTTCCTTACTTGTTTTCTATAACACCTTGTTAATGGATTCCTGAAAAGCCAGTCCAACCAACCTAAGGCATCTTGAGGAATAACTATTGTCAATTACCATCACTAAATATATATGGATTTCACTTTATAGCATTGAGCTTTTTTTATGAATACAAAACCGCAGTAAATTTTATTAATATTGCAGTCAAATCCCAGTTTTCGGAGCAGTATATCTTCGAAGCATAATTATCCAAGGGATGTAGAACAATTCTCTTAAATTTTCTGATCGTCCACTGAGTTTACCAAATTCAATTTTAGGATATGCTTCAAAATTGGAAGACAACCAATCGTCTCTATTTTGACAACTTCATTAATCTCTTTCGAGGATGGGGGTGGAAGAAAAACACCAACATATTCCAGCTTCGACCTAGTCATACAATTAGAGAACAACCTTTTATGATTAATGGCAATGACGTTAATAAATGGGATATGTTTCACACATGACTTTAATTAATTTCACGCAAGACTCATGCAGACCTTTTTTCGCCACACTCGTCGTCTATCATGGCTTCATGTCTATGCCGAGCTAAAGCAGATTGTTATGGATTTGACTTTATTGCAACAGCGACTGGAAACCACTTAATTAAATAATTCACCACTTTATCTTTTACAAAAAAAAAAAAAAAAAAAAAAAAACAAAATGGAGTTTATGGAAAAATGGTTTCTGGCAACACCAGATATAATTTTCCAACAGAATAATGGACTGGCAGTCCAATTAAAGTTTTAATAATTTTTTCCTCATGGAAAATGGCTTCACATAGATCTTATGAGGAAAATTGGACAAGGATACCACAAGCTATTCTACAAAATATTTGAAATGGTAATTTTTTAGTGGGTTTTCCACATTTCAGACAAAGAAAGGATAACGAATTTGTATATGTGTGGTAAATTTTTGGTTCGGGTTATGGAACTATTGTTGGTTTTGCTGATGCAAGAAGCAATATTTCAAAATTGTCGAGGATATAAACTGATAATTGGAAGAGTATAATGAAAGAATTTTAATGAACTAAAAAAGTTCCAAGAGGTCATGTAGTTAGCAGAACAACATTTTTATAAACAACATAATGGATTTGAACAATTTTAAAGAAAAGCCAAAAAAAAAAATTGGAACATCCTCCGAAAAAGAGCCGGAGTTTTATAACCCGCACACTGAAAAAACATTATTGTGGTGGAGCAAAAGACGTAATTTCTCAAAATACGGATGCGAATTTTCCATGCATAGAAGACGCATTTCTCTGATATAAAATTGTTTTACTTGTCCAAAATTCAAGCAACTTTTTAAGGAAGCTTTTTTGCCTTTAAAGTTAAGTGACTTGAATTAAAAATTAGTATCTTTACATAAAATAAACTTTTGTTTAACAAAGGTCAACTTGGCGTAAATAATTCTGAAACAAATTTTAATATTAATTAAATCGTCTTTTAATTGTTTCATTTTTTGCATCTCGATTACATAGCAAAAAGCGTTGAAATTCGGAAACGTTTTTCAATACTTTACTTGAAAGACGTTGTTACTTGAACCTCTTGAGGTCGAGTTTGAATTTGAAACTGAATAAATTAAAATTTGTCTTCTACACAGACACGAAATATATTTATCCAATTGAGTTTTTAATTGAAATGTCTTCACTCACGAAAATAATAGTATAAGTCATAGTTTAAGTTGAGTGTCAAAATAATAGATTTCATTAACAAATTTCAATTAAAAATTTAATCGATGTTGATTGTAATATTCAATCAATTCTACTAATTTAAAACTTAACTATTTATACCCTGCGCCACACTGTGGAACAGGGTATTATAAGTTAGTGCATATGTTTGTAACACCCAGAAGGAGACGAGATAGACACATGGTGTCTTTGGCAATAATGCTCAGGGTGGGTCCCTGAGTCGATATAACCATGTCCGTCTGTCCGTTCGTCCGTCTGTCTGTGAACACATTTTTGTGATCAAAGTCTAGGTCGCAATTTAAGTCCAATCGCCTTCAAATTTGGCACATGTTCCTAATTTGGGTCAGAATAGAACCCTATTGATTTTGGAAGAAATCTGTTCAGATTTAAATATAGCTCCCATATATCTTTCGCCCGATATGCACTAATATGGACCCAGCAACCAGAGTTTTATACCGATTTAATTGAAATTTTGTACAAACATAACACTTAGTCGTATAGTCAAGTGTGCAAAATTTGATTGAAATCGGTTCAGATTTAGATATAGCTCCCATATATATATTTCGCCCGATATGGACTAATATGGCCCAGAAGCCAGATTTATGGCTGAATTTCGTTGAAATTTTGCACTAGGAGAACAATTAGTAGTATAGTCAAGTGTGCAAAATTTGATTGAAATCGGTTCAGATTTAGATATAGCTCCCATATATATATTTCGCCCGATATGGACTAATACGGTCCTAAAAGCCAGAGTTTTGGCCCAATTTGGTTGAAATTTTGCACAGGGAGTAGATTTAGCATTGTAGCTATGCGTGCCAAATTTGGTTGAAATCGATTCAGATTTAGATATAGCTCCCATATATATGTCTCGCCCGATATTGACTAATACGGTCCTAAAAGCCAGAGTTTTGGGCCCAATTTGGTTGAAATTTTGCACAGGGAGTAGATTTAGCATTCTAGCTATGCGTGCCAAATTTGATTCAAATCGGTTCAGATTTATATATAGCTCCCATATATAGCTTTCGCCCGATTTACACTCATATGACCACAGAGGCCAATTTATAATTCCGATTTAGTTGAAATTTTGCACAGGGAGTAGTATTAGCATTGTAGCTGTGCGTGCCAAATTTGGTTGAAATCGGTTCAGATGTAGATATAGCCCCCATATATATGTTTTTCCGATTTCGACAAAAATGGTCAACATACCAATATTTTCCTTGTAAAATCGCCACTGCTTAGTCGAAAAGTTGTAAATTAGACTCTAATTTTCCTAAGCTTCTAATAGCGATAAATCATAAATAAACTTTTGTGAAGTTTCCTTAAAATTGCTTCAGATTTAATATTATTTATTATTATATTACTAACATTGTGTTCCACCCTAGTGCATTAGCCGACTTAAATTTAGAGTCTATACATTTTGTAGAAGTCTATCAAATTCTGTTCAGATCGAGTTGTATTTAAATATATGCATTTGGGACAAACTTTTATATATAGCCCCCAATACATTTGACGGATGTGATATGGTATCGGAAATTTAGATCTTCAAAGTGGTGCAGGGTATAATATAGTCGGCCCCGCCCGACTTTAGATTTTCCCTACTTGTTTCAATCTCTTTCATTGCTGACTTAGTGTTTTTAGTTTTATTAAATAATTGATAGTATCAAAGAAATTTTTGTACCCTCCACCATAGGATGGGGGGTATATTAACTTTGTCATTCCGTTTGTAACACATTGAAATATTGCTGTAAGACCCCATAATATATATATATATATATATATATATATATATATATATATATATATATATATATATATATATATATATATATATATATATATATATATATATATATATATATATATATATATATATATATATATATATATATATATATATATATATATATATATATATATATATATATATATATATATATATATATATATATATATTCTAGGTCTTGGTGAAATTCTGAGGCGATCTAAGCATGCCCGTCCGTCCGTCTGTTGAAATCACGCTAACCTCCGAACGAAACAAGCTATCGACTTGGCACAAGTAGTTGTTATTTATGTAGGTCGGATGGTATTGCAAATCGACCATATCTGTCCACTTTAACGTATAGCCCCCATATAAACGGACCCCCAAATTTGGCTTGCCGATCCTCTAAGAGAAGCAAATTTCATCCGATCTAGCTGAAATTTGGTTCATGGTGTTGGTATATGGTCTCTAACAACTATGCAAAAATTGGTCCACATCGGTCAATAATTATATGTAGCCCCCATATAAACCGATCCCCAGATTTGGCTTGTGGAGCCTCAAAGAGAAGCAAATTTCATCCCATCTTGCTGAAATTTGGTACATGGTGTTGGTATATGGTCTCTAACAACCATGCAAAAATTGGTCCACATCAGTCCACAATTATATATAGCCCCCATATAAACCGATCCCCAGATTTGGCTTGCGAAGCCTTGAAGAGTAGCAAATTTCATCCGATCCGGTTCAAATGTGGAACGTGGTGTAAGTATATGGTCTCTAACTTCCATGCAAAAATTGGTCCACATCGGTTCACAATTATATATAGCCCCCGTTTGCGGAGCCTCTAAGAGAAGCATATTTCCTCCGATCAGGTTGAAATTTGGAACATGGTGTTAGTATATGATATACCGTGCCAGAATTGGTCCATATCAGTCCATAATTATGTATAGAAAATTTTGTTAAAATTTCATTTTTATAGCAAATTTTGTCAAATTTTGTTTCTATAGAAAATTTGGTGAAAATTGTATTTCTATAGAAAATTTTGTTAAAATTTTATTTCATTAGAAAATTTTGTCAAAATTTTATTTCTATAGAAAAAATTCTCAATTTTTTTTTTCTAAGAAAATTTTGTCAAACTGAATTATATACGTATTTAATCGATCTTTTTATACCCTCCACCATAGGATGGGGGGGTATATTAACTTTGTCATTCCGTTTGTAACACATCGAAATATTGCTCTAAGACCCCATAAAGTATATTCTGGGTCGTGGTGAAATTCTGAGTCGATCTGAGCATGTCCGTCCGTCTGTTGAAATCACGCTAACTTCCGAACGAAACAAGCTATCGACTTGAAACTTGGCACAAGTAGTTGTTATTAATGTGGGTCGGATGGTATTGAAAATGGGCCATATCGGTCCACTTTTGCGTATAGCCCCCATATAAACGGCCCCCAAATTTGGCTTGCAGGCCCTCTAAGAGGAGCAAATTTCATCCGATCTGGCTGAAATTTGGTACAAGGTGTTAATATATGATCTCTAGCAACCATGAAAAAATTGGTCTATATCGGTCCATAATTATATATAGCCCCCATATAAACCGATCCCACGATTTGGCTTTCGGAGCCTCTAAGAGAAGCAAATTTCATCCGACCCGGCTGAAATTTGGTACATGGTGTTAGTATATGGTCTCTAATAACTATGCAAAAATTGGTCCACATCGGTCAATAATTATATATAGCCCCCATATAAACTGATCCCCCTATTTGGCTTACCGAGCCTATAAGAGAAGCAAATTTCATCCGATCCGGCTGACATTTGGTACATGGTGTTGGTATATGGTCTCTAACAACCATGCAAAAATTGGTCCACATCGGTCCATAATTATATATAGCCCCCATATAAACCGATCCCTCGATTTGGCTTGCGGAGCCTCTAAGAGATGCAAATTTCATCCGATCCGGCTAAAATTTGGTACATGGTGTTAGTATATGGTCTTTATCAACCATGCAAAAATTGGTCCACATCGGTCAATAATTATATATAGTCCCTATATAAACCGATCCCCCGATTTGGCTTGCGAAGCCTCTAAGAGAAGAAAATTTCATCCGATTCGGTTGAAATTTGGTACGTGATGTTAATACATGATATTTAACAACCATGCCAAAAGTGATCCATATCAGTCCATAATCATATATAGCCCCCATATAAACCGATCCCGTGCAAAAGTCCATATTGATTCGTAATTATTTGTAGACTTACATACCTTTTTTGTCTAATATATAACACGTATGGACTAACTCACCATTTAGAAAACGATGTTAAGAAGTTTTAAGATACCACAACCCAATTAATTCGATTGTGGATGACAGTCTTTCGTAGAAGTTTCTACGCAATCCATGGTGGAGGGTACATAAGCTTCGGCCTGGCCGAACTTACGGCCGTATATACTTGTTTGATTTAATATATACCACGTATGGACTTACATACAATTTAGAAGACTGTGTTAGGAGGTTGTAAGATACCTTGCCATCGGCAAGCCTTACTGCTACTTAAGTGATTCGATTGTGGATGGCAGTGTTTAGAAGAAGTTTCTACGCAATCCATGGTGGAGGGTACATAATCTTCGGCCTGGCCGAACTAACGGTCGTATATACTTGGTTTTAATGAAAAATTATCAAAAAGCCACATTTTTCCCCTGCTCCGCACTGTGGAACAAAATATTATAAGTTAGTGCATATGTGTGCAACACCCAGAATTAGACGAGATAGACATATTCTGTCTCTGGCAATATTGCTCAGGATCGATCCCTGAGTCGATCTCCTATGTCCTCATTTGTGTAATATAAGTCTAGGTCGCAATTTTAGTCCAATCGGCTTCAAATTTGACACAAGTATATGTTTTGGCTCAGAAGATAACTCTAGGGCTGTTTTCTTTTAGCACTGGATACCTTAACCCTCTAATGCCCCAATTTTTTTGTCAGCTGATTAAATATTCAATATTAACGACACAATAGCAAGAACACTAATCAAGAAAAATGTATACGGTAAAATTCAGTATATGCTGCAAAGGCTCTTGAACAAGTTCAACTAAGTTTTCTTTTTATTTTATTCATTTTTGTAGTCTTTAGGTGTGTTTTAATAAAAGCTTCCTTATTTAATGAGGACCGCCTAAAGGCGGGATTGGGCATTAGAGGGTTAAGCCGTGAAGGACTAAAAGAAAACAGAGTACTCGTTTATCCAGGACATCTCCAAAAATATGCAACACTGTCATCAGCTGTTTAAAAACAATCACAGAATAGAAGTGAAATCTTGCATTTTTAATGTATGAAATGCTCCAATTAGTAATAAATATTTACTGCTGCGATTATTTATGGCACTGTACCACTTTGAACTTCATGTTTTTCGATAAATTAGTCACAATAAATTGCTATTTTGAATCGACTTTACTTATCAAAATGACGTCACTTTCACAAAATGCAATCTGGCAACATCGGCGCGACTTGCACTGATAAGATGTTCTGGATAAAACACCAGTGCAACGATGTTCTGGATAGCCCATACAAATGTTGCATCCAGTGCAAAAAGAAAACAGCCCTTCTATTGGTTTTGGCAGAAATCGATTCAGTTTTAGAAATAGCTCCCAATATAATCTTTATATCTTTTATATAATCTTTTATATCTTTCGTCCGATATCAACTTATATGGCAGCAGAAGCCAGAATTTAAGTCTGATTTGCTTTAAATTGTGAACAAGGAGTACAAATGATGGTGTCGTAAAGTGTGTCGAATTTGGTTGAAATCGGTCCAGATTTAGATATAGCTCCCACATATTTATATGGCCCTAGAAGCCACGGGAGCCACCGTGGTGCAATGGTTAGCATGCCCGCCTTGCATACACAAGGTCGTGGGTTCGATTCCTGCTACGACCGAACACCAAAAAGTTTTTCAGCGGTGGATTATCCCACCTCAGTAATGCTGGTGACATTTCTGAGGGTTTCAAAGCTTCTCTAAGTGGTTTCACTGCAATGTGGAACGCCGTTCGGACTCGGCTATAAAAAGGAGGTCCCTTGTCATTGAGCTTAACATGGAATCGGGCAGCACTCAGTGATAAGAGAGAAGTTCACCACTGTGGTATCACAATGGACTGAATAGTCTAAGTGAGTCTGATACATCGGGCTGCCACATAACCTAACCTAACCTAACCTTTACCCTGATATGCTTTAAATTTTGTACAGAGAGAATAATTAATGTTTAAAATGACAATTTTAATGTAATAAATGACAATTTTGGTTGTAATCGGTTCAGATTTAGATATAGCTGATTTAAGTGAAAATTTGCACAGATATTAGAATTATTATTGTTGCTATGCACGCCAGATTTCGTTGAAATTCAGATTTAGATATAGCTGTCATGTATATCGTTCGCCCGAAATACAATTATATGGCCCAAGAAGCCAGAATTTTACACTGATATGCTTAAAATTTTGTGCAGGGAGGTAGAATTAACGATATACGATATACATGCCAATTCTGGTTAAAATCTGTTCAGATTTAGATATAGCTCCCATGTATATCCTTCGCCCGCATATGAGAACAGAGGTCAAATTTGTAAACCGATTTACGTGAACCCTACGGGAAATGGATCAAACACAGGACTGGTACAGGACTAGTCCCTGGTGTGTATGGACCAGTCCCAGTTCTGGTCAAAACGTATGGAAGGGACCGGTCACTTTAACATGGGTTTGTCATTGACGGGGTAAATTTACACTTTAGGACACGCCCCGGACTCATTCCTAAGGACAAATCCTGGGGCATTTTAGTAGTAGCACTCCATAGACTGGTCCTCATGAACCAGTTTCGGACAAACTCTTAATTAAATTATCACTATTTAACAAGTATATACGGCCGTATGTTCGGCCAGGCAGAATCTTATGTACCCTCCACCATGGATTGTGTAGAAATTTCAACGAAACACTGTCATCCACAATCGAATTAATTGGGTTGTGGTATCTTAAAACTTCTTAGCATCGTTTTCTAAATTGTGAATTAGTCCATACATGTTATAAACTAGAAAAAAAAGTATATATAGGTAAGTCTACAAATAATTACGATTCAATATGGACTTTTGCACGGTACGTAGAGATCCAGAATTGAAGTATGGGGGTCGCTTATATGTGGGCTATATACAATTATGAACTTGATATAGACCAATCTTTGTGTGATTGGGGATCTATTTATCTGAGGGCTGAGGCTCCGGAGGTCAAATCTGGGGATCGGTTTATATGGGGGCTATATATAATTATGGACCGATATCGACCAATTTTTGCATAGTTGTTAGAGACCATATATTAACACCATGTACCAAATTTCAGCCGGATCGGATAAAATTTGCTTCTCTTAGAGGCTCCGATCAGTTAGCGTGATTTCAACAAACGGACGGACGGACATGCTCAGATCGACTCAGAATTTCACCACGACCCAGAATATAAAGGGTGATACGGTCAAAATTTGGTCAATATAAACTTGACGTTTTTCTTTCAATTTTGCATTTAAAAAACCTGAACACCCCTCATTTTGAAGGTGTATGTGTGTAGAATGTTGCTCCTATTTTGATTTTGGAATTCACTCTTCAGTTGTCAAAATGCCGTCCAAGCGAGAAGAGCAGCGTATCAAAATTTTGCTCGCGCATCGCGAAAATCCGAGCTACTCGCACGCAAAGCTGGCAAAATCGCTAAAAGTTGCCAAATCAACCGTTACAAATGTAATTAAAGTGTTTAGGGAACGTTTGTCGACAGCCAGGAAGTCTGGATCGGGGGGAAATCGAAAACCGGAAGCCGCTGAGACGACAAAGAGAGTTGCCGGTAGTTTCAAGCGAAACCCTAACCTCTCTCTCCGAGATGCCGCAAATAAGCTGGGTGTATCGTCTACAACCGTGCATCGAGCCAAAAAACGAGCCGGACTATCGACTTACAAAAGGGTAGTGACTTCAAATCGCGATGATAAACAAAATTCGACGGCCAAAGCGCCGCCAACAACGTGCACACGCAAAGAAAAAAAACGTTTGGAAAACGTGTACCGAAAACGTTTTTCTTTTGTTAGAGTTTTTTGAATTGCATCGAAAATTTTAAACTTTTATCACGAAAAAAATTCTTTTGTTACAAAATTTTTATTTTTTCAATAAAAAAAAGTTATTTTTGAAACAACAACACAGTCCATTTCGTTTATATCAAACACTGTTCTTTTCTGACTTTAGGTCTTTAATAAGACACATTTTACAGTTCAAAATTTAATATACTACTATGTAATGTTGAACATTTTTTCGGAATCTTCCGAACATATCTGGAATATATGTAAAAAAAAAAACAAAAAAAAAACTTTGGTCGAAGCAGGGATCGAACCCACGACCCTTGGCGTGCAAGCCGGGCGTAGCAACCACTGCTCCACAGTGCCAAACTAAATGTTTGTTTCTGTTAAATAAACTTTGTTTATTCGGTAACTTATATGGATATTTATCTATTGATGACCAACCATAACAGGTACATAGCTCAGTGGTTAGTGTGTTGGCTTACAAAGTGCATGGTCCGCGGTTCGATTCTCCGTCCAGCCGAAAGGTAAAAAAATTTAAAAATTTATAAAATTGTATAATTTCTTCTACATTGTTGGTATTACAGGAAAAGGTGTTAAGAACTAAAAAATCTCGTGGATGTGAGAAAGATGTGAGGGAAAATGCAATTAGCAAGAAAACAATGTTTTTTTTTTTGTTTTGAGTTTGTCTTTATGAAATTGTTTTTACATCCTGGAAAAGAATAAACGTTTATCACAAAAAGTATATACTTTTCTTCCAAATACACTTCCTTACAGCGAAAAGCAAATGAGAAACGAACTTTGTTTGTCTAAAATTTCGTTTGGGAGGAAAGAATTATTTTTTTGCGTGCAGGTGGTTCCCAAGGACAAGAACCCTTCCAACACGCCAGAGCTCCGCCCAATTGAAAAATACTGGGCTATTGTCAAGCGGAACCTAAAGAAGACCAAAAAAACGGCTAAGGACGAGCAGCAGTTCAAGGCAAACTGGCTTTCTGCGGCGAAGAAGGTGGACAAGGTGGCTGTACAAAATCTGATTGCAGGTGTCAAGCGTGAGGCCCGGCAATTCGGATTTGGAAAAGCGACAGCCTAACTGAATATTTTCCTGAATTTTATACTAATTGAACTTGAAAAAAAGTTTAATTTGATTTTTTAAATAAACGATTTCACCGATTTACACGCGTTTTCCCTTGACCAAATTTTGACCGTATCACACTTTACTTTATGGGGTCTTAGAGCAGTATTTCGATGTGTTACAAACAAAGTTAATATACCCCCATCTTATGGTGGAGGGTATAAAAACTGCCACAAACTGGATCATCGGTACTAGTCCTGTGATAGGTCCGTCAGTGGCAATTTGCAGCAATTTCCCGTAGGGAACTTTTGAACAGGGAGAAGAATTAACATTGTATCTGTACATGCCGAATTTGGTTAAAATCGATTCAGATTAATATTTATCTGATTTCGGCAAAATTGGCCTAAATATACACATTCCTTGTAAAAACACCACTTGTAAAAATGACTCGAATGTTCCAATACTTCTAATACATATCTATCGACCGATAAATCATAAATACACTTTTGAAAAGTTGCCTAAACTCCACCCCAGGGCATTAGTCCACTTAAATTTTAAGTCTATAGAAGTCTAATAAATTTTGTGCTAATCGAGTGATCAGTATGCACCCAACACATTTGACGGATTTGATATAATAAAGAGGTGCCGGGTATAATATAGTCTTTAGACTTTCCTTATGTGTTAGTATTCAAAATTCTTTCTTTTGATATTATAATAACAAAAACAAAATTTATATTTTTTTACGTTTTATTTGTACTGGTAGTTTTTACTAAAGCAAATTTAACACTAGGACAATTCGATATGAAATAAGTTACTCAAAAAACTTCAGCTTCGGTTAACCTGCCTCTTTATGCTGAAGGCCGATAATCGATTTTCGGCCGAATGCCGAAACCGAAGCCGATTCTTCGGTCGAACTCTAGCATTTAGGCCCATAAGAATATATGTCTTGACTTATACACATCTATATTCCAAATTTCTCTTGTCTGGTCTTTCGAGTAATGGGGATAAAAATCAATAGAATTTAATTTCGAATTTGCGTACACCTTGATACGAGAAGTTTAGGAATCCTTTTCATTCAAACCACATTGGTTCTCTTTTACACAATAAAACAACCGAATTAAAATAATGGAAAAAATAAAAATTCTCTTAGATTTTCAAACAATTTAAATTGCTATGAGGAAATTTTAGTCCTTCTGTCCTTCGATTATTGTAACATTTTTGTCATACATAAATTTCATTCGAATAACATGAAGAAATGTCATAAATCGTGCAATTCAAAACTCATTATCTCTTGCACATATAGCATAAATGCAAAGCTTTTGTTAATTTGTATATTTAATAAATTTATGAAGAGTTCTTGAGGTTGATAAAACTTTGCTTTTATCAAACAAAGAAGAAAAAAAACTATATCTACAACTTACTGCCATACATTTGCGAACATGAGAACATGTTTGAAGGGGTTATCATTGCTGAGAAAAGTTTTTGTTTCATTTTTATTCTTTTCACTTTTCAAACGGGTGAACAGCAGCAACACTCAGACAAACACTCAACTATCCATCATAAGATCGTAGTTCTTGAATACAAACATATTCACCACTTTGATTTGAATAAAAACAATAGGGTTGCCAAACACCAACTAAAAATCTTGGTAACATTTTCAAAAAAGAGAAATATGTACACTAGAGGAGAGGTGTGCACATGACACGAAATTGTCGTGACTCACGAGTGAATCATGAGTCACGCTGACGGCAACGGCGTGAGTGTACGTGAGCGTAATTAACCAACCAAATGTCGTGCGTGAGTGTGAGTCAAGAAAATAATATCTTCGTGAGTGTGCGTGAGTAACGAATTTCGGTAAAACACGTTCATGAAAATAATCCCGCTGACGAACATAACATGCTTACGAGTTGAATTCATTTATAATTTTAGTGACATCCTAGGTGGTAAGAGTTTTATAACGCACTGGATTTTAACCATTCTCATGTTTTCAGCCAGGTTCTAAAAGTAAATCACTCATAAAATTATTCGTGAGTCACTACATTATTCGTGAGTCACGATATTTTTCGTGAGTCACGACATTTAAAAGATTTTCGTGCGTGAGAGTGCGCGAGTACAAATTTTCTTTACGTGAGTCCTACCAAAAAACATCGTGCGTGAGTGTGCGTGAATAAGATTTCTCCTTCGTGAGTGTGCGTGAGCACAATATTACTCACGTGCACACCTCTACACTAGAGCTTTTATTCTTCTACCTTCACGAACGAACCAATTTTATTCAATATCAAGTATTAGTCAAATATCATATCCGACTTTAGCAGAAATTGGCCGTATTATACTCAAAATAGCCACCACCGTGGATCAATAATATAATAGTTTTTTTTTCTTTCTATAGAAAATTTAGTCAAAATTTATTTCTAAAGAAAATTTAGTCAAAATTTTATTTCTATTGAAAATGTTGTGAAAATTTTATTTCTATAAAAAATTTTGCAAATGTTAGTTCCATAATAATTTTTTTAATATCTATGCCAAATTTTGTTAAAATTTTATTTCTAAAGAAAATTTTGTCGAAATTTTATTTGTATTGAAATTTGGTCAAAGCTTTATTATTGTATAATATGTTGTCAAAATTTTATTTCTATAGAAAATTTTATCAAAATTTTATTTCTGTAGAAAATTTGGTCAAAATTTTATTTCCATAGAAAATGTGGTCAAAATTTTATTTCTATAGAAAATGTGGTCAAAATTTTATTTCTATAGAAAATGTGGTCTAAATTTTATTTCTACAGAAAATTTTCTCAAAATTTTATTTATAAAGAAAATGTTCTCATGATTTTATTTCTATAGATTAGGTTAGGTTAGGTGGCAGCCCGATGTATCAGGCTCACTGAGACTATTCAGTCCATTGTGATACCACATTGGTGAACTTCTCTCTTATCACTGAGTGCTGCCCGATTCCATTTAAAGCTCACTGACAAGGGACCTCCTTTTTATAGCAGAGTCCGAACGGCGTTCCACATTGCAGTGAAACCACAGAGAAGCTTTGTAACCAGCATTACTGAGGTGGGATAATCCACTGCTGAAAACTTGTTGGTGTTCGATCGAAGCAGGAATCGAACTCAACTTGCAAGGCGAGCATGCTAACCATTGCACCACGGTGGTTTTTTTATTATTTCTATAGAAAATTTAATCAAATTTTTATTTCTATAGAAAATGTCAACATTTTATTTCTATAGAAAATGTTATCAAAATTTTGTTTATATAGAAAATTTTGTCAAAATATTACATATATAGAAAAATTTGTCAAAATTTTATTTCTATGGAAACTTTTGTCAAAATTTTTTTCTAGAGAAAATTTTTTCAAAATTTTATTTCTATAGAATATGTTGTGAAAATTTTATTTCTATAGATAATTTTGTCAAAAATTTATTTCTATAGAGAATTTTGTCAACATTTTATTTCTATAGAAAATTTTGTCAAAATTTTATTTCTATAGATAATTTTGTCAAAAATTTTTGTCTAATTTCTTTTCTATAGCAAATGTTGTCTAAATTTTATTTTTATATAAAATTTTGTCAACATTTTATTTCTATAGCAAATGTTGTCAAAATTTTATTTCTATAGAAAATTTGGGCAAAATTTTATTTCTATACAAAATTTTGTCAAAATTTTACTTCTATCGAAAATTTTGTAAAAATTTTACTTCTATAGAAAATTTTGTCAAAATTTTATTTCTATAGAATATATTGTCAAAATTTTACTTCTATAGAAATATATTTAAAATATTATATCTATAGAATTTTTGTTTTAAGAATTTATATAGAAAAAATTATATGGAAACTTTTGTCAAATTTTTTTTCTAGAGAAAATTTTGTCAAAATTTTATTTCTATAGAAAATGTTGTCAAAATTTTATTTCTATAGATAATTTTGTCAAAAATTTATTTTATAGAAATGTTTGTCAACATTTTATTTCTATAGAAAATTTTGTGAAAATTTTATTTCTATAGATAATTTTGTCAAAATTTTTTTCTATAGAAAATTTTGTCAAATTCCTATTTATATTTTGTCAAAATTTTATACCCTACAGAAAATTTTGTCACAATTTTATTTCTATAGAAAATTTTGCCAAAATCTTTTTTCTATAGAAAATTTTGTCAAAATTTTATTTCTAAAGCAAATATTATCAAAATTATCTTATTATAGAACATTTTTTTCAAAATTTTATACCTATAGAAATTTTTTTTAAAAATTTATTTCTATTGAGAATTTTGTCAGAATTTTATTCCTTTAGACAATTTTGTCAAAATTTTATATCTATTGAAAATATTGTCAAAATGTAATTTCTTTAGAAAATTTTGTCAAAATTTTATTTTTATAGAAAATTTAGTCAGAATTTTATTTCTATAGAAAATTGTGTCAAAATTTTATTTCTATAAAGAAATTGTAAACATTTTTATTTCTATAGGAAATTTTGTGAAAATTTTATTTCTATAGAAAACTTTGTCTAAATTTCATTTCTATAGAAAATGTTGTCTATATTTTATTTCTATATAAAATTTTGTCAACATTTTATTTCTATCGAAAATGTTGTCAAAATTTTATTTCTATAGAAATTTTGGTCAAAATTTTATTTCTATAGAAAATTTGGGCAAAATTTTATTTTTATACAAAATTTTTTCAAAATGTTACTTCTATAGAAAATTTTGTTAAAATTTTACTTCTATAGAAAATTTTACTTCTGTAGAAAATTTTGTCAAAATTTTATTTCTATAGAATAGTATTTAAAATATTATATCTATAGAATTTTTGGTTTAAAAATTTTATTTCTATTGAAAATGTTGTCAAAACTTTATATCTATAGAAAATGTTGTCAAAATTTTATTTCTATAGAAAATTTTGTCAACATTTTATTTCTATAGATAATTTTGTCAAACATTTATTTCTATAGAAAATTATTTAAAATTTTTATTTATAAAGAATATTTTGTCAAAATTTGATTTCTATGGAAAAAGTTTGTCAAAATTTTATTTCTATAGAAAATTTTATCAAAATTCTCTTGCTATAGAATTGTTTTTTCAAATTTTATATCTATAGAATTTTTTTTTTCAAAATTTTGTTTCTATTGAAAATTTTATCAAATTTTTATTTATAAAGAATTATTTGTCAAAATTTTATTTATAAAGAATTATTTGTCAAAATTTTATTTATATTGAAAATTTTGTCAAAATTTTATTTGTAAAGAATATTTCCTCAACGTTTTAGTTTTGTAGAAAATTTTGTCCACATTTTATTTTTGTAGAAAATTTTGTCGAAACTTTCTTCCTATAGAAAATTTTGTCAAAATTTTATTTTGTCAAAAATTTATATCTATAGAAATTTTTGTCTAAATTTTATTTCAATAGAAAGTTTTGTCAAGATTTTATTCCTTCAGAAAATTGTGTCGAGACTTGATTCTTTCAGAAAATGTTGTCAAAATTTTATTTTGAGAGAAAATTTTGTCAAAATTTTATATTTGTACAAAATTTCATTTTTGTAGAAAATTTTGTCAAAATTTGATTCCCCTTCGTTTTGTTTTGTTATTGTTGGTTTTGTTCTTTAAGCATTGTTGTTTTTTTTTTATTGCAGCTTAAAAAATTTGATTTCTATGAAAACTTTTATCAAAATTCTCTTGCTATAGATTTTTTTTTCCAAATTTTATTTCTATAGGAAATTTTGTCAAAATTTTATTTATATAGAATTTTTTCCAACATTTTAGTTTTGTAAAAAATTTTGTCAAAATTTTATTTTTGAAAAAAATTTTTTTAAAATTTAATTTTTGTAGAAAATTTTGTCAACATTTTATTTTGGTATAAAAATTTGTCAAAAGTTGATTTCTATAAAAATTTTTATCAAAATTCTCTTGCTATAGAAATGTTTTTTTTTTTTTTTTTTTAAATTTTATTTCTTTAGAAAATTTTATTTCTATAGAAAATTTTGTCAACATTTTATTTCTATAGAAAATTTTGCCATTTTATTTCTATAGAAACTTTTGTCAAAATTTTATTTTTACAAAGTATTTTCTCAACATTTTAGTTTTGTGGGAAATTTTGTCAAAATTTTATTTCTATAGAAAATTTTGTCACGATTCTCTTGCTATGGATTTTTATTTTTTAAAATTTTATATCTATAGAATTTTTATTAAAAATTGTATTTCTATAGAAAATTTTGTATCGATAATGTATCGACGTTCTCATATGTATTGATACATCATAAAACAAGTAAGTAAAGTCTAATGTCGGGCGGAGCCGACTATATTATACCCTTCACCCCTATGTAAGTCAAAATTTGTGTTACCATCTCAACTACTTCACATTTGCTGGAAGCTATATAAAGGAGAAAATTTTTTTACTTCTACAAAATCTCTACACAAAAAAAAAAATTCTGATTCAATCACGAAATTAATTGATCCAATTAATTTTTAATTGAAATGTCTTCAATCACAGAAATGATAGTATCAATTAAAAAAGTAATTGAAGGTCAATTAAAATGTTAATTGATCCAATAAAAAAATTAATTGATACTATTATTTTTGTGATTGATTTTTGTTTCAATTAAAAAATTTGTTGAATCAATTAAATTTTAAATTGAATATTTTTTAAAACTCAATTAAAATTTTAATTGGAAAAATTTTCGTGAAATTTTTTTGTGTGTAGAATTAAACGCTATCCAGTTTATTTATGGGAGCTATATATGATCTGAACCGATTTTGACTAAATTTGACATGTATAGTTAGAAGAATAATTCTGCTATCTATGCGAAATTTTACGTAAATGGGAGTATAACCTTGGCCCCCCTGGTCTTATGAGTGCAAATCGGACGGAAGATATATGGGAGCCATATCTAAATCTGAACCGATTTCAACCAAATTTGGCACAATTACCGATACTACTAAACGTACTCCTTGTGCGAAATTTGAAGAAAATAACGGCAAAACCCTGGATTTTGAGTAAGTTCAAATCGGACGAAAGATATATATGGGAGCTATATCTAAATCTGAATCGATTTTGACCATATTTGGCACATTCAATAGTATCGTTAAAAGTACCGCTTGTGCAAATTTTGAAGTAAGTCAGGGCAAAACTCTGGCTTTTGAGACCATATAAGTCCAAATCGGGCGAAAGATATATATGTGAGCTATATCTAAATCTGAACCGATTTTAACAAAATTTGACACATTTAACGATACTATTAAACGTACCTTGTGCAAAATTTGAAGCAAATCACGGCAAAACTCTGGCTTTTGTGGCCATATAAGTTAAATCGGACGAAAGATATATATGGGAGCTATATCTAAATTTGAACCGATTTCAATCAATTTTACCAAGCATTGGTAGAATGTCAATTCTACCCTCTGTGCAAAATTTCACGAAGATCGGTAGTAAACTTTGGCATCTGTGGTCATATGAGTCTAAATCGGACGAAAGATATATATGGGAGCTATATCTAAATCTGAACCGATTTGGTTGATATTTTGCAAGATTTTCGACATTCATAAAATATTTGGATGTACGGTACTTCAAGAAAATCGGTTGATAAACACGCGGACTATGACCAAATCGGGGATAAATATATATGGCAGCTATATCTAAATCTGAACCGATTTTTTCCAAAACCAATAGCGATTGTCTCTGTCCCAAGAAACGGCCCTATGCCAAATTTTGGGGACGATTGGACTTAAATTGCGAGCTGTACTTTGTGCACAAAATTACATATACAGACAGACGGACATCGCTAAATCGACTCAGAATTTAATTCTAAGCCGATCGGTATACTAAAAGATGGGTCTATGACGACTATTTCTTGGCGTTACATACAAATGCACAAACTTATTATACCCTGTACCACAGTAGTGGTGAAGGGTATAAAAGCACGGACGCAGGCATATTTAGTTGGCAAATAACTTTCATAAAAAACAGAAGTAAACTCTCTCTAAAATTTTTGATTATTTTTTTTACAAAAGCTTTTATGTAAATATAAATTGGTTGTGTTTCTCGTTCATTGTGTACTAATATTTTTTATTTATGTAGATCCCCGTCGAAGACTAACTATGTTAGTCGAAATATTGGATAATAAATTTAATAAGTAATCAAAAATCGTAAAAAGAATTTTTTATTAAAAGCCGAAATAATAAAATAAATTAGAACAACAAGTCAAGAAAACTAAGGACATTTTGTCAGAATTTTATATCTATAGAAAATTTGAAGAATTCTACCAATCTACCAAAGAGTAAAAAATCTACCATTTTTGGTAGAATTCTACCAATTGTGGCGACCTTGATTGCACCGGTCAAATGGGTAGACAGACAGACAGACGGACATTGTTATATGGTTTTGGAATTTCTCATTGATCAGGAATTTTTAAACTACATCCAGTCGGAAATTGATATTTCGATGTGTAATAAACGGATTCGTAAACTCAATATATTTCCATCCGTCACCATCCTATGATGGTGGATATCAAAAAAAGTAGCAAAATGACGAAGAACTCTAGACATCGTTGTAGCCATCAAATAAAGAAGAATAGAGGGCAAATGAAGAAAGAACACGAAACAAACTTAAAACATGCATACATATGTTTGAAAGATGTTTAACAATGGTAAAAGTTTTACGATTTTTTTTCTTGGTCTTCACAAACTTATTATGCCCTATGACTGCAGGCAAGTAGATGCGTATATTCAAAGTTAGGTTCTCACACGATGGATGGGGTTGGAGAGAAACCATTTTCGTTTTTGTATTCTTTACTGCGACAGACATGGCCGTTGTTTTCATCATACAAAGATTGCTCTTTTGTGGTTTTCTTTATGTGAAACTGAACTAAGACAACCTTAACGAGAGAATCCAATATAGGCAACTTAAGATATATGAACGAACGATTTCTTTGTATATATATGTGGGGTACATGAAAACTAAAAAAAAATCCATGAGTTCATAGGCTAAAAAGTACAAGATAGACATGTGGGCACGTGTGTGTGTGTGTGTGTGTGTGGAAAACCTATGATAATGGTGCATTCGAAAAGTTTATTGAGAAAACTTCATTTAAATGTCATTAGGACATTTTAGTGGCCAAGATTTATGATTGGTTACAATCCTCGGTTGCCAGTCTGGTGGAATATAACAAAAGTTTTGCCAGTCTAGTGGAATATAACAAAAGGTTTGAAAGGTCTTTTCTTTTTGACAAAAGCTGGGGAAAATTTGTTGTAC
Organism: Haematobia irritans; assembly: GCF_050003625.1. Lineage (NCBI taxonomy): Eukaryota > Metazoa > Arthropoda > Insecta > Diptera > Muscidae > Haematobia > Haematobia irritans. The sequence goes on along the minus strand of NC_134397.1, from coordinate 238,383,886 downwards.
TGATTTAGCTTTTATTTGCGCAAAAATATATTGTAAATAGGTTAGGTTGTAGAGGATGACATCAATTTTTGTGTTGAAATTGATGTCCACTTAGAACAGTATAGGTCCATTGTGATTACTCGATGTGATCTTTCCATCTTTTTCCTTCCGATGCGGTCCGCTTTGTCCCAGAGCTTCCTCCTGCTCGTTCTCTTTGAAAGAAATCTCAGAACAACCAACCAGAGGGGAGCCACCGTGGTGCAATGGTTAGCATGCCCGCCTTGCATACACAAGGTCGTGGGTTCGATTCCTGCTTCGACCGAACACCAAAAAGTTTTTCAGCGTTGGATTATCCCCCCTCAGTAATGCTGGTGACATTTCTGAGGGTTTCAAAAGCTTCTCTAAGTGGACTGGAACGCCGTTCGGACTCGGCTATAAAAAGGAGGTCCCTTGTCATTGAGCTTAACATGGAATCGGGCAGCACTCAGTGATAAGAGAGAAGTTCACCACTGTGGTATCACAATGGACTGAATAGTCTAAGTGAGCCTGATACATCGGGCTGCCACCTAACCTAACCTAACCAATCAACCAGAGGCCCTGATGAATGCAAGTATGTCCCTTAAGCTGCACTCCCGCAGATCAGTGAGATCCTGAAAGAAAAAGGAGCCCAGTATCTTGTTTCTTCTAAAGGATAAAGCTGGACACTGGCACAGGAAGTGGTACGAGTCCTCCGTAATTTCCGGATCCAGGTACCATCTACAGATATCATCGTCTTTAAGTCCTATTCTTACCATGTGTTTTCCAAGTGTGTTATGCCCTGTTATGATACCAATAAGTGGCCGCAATTTTTCTCTGCTCATCGACATCAAAATTTCGCAGTTCCTAGGTTTCTTTTCGTCCCATATCAACTTGGTTTGCTCGCAACCAACCGAAGAAACCCAGCGTCTTCGCCATAGATCCTCATATTTTACCTCTATCCTGTAATGATAAGAAGACAGTGGAGGAAAAACGTCTGCTAGGACATTATTCGTTCCACGTGCGCCCTCCTTAGCCAGCACATCCGCTTCCCCATTTCCTATTATCCCATAGTGCCCAGGTACCCAGGACAGAGTTATATTATGCTGTTCAGTGAGAACCTTGAGTTCTCTACGATAGCGCCTGACTACCTTAGACCTTATGTCAGCACTGCACAATGCCTTGACTGTCGATGAGGAAGCTGATATCGTTTCTGAATAACGGCCTCAACAACAGCAACTCAGCAGCCTTTGTGATCGCAGAAATCTCAGCCTGAAAAATACTGCAATCACTATCCAGCGTGTAAGACACCCTTATTTCTAGTTCACTGCATATCACAATGGACTGAATAGCCTAAGTGAGCCTGAATCTTAATCGGGCTGCCACTTTAACCTTTTTAACCTAGTTCACTGCAATAGATTCCGCTGCCGGTTCTTTCCTCCATCTTTGACCCGTTCGTATACATTTTCAGGGTTCCGAAGGGTATCCTCCTGTCTTCCAACTCCTCTATACTTGGTATAATGTATGTCGGTTTGTTATGATAAACAGGCTCCGTGGCCATATGGTCCGTCTCTCTATACTGCCCGGCCAGAATCTCAGTCCTCTCCAGCGTGTTCAATCTCTTAAGTATCAGAAGTGTCAGTTCCGCCGTCTTCCTTACGTGTAAATCGAGTGGGATAACTCCCATCAGTACCTCCAAAGCGGCAGTGGTTGTGGTCCTCATAGCGCCTGTGATGTAAATAAGTGCAGTCCTATTTATCCTATTTTTTGTCAACATATGATTTTGGTGGTTCACGATTGTCCACCAAACATGACAACCATATGTAGCCACAGGTCTTACTACCGCGGTATAAAGCCAGCCAAAAAGAGAAGGCCTCATTCCCCATCTCTGCCCGACCAATTTCTGGCACGAGTATAATGCCGCATAGGCCCTCTTTATGCGATCCGCAGTATTCTCCATCCAGTTTAGTTTGGAATCCAAAAGAACTCCCAGGTACCTTGCTGATGTCGAGAGGGACAGTTTCGTGTCCTGGAATTCAGGCGACTTGTAACCGACAACCTTTCTCCTCCTGGTGAACAGTTGTAGCACTGCTACTTTAGTTGTTTCCAAATTAATAATTCGAAATTTCAGTTGGTGGTTGTTAAGTTGCCTCATTATGAGATTTACGTTCGATATATGCTTTTGGACAATTTAAGAAGGCCATGATTTTTTTTGAAACATTTTTGGAAATTTCAACTTGCTTTTAATTCATACCAAATAATTTTAGAAAACTAGGCAGGCCATGATTTTCTTAAAAATCAGTTTTTCTTTCATTATGCCAACTACTAATTTAAAATACTTTCTTGAATATATTTGGTTCTCCTGTACTTGCCTTGAGAATTTTGTTTCTAACCATAGCAAGCTTTGGATTTTGGTTGTGACAAAATAAAAGGAGAAAAGAAGAAAAAAAGATATTTGAAACTGGAATAGTTCGGTCGCTTTTGTGTGATAATAGACTCTGTAACAAAAGTAAAAATTTTATAAATTATAGAGAGCTTGGTGACCGCGAGTAATTGATTATATAAACAATTATTGAGGAACTTATTCTGTGAAATCATCGATAATATTATTTCCTGCCGTTTTGAATTAGTTCTAATATTCTGGACTAGAAAACTCCATTTGGGTTTGCCAATTTTGTCTTGCTGACCATTAAGGCAGAGAAAGCTGATGATTTTCGTTCGATATATTGCCAGTTTTCAAGAATACAACGAATAAGAAGGACAATCACAAATTTTGGATTTTCAATATCCTTGTGGGGAGATAGTTTCTCAAGAACGCTGCAAAGGATTTATGTGAAACATATTTTTGATTCCCGGCTATTGGGCTGATATTGGTGAAGATTCCTAATCAGTTGGTTTCTGGAAACCCCAGATTTTTGAATATCAAGATTGAATATTTCTGGGGGTTTGCTGTAGGCAAGGGGGCTCCTGCAGGTAAAAGGGGCACTCTAACGCACTGGTGTTGGAGTTGAGCGAGTGGAGCGATATGACCGATTGCCTATTGTTGTTGTGGACTGTATATTCGGTTACAGAGGTCGGCTAATCTCACCAGAGCAAGGAGTTCCTGGGCAAGAGGAGATGAGAAGAGTTACTTGTGGGATAGAATCTCTCAGGGAGTTCAATCCACACAAGTATGTTTACCCGAGTGGAGGAGATAGAGAAGAGATAAAATAAAACCAAGTGAAATCAGTTCAAGGTACCAGATTTATTAGGGTTGATGTTCCTCACCAGTATAAATGCAGTTTTGTGTAAGGTTGATTCAAGAGTGATAAAATGTAGGTCACTACCTACCAAGAAAACTAATGATTTATATTTTATCTTTTAGTACATAAAAATTCATTTTGATGACATTCGTTGTCACACTTAACGATAATAATAATAATTTTCAAACTGTAGAATTCAAGTTAACTTAATTCAAAAAAACCGTTACAAATTGAGTTCAAATATATTAAGTATAAACCCATAGGTTTATACATGGCGCCCGGCCTAGGATGTAGCTGGTCTGTGGCTTGCGCAAAGTACAGACGCAAGTGAACGGATTGCATCCGATAGGACGTGAGTATCGATTGTTGGCTGTTGGCCGCGGTTGTTGCTGTTGGTTGTACTAGGACGTGCGATATTGTTCTTTTTTTGTTGTTTGCGTTTATAACTTCGTTTTGCATGTGAGTCACCACCTCGTTGCTGCTGTGTACCTCTTCGTTCAGTTTGATGGTTCGATGATGGGTTTTTTCGATGTGGATGCAACATCGTGTGGTGGTAGTTTTGGCATTTCCGACATTTGTTCTTAGATGTGCATTTTGCTACAGTATGACTTTTCGCTAAACAATTGATGCAGTATTTGTGTAGCCTTACAGTGCGACTTCTTTCCAGCGGCGTAATTTTTGCGAATCTGGGGCACACACGAATGCTGTGGAAGCCTTTGCATACCATGCACCGATACAAATTAGACCTACGGATGGCGCTGTAAGAGTATAAATTCAGAGATTTGTTAGTGTAAATACATTCTTCACGATCGTGAAGAGCGTGGTGATTATGTAAATGTTAGTAGCTTGGTTGTTAAGAATTTTCGGCGTCTAGAAAGGGTAAATGACACAACTTTACAATGGGACGACTAACGAGCCCGGTCGCAGTTCGAACATCAACTATTCGTATATTACCATCTGGCCCACAATGAGTTTGCTCGATGCGTCCTAATCGCCATTCATTTGGAGGCATCAAATCGTCGATTAAGACTACCAAATCTCCAATTTGGACATTTCGATTTGGTTGCTTCCATTTATATCGCTTTTGTAGGGACTTGAGATAATCATCTTTCCATTGTATTGCAAACTGATGATGCAAAGCTTTTAGCTTAGTCCATCGATTAACTACAGATATATTTTGGGTGAGTGGTTCCGGCAAAGACAACATGGGAGCTCCTTTTAAAAAATGACCTGGTGTGAGGGCTGTTAGATCCGATGGATCCTCGGATATTGCGCTAATCGGACGAGAGTTAAGAACTCCCTCTATTCGAGCCAAAACTGTCGCCAGTTGTTCGTAAGTAAATTTATGGGACCCAGCCACTCTTTTGAAATGGTGCTTAAAACTTTTAACGGCTGCTTCCCAGAGCCCGCCCATATGTGGGGCATGAGGTGGAATGAAATTCCACTCAAATCCATGAGCACCATACTTGTCCGATATATCCTTCGTGGCAGATTTTATAAATTTGGAAAATTCTCTCAAAAGTACCCTGCTGGCACCAACAAAATTACGCCCATTATCCGATACTACCCTTCTGGGTAGTCCTCGCCTCCCAACGAAGCGAGCGAATGTGGCCTCAAAGGCCGGCGACGATAAGTCGGAGCAAGGTTCTAAATGGATGGCCTTTGTCGAGAAACATACAAATACTGATACGTAACCTTTTACAACGGGGGCCTTTCGTAAGTGGGATGTTCTGAGCTCAAACGGACCCGCGAAATCGAGTCCGGTTACATGAAAGGGGGGCGTAATGGTACACCTATCTAGAGGTAAAGGTGCCATGATTTGTGAACATGATTTTTGTTTAAAAATAGTGCAAACTTTGCACCTACGGATAATGGATTTCACTCTTGGTTTCAATCTTGAAATATAGAATTCTGTTTGCACCATCCGACACATAAGGATGCAATCGGCATGTACTAAAAAATTATGTAGGTGCGAAAGAAACAGAGTACAGAGCCTAGAATTTCCGGGAAGAATTATGGGGTGGCTTTCATTATATGGTAATGCCGAATGCGCTAGACGGCCGTTTACACGAAGGATGTCATCTTGATCTATAAAAGGATTGATTGGGTTCAATGGGCTGTCTTTCGGTAATGGACTCTTTCGTAAAATAGCATCATATTCCCTTTTGAAGTATTGCTTTTGGATTATACTAATCAATCTCTTCTTTGAGAATACTATTTCGCTATGAGTCAGATCAATAGAGGAGTGGGTGACAACATCGACATTATGACGCAGACGGTTGTAAAATCGGAAAATATAAGATACAACTCTTAAAGCTTTTGTATATGACGAGAATCTGTCTAGAATGTCCGAAGTTTCTGAACTAACGTTAAAGGCCTGCACCCTTCTTCCAGTTTCGGGAGTGGGAATGGGATTGCTCTTTGGCCAGGTTGCTGGTGGATTTGTTAACCATGATGGACCATTCCACCATAGTAAATTATTTTGAAGTTCCTGCGGCCTGCAACCCCTTGTACCCAAATCGGAAGGATTGTCGTGTGTGGACACGTGTCGCCACTGTGCTCGTGGAACAAGGGTGTGAATCTTGGACGTGCGATTTGCAACATATGTTTCCCAAGACCACGGAGGTTTTGAAAGCCATCCGAGAACAATGGACGAGTCTGTCCATAGAATCATATCAGAGTTCTTCAAATCAAATAGATTGACTATATAGTTTACCAGCTTCGCAAGCAATTCTGCTCCATTAAGCTCCAACCGTGGCAAACATACTGTTTGCAGTGGCGCAACCTTGCTTTTTGCGACTAGAAGATTCGAATACGCAACATAACCAGAAGCTTGCACTCTTATATAGACGCAGGCACAATAAGCTGCCTTAGACGCGTCTGAGAATCCATGAATTTGGATTTTATCGGAAGGCATGTATTGGATCCAACGAGGAATCCGAATAGAACTTATATGCGAGAAGTCGAAATACAATTGTTCCCATGACCGACGAGAATCCTCACTGATTATATCATCCCAACCACAACCTTCTAGCCACAGTTGCTGCATTAATATTTTGGCCCTTATTACAATAGGTGTTATCCACCCAGCTGGGTCAAAGAGCTGTGCCACCATTGATAAAATGTGTCTCTTGGTCAGGCTTGATGGACTTTGAACTGGATTCATAACGTATGTAAAGGAATCTGTCAACGCATTCCACTTGATACCAAGTGTTTTGGTTGAACTTGCCTCATCGAGGCGCAAAAAATCTGTATCATATAAGTCCTCTGGTGATAAGTGTTCTAGAAGTTGAGAATCGTTAGCTGTTATCTTCTTTAAGGGGAATCCTGCAGAAGATAGAGTGATCATGAGCTGAGATTGGATTTGCTTCGTTTCAGCGATCGAATAACCACCTGCAAGAATATCATCGACATAGGTCTCCTTTCGTAATACTGATGCTACCTTTGGGAACTGCCGCTCACAGTCAGAAGCAAGTTGTAATAATGACCGGATGGCCAGATATGGAGCGCAGTTTAAACCGAAAGTCACGGTTTTAAGCTGGTAGTCTTTAACCGGGCTATTGGCGTCTCGTTGATATACAATTCTTTGAAAGCAGCGGTCATCGGGATGTACAAGTATTTGCCTGTACATTTTTTGTATATCGCCACAAAAAACATATTTGTATTTTCTCCAATTCAGAACCGTTGAAATTAATTCGGTCTGAAGAGTGGGTCCGGTTAATAAAACATCATTTAAAGAAAATCCGGATTTGGATTTTCGGGAGGCATTAAACACAATCCTCACTTTCGTGGACTTGTGTTCGGGTCGCACAACAGCGTGGTGTGGAAGATAGAATGAATTACATTTCCCATTTGAAGAAATTTCTACATTCGATGTTTCTTCCATATGCCCTAAGGAGAGATACTCTTCTAGAACAGCATTGTATTGAGTTTGGAGGTCCGGATTCTTCATTAAAGTTTGCTCTATTCTTTTAAGCTGACCTAGAGCAAAAAATCGGGAAGATCCCAGATATACCGATTCTGGAAAATCTTTATTGAAAGGTAGTCTTACGATGTACCTTCCATCTTCGTGACGTGTAGTCGTACTCGCATAAAGCTCCTCACAATATCTCTCATCTTCCGAAAGAGGGCGTGAGCAAGGTATTTCTTCGATTTCCCAAAACTTTCGTAAAACTTTTTCAAGAGAGGGAGCGTCGTTCGGAGCAACATTAGTCGTGAACGAATGAATTTGCTCCGATTTCATAGGCCCACTAAGAACCCAACCGAAAACCGTATTGTAGGCGGAGGTATTCCCACAAACGTTTTTCCTGACACCTTCCATATTTATAAACCGTTCTGAGTCGTTCCCCAAAACGAGATCAATTTGAGCCGATTTATTAAAATTCGGATCAGCTAAGTCGATGTCTTCCAGTCGGTGGGAGTTGGGAATCGTGAAAGACATAGCTGGTAAATGTTGAGTTACCTTGGGTAAAACAATAGCGTTCACAGAGAATCTTAAATCATATCGATAAGAGTATAAACAAATTTCACATTCTTTGTTGGCTGTCTGATTTTTACCCCCAATACCATAGATCTCAAACTGTGCAATTTTCGAGGGAATTCGTAAAAGTTTCATAAGCTTCTCCGTAACAAAGGTTCGCTGTGAGCCAGGGTCGATGAGTGCACGTGCAGTAAATAATTCTCCCCTAATGTCAATTTGAACCAACGCAGTTCTAAGTAAAATTACTTCGTCGTTAGAGGCAAAATTGGAATGTACCTGGGAATTTTGGTTCGAAGAGGATGGAATATTGTCCAAAGCTTGCCTTTCGGGTTTATTCCCCGGATGAGACGACCTATTCTCCACCGGGTCACTACTTTGGTTCTTGCCGTCAGACCTATTCAAATGTAGCAAAGAGTGATGCATTTTGTGACAGATAATACATGTATTTTTACTTGTGCATTTCTGTTTAGAATGATTGGGAGAGAGACAATTGTTACATAACTTGTTTTTAAAGGCGAAATCAATTCTCTCTTGTTCCGAGAATCTTCTGAATTTCGGACAAATGCGTATGGAATGATCGGAGTTGCCTAGTGGACAAGAAGAGTTCAATCTCTCCTGCGAAGAGTAAGTCTGAGCTTTCTGCATGCCACCACTGTATTTGTCTTTAGTGGATCTTATGCTAGATAACCTTTCAACAATCTCAAATCGATTAATCAAGAATGCATCTAACTGAGACCACATCGGTAGCTCATTGTGGGTCTTTAGGGACTCTTCCCATAGGGAGAGAGTTTTATCGGGAAGCTTAGTGGAAATCAAGTATATCAGAATTGGATCCCAATGATCCACATTAACTGATAGTGTCTTCAGAGTCGCTAAACAATCGTTCACTGTAGATTGGATTCTTTGTATAGTTTCACTAGTTTCCACTGTGGCGTTTGGAATATTGAAAAGTATCTTTAACTGATTGTCCACGAGTACACGTTTATTCTCGTATCTGGACCTCAAAGCATTCCATGCCAAATCAAAATTCTCATCACAAAGTGGATAGCGTTTCACTATTGCCCCAGCTGGGCCCTTAGTCTTATTTCTGAGATGGTATAACTTCTGGGCTTTCGTCAACTTTGGGTGGTTTCCGTAGACCGCCGTGAACATGTCACGGAATGAGGGCCACTCTTCGTACCCGCCCTCAAAAACCTCGGTGTCGCAGGGGGGGACCTTGATACATATACCGGAATAATCAGTGTACTGATCGGATAAGCTTTGACGAGGACTTGGTAAGTCATTCGGGGATATAGCCAATCTGGATGCTTCATTCCTAGGATTAGGGGAAGCTCCGACCTTCATCAAGTCGACCAGCCGAGATTTCGCAACATAGTATGTTTCCAAGCAAACATTGTAATTTACACTTGCCTTGTCTTTAAGTGTTTTGGGAACATCTGATGCTGGCGATAACATCACAGTTTCATATGATGTTTGAACCTTTCGCCATCTTTGCTCCAGATCCTCCACTCTGACCTGAAGCAATGATTCTGTCTGTTCCAGAACATTGAGCTTCTCGATTGCACTACATAATATTATTAATTGATCACAATCGAACAAAAATCTGTCCTGTATTATAGGGGTTTCATCCGAAACAGACCCATTCTCACCCATTGGCTCAGTCATTTTCCGAAAAATACCCTTGAATACCCAGACAGGCTAAACGAAACGTAAAACAAACGATTTACAACTCAATCAGATTGTTTGTGAACTAATGTTGAGAAGAAAATAGTGAATGGCAGTAATCAACAGAATTACCGTGAAATCTCGATGACTATCAACCCGACGATATCAAATTCATTAGATTTGATAAAATCAGAGTGCAGTGAATACAAAGAGTGAGATATTGAACAGAGATATTAGTGTAAGTCCAAGGAACATAAATATTCAAAATATAATTGCAACTGTCCCAAGATATAAAGGGTTGCGTTCCCTCACATGAAGAGATTTTCATAAAAATGATAAGATTGTAAAGCAGATATTCTGCTTCTAAGACGAATTGAATTCCAAATGGGTATGTTTGCGCGAAAGACTCATCCAACATAAAAATCAAGCAATGCAAATGCGTCAGTTTCCACGGGATTACTATATATGTATAGTTTTTTACAGGGTTACTATAAACCTTTAGTACAAACATTAAAACAATGAAATCGTATAGTTTTCACAGGGTTACTATACAACCTTTTGTACAATTTGTAGAAAATTAAGAGTGTATAGTTTTTACTGGGTTACTATACAACCATTGGTACAAACATTAGAACAATTAAATCGAATAGTTTTCACAGGGTTACTATAAAACCTTTCGTAAAAACCCCGAAAATTAAGAGTGTATAGTTTTTACAGGGTTACTATACAACCATTGATACAATTTTTTTTTGAAAAATGAAAGCGTATAGTTTTCACAGGGTTACTATAAACCTTTGTAAAAAAATTCAGCGATATACGAGAGTATAGTTTTTACAGGATTACTATAAAACCATTGACATAATAAATTTTTGCAACATAGCAGAAATAAAATAACGGTTCAAATAATATAACCCATTTTAAATCAAATTTTTATGATTCGCCTATAGCCCCATAAGTTAACTATAAAATCGTATGATATTTACTAAATGATTTGAAATCAAGATGTTCAAGCATAATAGCCAGGGTAACTATAACCGTTTGATCAAAACTAAAAATCGGTTGAACCATATGGAGAACTAAAAAATTTGATTTTAGTTTCTCTATTTCGAGAGGGAAATAGCTCCTTATTCAATACGAACAGAAATGGAACGTTTTTGATATTCGTCAAGAACATGTAAAACTTCTGCCTGAAAAATTGAATGAAATCTCAGGCCAAAAATGTAAGAATTATCAAACGAAACATCAAAGTATTCCCACATAAATGAGATAAGCTTCCCAAATGGAAAAACTCAAAATGGCTTGAATTCACTTGACTTGATGCAAAATGAAAACAATCGAAGTATATTCAAATTAAGGGGGTTTCAAAACTTTTCCGACCGTTAAATAAACTGTCGTCAGATTTGCCTAAATATATCATTAAATAATCGTTTGAACATTTCCTGCTGAAACAGAATGTTGTAATATGTTCCTTTACCACGTATGTATTTAAAAATTTCAACGTCAACGTTTTTTCCCCCGTTTTTCAAGAATATGATTTTCAAAATATGTTTAAGGATTTGAAAATAGGGTTAGTTCTGTTATTGTCTAACTATATATAAAATATGTAGAAATATCTATTTTCAATTAAATGTTCCAATCTTTGAATATCGTTAGATCAATTTATTGGTAATTTTTCCAAGTGTGTGATTCTTCTTTCTGTAATTCCGAGTGGTGCATGTGTATGTAATGTTAATTTGGAAGAGATTTATTATGGAATGTATGGTGATACTTTTAAGAGTGGAGTGTGGATGTAAAGTGAGTATAACAGTATGTTGTACAGTATGAACGCTGAAAGAGTACTAATTTGGTTGTTCCAAGAGAATGTTGTGTGGTATCTGTGAAGTGAGTGTAACAGAATGTTGCACTGTATGCGTGATGAAAGAGCAATAATTTGATCACTCTTTATTAACCGTCTTTATTGTTCGTTTACTCTGGTTTATGTTATGGGATGGAACTTGTGGGAGATTATATGCGTATTCGATTTTCTGCTTATTTTCAAAATTTATTTATATGTATTAGGGTGGAGATTAGTATAATTAAAAAATGAAAAAAAAGCGTAATTACCTTTTTTCATAAATATTTGATAATGATGCAATTTTATTTTATTTAGCTTCAGGTTTTTTTTCCGAACGATCGATATACGTTAGTTAAGATGCTTTTTTTTTTTTTTTTTTTTTTTTTTTTTTTTTATTATATGTTATTAATTCCACAATAATGTGTTCCAAAGCTTGATATAGGAAAACTCTCTCTCTCTTAACCAGATATATGAATTCACATTCAAAATAAAAATTGTAATGATGAAGATGTTGACATTTTCTTGAACACTGAAAACACTATTGGTTGTCTTGTATGATTCGTGTAGGCTTATTTCATTACTCCTCTCCTATGCAAATAACTCCCTTTGAGCTACAAGTATACATACATAGGAACGGTGGAATGAAACTTGAAATACAACATGACCATATATGGGCATAAAGATCATAAAACCAAGATGAAAAAGGCGCGACAAGAAAGATAATGAAAATTTAAAGATGGAGGAATGACAAAGGCTAGATAATCAGAAACCGTTGTTCATGTATCGATAGATATATATGTACGTGTATTCTTTTCTTCTCCTTTTTGTTTCTTTATTTTTTCATATATATATATATATATATATATATATATATATATATATATATATATATATATATATATATATATATATATATATATATATATATATATATATATATATATAAATATATATAAATCACATGTGCATGTTACGTAACTTTATTGCCAAAAATTATTTATGTTTTTTCCCTTTTTTTTACATATGCTTAAAGGCACATATATAGCTAACAAACGTATGCGGTATATAGGATACGGACGGACTTTCTTTTTCCCACTTCTCCAACGAGTTACGTAAATCTCAGTATTCTTTCCGTGTTAGAAATTAAGATTTGCACTTGATAATTTCATTATTATTATTTCTTTTCTCAGCAATTGACAGTGTTTATTAACTTTTAAGATTTTTGTATAAGTTTGACGCCATTAACAAACTTTTTCGAATATTTCCCACCTATCTTTCTCTTAGCCCACAAACTTGGGTTTTCAAAACTTTGCTTCCTTTAATAATTTTCAACAATTTCTTTTTCGTTACACACTTAACATATTTTTTACCACACTTTTGCAACGACATGCACCACAAATCATCCGTATTAAAATTATAATAAGCATGGCTTACCGAAACCGATAATTGACTGACATGATAATGGATTTTATCATTCTCGTTTACCTCATTTCTCCTCGTTGTGAGATTTGTGTCTCTGCTGCTGAATTCCTTCTTACTCTCTTCGAGAGGACCATGAATATTTCTGGGGGTTTGCTGTAGGCAAGGGGGCTCCTGCAGGTAAAAGGGGCACTCTAACGCACTGGTGTTGGAGTTGAGCGAGTGGAGCGATATGACCGATTGCCTGTTGTTGTGGACTGTATATTCGGTTACAGAGGTCGGCTAATCTCACCAGAGCAAGGAGTTCCTGGGCAAGAGGAGATGAGAAGAGTTACTTGTGGGATAGAATCTCTCAGGGAGTTCAATCCACACAAGTATGTTTACCCGAGTGGAGGAGATAGAGAAGAGATAAAATAAAACCAAGTGAAATCAGTTCAAGGTACCAGATTTATTAGGGTTGATGTTCCTCACCAGTATAAATGCAGTTTTGTGTAAGGTTGATTCAAGAGTGATAAAATGTAGGTCACTACCTACCAAGAAAACTAATGATTTATATTTTATCTTTTAGTACATAAAAATTCATTTTGATGACATTCGTTGTCACACTTAACGATAATAATAATAATTTTCAAACTGTAGAATTCAAGTTAACTTAATTCAAAAAAACCGTTACAAATTGAGTTCAAATATATTAAGTATAAACCCATAGGTTTATACAAAGATATTTCATCTACATTGCGAGAACATTTAATTACCAAGGATACGTTATCATATAGAGGGATTTATTTCATTAATTGCATAAGAGAAATAGGAAAAATTATTTCATTAACAAAACTTTACGAAGACGTTTGTCTCCATGTGAGAATTCCTAGAAAAATTTTATTTGTTTTTTCATAAAAATACATTTTTTTTATTTCCGAATTATTTCAGTTAAATACATTATAACTTTTCTTTATCGATATAATTAACAATTTTTTTATGTTTTAAATTCATTTGAGTCAATTTTCATTTAAGATTTTATTTAATTTATAAATGTTAATGTATACCTAAAAATTAGAATTCACTTCACTTATCCACTAATCAGATAATTTTTTTTATAAAAATTTACCTTTTTCGTGAGCTATGCAATTTTGAAATATATATAATATAGATTTTATACCCTTTAAAAAAAAACAATAGATCCGAAGTCATCAGGGCTGAAGACAACTAAGGATTAATTTGGTGAGTCAAAATTTATTTATTTCATTTTTGTATATGCTCAAAATTACACTTTAATATTTAAATATTTTACTATATCACACCTTTAAAATGTTAGCCAGATTTTAATTATATACGATTAATTTTGTTCTAATTCAAAAAATCAATTTTATCTTTCGGTCAAATTTAAAACATTTCTCCTAAGTCATTTTTAGTATGTTTAATAACTTTTATTAATAAATTTTATTTAGTCAGGATTTTTCTTGCAATATTTGTTACCCTATATTTATGTAAATATAATCTATTGAAATGAATTTTTAAGTTTTACTTTTCCTTACGAAAGGTGAAAAACTCATTGTAGAAGATGGCAATGCAGGTCAACATACAAATGTTGACATGGTTGAGTGGGAGGTTTAAGAATAGGCGGCAAGTCGACATCTAATGCAGCCCTTTTAAACAAACGTCATTCAAAATTTTTAGTTTCTATTTTTCTCTAATATCCCTTCTTTGATCATCTGTGTCCTATCAAAAGAGCTACCTTATTTTACTTATATGATAATGATTCCGTGTCTGCTTCTAAAGAGCAAGAACCGCCCAAGACTGAGCACGGCCGGCGGCAAGGAGGTAGCCAATCTCGGAGGAAGCAGGGCCCGTGAAGGTGGATCGTTACACAGTACCAACTCCGTTTTTCCAGGGTTCATCCCTAATCCGCATCCTTGTGTCCACTCCGAAAGATACTGCAAAGACCCGCTCAGCACATCCGAAATAGAGTCCAGGACTTTCCCCGATACCATTATCACAATGTCATCCGCGTATGCCACTACCTGTATGCCCCTACTGGTCAGCCCAGTCAATACCTCGATCACCACCAGTAGCCATAGCAAAAAGTGATATTACCCCCCCCCCCCCCCTGCGGCAATCCTCTAGTGGTTCTAGCCCTCCTTGTGGAGTTCGCTGGCTCGACCACCATGTCCCTGCTTAGCAGCATCACCTCGATCCACTTTATAACGAATTTCTCGATACCATTCTTCTCTAACTTTATCAATTTTGTACTTCATCAATTTTGTACTTTATCAATTTTCTACTTTATCAATTTTCTTATAATTAAAAGCACCTTCAATGTCCAGAAACGCCGCCAATGTATATTCGCCATATGTCATGTATTTTTCTATGTGCTGCACCACTGAGTGCAGGGCAGATTCTACAGATCTACCATTAATGTACGCATGCTGACAGATTGATAGTTTCATGCCTAGCTGGTTTCTATGATCATACAGTGTCCTCTCCATCGTCTTTAGCAAGAACGATGATAAGCTTATTGGTCTAAAATCC
Source organism: Haematobia irritans (assembly GCF_050003625.1). Lineage (NCBI taxonomy): Eukaryota > Metazoa > Arthropoda > Insecta > Diptera > Muscidae > Haematobia > Haematobia irritans. The sequence goes on along the minus strand of NC_134397.1, from coordinate 238,368,723 downwards.
TTCGCCGTTCCATGTGATATCTTCCCCGCTTTAGGAATGAAGATTACCTTAACCTTCCTCCAAGCCCTTGGTATATATCCAAGACGCAATGAGGCTCTCACCAACTCCACATAAGATTCGCCCAAGAGGTCGAAAGACTCCTTAAGCATACATGGGTATACCCCGACCAAGCCTGGAGATTTATATGGGCCGAAACTGTCAATCGTCCATTTAACGCTCTCCATGGTCACCAAACCTAGTATATCCTTCTCCGCTCCTCTGTGGTCCATAGAAATACGAATATACGTTGTATCTCTGATGTCACACTCTGGGAAGTGCGTTTCCAATAACAGGTCTATAGTCTTATCCGGTGATTCAGTCAATTTCCCATTGCTGTTCTGCAAGTTACCACTGAACTTAGGTTGCTTGGACAAAAACTTACGTAGTCTTGCCGTATCCTTAATAGTAGAAAGTTGCTCCATGATGCGGATAAAGTCCATTCTTTTAGCCTTCCGTGTCACGTTTAGCCTTTCGTGCCACACTGTGGCACAGGGTATAATAAGTTAGTGCATATGTTTGCAACACCCAGAAGGAGAGGAGATAGACACAGGGTGTCTTTGCTCAGGGTGGGCTCCTGAGTAGAGGTGTGCACGTGAGTAATATTTTACTCACGCTCACGCACACTCACGACGGAAAAATCTTACTCACGCACACTCACGCACGAAAAATTTTCGAACCGCTCACGCTCACGAACACTCACGAATGAATTTATTTTAAAAAATCACGCTCACGCACTCTCACGATAGAAAAATTCTACTCACGCACACTCACGCACGAAAAAAATTCGAGGCATTCACGCTCACGCACACTCACGAAAGAAAATTTTTGCTCACGCACGCTCACGCACGAAAAATATTCGAGCCGCTCACACTCACGAATGGATTTATTTTAAAAAATCACGCTCACGCACACTCACGAAAGAAATTTTTTGCTCACGCACGAAAATATTTCAAGACGCTCACGCACACTCACGAAGGAATTTATTTTCCAAAACTCACGCACGAAAATTGTTCTTGAAGCTCACACTCGCGACAAAGAATTGTTACAAATGCACGAAAAATTTTGTGAAGAATTTATGCACATTCACGACTGTAGAAATGCTAATTTGACGATAAATAATATATATACCCAGCAAAAACTAGGCAACCACATCTCATTAGAATTGGCATTACCAGGAGTAAAGCTGTCATTACACGTTGCATTACATTGCGGTGAGTTATAATGACTTATTTGTAATGACAAAAATAAATACTTCTTGGTAATTTTCGAATTGTTATTCTCAAATGTTTAGGCAGTTGGCTTAATTGAAAGGTTGAATACTTCTTAGTACGAATGAACTAAAATATTTTTCTATGCTAACTTAATGGAAATTAAAATACATATATACCGTTCGACTCAGAATCACCTCCTGAGTTGATCTAGCCCTTGGTGTCCGTCCGTCCATGTATTTGTTGTTCGCAGGATTCCGGTCGCAATTATTAACCGATTTTGATTAAATTTGGTATGTGGCTCTTTATTGGCACAAGGACGAACGCTTTTGAATTTAGATATAGCTCCCATATACACAGTCTCACATAAGTTTACATACCCTTGAGGTTTTTACCTTATAACTAAACATGTTTCTTGTTGTTGTTTATAATCCAGACTAAAAACATCTTCTTGAAAATGGACAAATACTTTGTTTTTCAAATTAATTTACAAAATCTAAAGCATATATATATATATGCATATTTTATTATATTTTAATAATTAAAAAAAATACAATTTCTTAAACCGTATGTAAACTTGTGTAAGACTGTGTATATGTATCGCCCGATTTCGATAAATGGGGTCAGATTGCGCTCATTTACTAACCGATCGGCGTCAAATTTGTCACAATGTGATCCACTGACTCTATGTGCAAAATATCATCCAAATCGGTGCAGATTTGGATATAGCTGCCATATATATGTAGCGCCCAATTTTCAAAATTTGCCCCTTATAACCTTATTGTTGACCATTGTGGCCTCATTTATTAACCGATCTTACTCAAAGTTAGCACAAGGTAATGTCCTGTAATATCAACAAAACCTGCAAAATATAATCCAAATCGGGTCATATTTAGATATAGCTCTTATATATATTTTTCGCCCGTTTTTGAAAAATGTACCCCTTGTAGCTTTATTGATCGTATTGAGACTTGTATGTAGCTATTACATAAATCTATTACCCTATTTTCAGAAATTTGAATTTATTACCCACACTAATTGAGCGATTTCCAGTTTTTTTAATAAAGGACTCAACATTAGTAGCATACTAAATAACTCTGTAGGTTCAGAATCAACTATACTCCTATGTTAATATCAGACATTTCTGTTCAGATTATGATAAAACTCCCATGTACCCAGTAATGTTATTAAATCTGGAAATGTGGTTTTCCCCAAACCTATATCATTGATACCCTACAATGTTCACTAATTCAGTAGGGGTGATTTGGGGTATGATGTAGTCGGCCCGGCCCGACTTTCTACTTTACTCGTTAATTCGAATTTTATTTAATCTACCAATTTTTTATGGTACACTTTTTCGAAAATATTTCTCATTTTCGTTAGAAAAAAAAACACAGCAATATTTTATAAAAGGTTTTATTGTTTAAGGAACGGCACTATACTCGGTTTTTGCACCGAAAACCAGCGCTTCAACATTACTTTTTTAATCAATTAATTTTAAATGAAAAAAAAACTATTACACAATCCATACATTGGAAGGTTTAGTGTGACCAAAGTCGTGAGTGTGACCAATGTCGTGAGCGTCATTCAAATCGTGGTCGTGACTGATATCGTGAGTGCGATTGACATCGTGATCGTGATTCAAATCGAGATCGTGATTCAACTCGTGAGCGTGATTCAAATCGTGAGCGTGATACAAGTCGTGAGCGTGATTCAAATCGTGAGCGTGATTAAAATCGTGAGCGTGATTTAAATCGTGAGCGTGATTAAAGTAGTTATCGTGATTCAAATCGTGAGCGTGATTTTGTTTTCGTGAGTGTAATTATCAAACATTTTTACTCACGCACATTCACGAAGAATTTTTTTTCGTGACTCACGCTCACGCACGAAAATTTTCAGCTTGATCACGCTCACGCACGCTCACGAGATTGACTCCATCGTGACTCACGGCTCACGCGTGAGTCACGAAAATTTTCGTGAGTCACGAAAATTTCGTGTCACGTGCACACCTCTACTCCTGAGTCGATATAGCCATGTCCGTCTGTCCGTGAACACATTTTTGTAATCAAAGTCTAGGTCGCAGTTTTAGTCCAATCGACTTCAAATTTGGCATAAGTATGTGTTTTGGCTCAGAATAGATCCCTATTGATTTTGGAAGAAATCGATTCAGATTTAAATATAGCTCCCATATATATATTTCGCCCGATATGGACTTATATGGCCCCAGAAGCCAGAGTTTTACCCTAATTTGCTTAAAATTTTGCACAAGAAGAACAATTAGTACTATAGTCAAGTGTGCCAAATTTTATTGAAATCGGTTCAGATTTAGATATAGCTCCCATATATATTGTTCGCCCGATTTACACTCATATGGCCACAGTGGCCAATCTTTTACTCCGATTTAATTGAAATTTTGCACAGGGAGTAGAATTGGCATTGTAGCTATGCGTGCCAAATTTGGTTGAAATCAGTTCAGATTTAGATATAGCTCCCATATATAGCTTTCGCCCGATTTGCACTCATATGAACACAGAGGCCAATTTTTTGCTCCGATTTAGTTGAAATTTTGCACAGGGAGTAGAATTAGCATTGTAGCTATGCATGCTAAATCTGGTTGAAATCGGTTCAGATTCAGATATATCTCCCATATAAAGCTTTCGCCCGATTTGCACTCATATGACCACAGAGGCCAATTTTTAACTATATTTAGTTGAAATTTTGCACAGGGAGTAGAATTAGCTTTGTAGCTATGCGTGCCAAATTTGGTTGAAATCTGTTCAAATTTAGATATAGCTCCCATATATACGTTTTTCTGATTTCGACAAAAATGGTCAAAATACCAACATTTTCCTTGTAAAATCGCCACTGCTTAGTCGAAAAGTTATAAAAATGACTCTAATTTTCCTAAACTTCTAATACATATATATCGAGCGATAAATCATAAATAAACTTTTGCGAAGTTTCCTTAAAATTGCTTCAGATTTAAATGTTTCCCATATTTTTTTACTAACATTGCGTTCCACCCTAGTGCATTAGCCGACTTAAATTTTGAGTCTATAGATTTTGTAGAAGTCTATCAAATTCTGTCCAGATCGAGTGACATTTAAATGTATGTATTTGGGACAAACCTTTATATATAGCCTCCAAAACATTTGGCGGATGTGATATGGTATCGAAAATTTAGATCTACAAAGTGGTGCAGGGTATAATATAGTCGGCCCCGCCCGACTTTAGACTTTCCTTACTTGTTATACCCTAAACCACATAGTGGTCAGGGTATAATAAGTTTGATCGGCCAAAAAATGTGCCTACCAGAAATATTGATTTTAGACCCCATAAAATATAAAGCGATCGACTCAGAATCACCTCCTGAGTCGATCTAGCGCTTGGTGTCCGTCCGTCCGTCCATCTGTCCATGTATTTGTTGTTCACAGGATTCCGGTCGCAATTATTAACCGATTTTGATGAAATTTGGTACAGGGAGTTTTTTGGGCACAAGGACAAACGCTATTGAATTTCGAAGAAATCGGATCAAATTTAGATATAGCTCCCATATATATGTATCGCCCGATTTCGACAAATGGGGTCACTTTGCGCGTTTTTTCAAACGGATCGTCACCAAATTTGGCAAAAGGTAATCTTTTCCATCGCCCTTCAAGTCTGCAAAATTTCATCCAATTCGGTTCAGATTTAGATATAGCTCTCATATATATGCATCGCCCGATTTTCCCAAATTTGGCCACAAAACCTTTATTTATCAACCGATCTTACTCAAAGTTAGCTAAATATAATCTTCTATAGCACTAACTATATGTCCAAAAAATCATCGAAATCGGTTCAGATTTAGCTATAGCTCCCATATATATGTACCGCCTGATTTTTCTAAATTTGGCCATAAAACCCTTATTTATCAACCGATCTTACTCAAGGTTGGCCAAATGTAATCTTCTATAGCACTTACTATATGTGCAAAAAATCGTCGAAATCGGTTCAGATTTAGCTATAGCTCCCATATATATGTACCGCCCGATTTTTCTAAATTTGGCCATAAAACCCTTATTTATCAACCGATCTTACTCAAAAATGGCCAAATGTAATCTTCTATAGCACTAACTGTATGTGCAAAATTTCATCGAAATCGGTTCAGATTGAGATATAGCTCCCATATATATGTATGCCTGATTTTCCCAAATTTGGCCATAAAACCCTTATTTATTAACCGATCCTACTCAAAGTTGGCTAGATCCAGTCCTCTATAATACTAACTATATGTGCTAAATTTCATCGAAATCGGTTCAGATGTAGATATAGCTCCCATATATGTATTGCCCGATTTTGAAAAATTCGCCCCTAATAACTTTATGTTTGACCATACAGGCTTCATTTCTTAACTGATCTTACTCAAATCTTGCACAAGGTAACCTTTTGTGGTATTAATCAAACCCGCAAAATATTATGCAAATTGGTTCAGATTTAGATATAGCTTCCATATATATGCATCGCTCGATTTTCCCAAATTTGACCATAATACTCTTATTTATTAACCAATGTTACTCAAATTTCAAATTTTGATGTACTAGCCGATCGTATTTATACGTACTTGTATCTCTTACATAAGAATATTGCTCGATTTTTACAAATTTGGATTTATAACCCACACTAATAGAATGATTTTCTCTTTTTTAATAATGGGCTCAATATTAGTGGCATACTAACCCCGTATGTACAATATCAACTACAGCCAGTGTTGCTAGAACTAGGGCAAATTCCCTATATGTAAGTTTATTCTAATATTTAGCGTCTTGTAGGGACGTAGGGCCACAATGTAGGGACATTTTCACTCAACACAATTTGTAATAATTTTTACATTTTGGTGGCTCTAGATGAGGAAATTAGAAGCCGGCAAGGCTTCATATTTAACAATGTGTGGTAACAACAGTTACCACGAGTGCCAAAAAAAAAGCAAACAAAATTTCAAGATTATCACAAATCTACCAAACAAATATTTCTATAGAAATTTTTATCAAAACTTTATTCCTGTAGGAAATTTTGTCAACATTTTATTTCTATAGAAAATTTTGTCAAAATTATATTTCTATAGAATTTTTTTTTTTCAAAATTTTCTCAAAACTTTATTTCTATGGAATTTTTTCTCAAAGTTTTATTTATATAGAATTTATTAACAAAATTTTATTTCTATAAAAAAATTTCTCAAAAAAAGTGTTTATAGAAACTTTTTCAAAAATTGTATTTCTATATATAGGGAAAATTGTTTGGGAATGTATGGGAAAGTAGGGAACTTTTTTTGTCCTTGTAGGGTAAACCCAACATTTACCCTGACAACACTGACCATGAGCTATAGTCAGATTGAGACAAAGCAATTGCGGTTAATCTCCCAGACCTATATCAAGTTTACCCCACAAATGCTTATGATTACTAATTCAGTAAGGGTGGTTTAGGGTATGATATAGTCGGCCCCGCCCGACTTTCTACTTTTCTTACTTGTTTTTATATTGTAAATGATTTTGAGATAATTGCCATATAAGATATAGGGATTTGGACAAAATTGTGAACATGCACAATCTCAATCAATTTTCCGTACACCAAATTGTTAAAGCTATATTTCATCATTGCATTTTTTCGAAGATTGTAAAATACTTTGACATAAATGTATTTTATAGGGAGTGGAATAATTAATTTCGCAAACAAATTCAAATTACGTTTTTCCCCGAATAGCAGGATATCAAATCGCCTTTGTCCCATCTACTCGTATATTGTAGACATCTGAGCAAAAATTGAAATACCCATTTTTGCCATGATTCAAAGTATTTCACGACCTTTATTTGCATTGCATTGTGGTCGTTCCTAGCTCATAGAGGCTCATTACTACGGTAAATGCTGTAGACTATTTATCGTATGTGGTATGATTTAAGGGATTTATATATTTATGTTATTATCATTATTGCACAAATGCTTTCCAATAATATTTACATTCAATTACACTGGAATTTCATTACAGATGAATTCAATTTATTGAAATACCTTGACCCATTCTAATTAATATTATTTGATTATAGTCTCTATGTGTACAAATATTAGAGCTAAAATTGTAACGCAATATCGTAAATAGGCCATAATGATTTTATTAATGGATATATTTCATTCTCAGAACCACATTTTGTTAATGTGGCAAACATGATTTTAAATGTAAATAAATAGAAAACATGAAATTTTAATTTCAATAGAATTTTACTTTATGAATACTGAAATGAGTCAACTAATTGTTAAATTAAATTAAGACAATTTAAATGTAAACAAATATAAGTAGACATTTTGTTTGTAACATCTTCTTAAAACTTTATAAGATGGTTTAAAACTAACTATCTGGTGTTTTAGTAAGGTTTAGACTTTATATATAATTTGGAACATGAACATTATATAGGGCGACAATGGTTGCCTAAATTTGACCCCATTTGGGAGGTATCCACTCACAAGAGATTAATTTTAATGTGCTAATACAGCACACGTCCAGTTTTGAGAGGTGTCTGCTTTTCAGAGTGTCCTATTTTCTAAGGAAGATTTTGGGTTAACTATGTCAAACATATCCTTCAGAGAATATCTTGCAGGATATGATAATAAAACAAGTAAGGAAAGTCAAAAGTAGGGCCACGTCGACTCTGTAGATTCATATTTTCGATATGTTACCATATCAAATCCGTTAAATATGTGGGGTGCTATATATAGAGGTTTTTGTCCAAAAGAGATACATTTAAATCAGATTCTATTTGGACAAGATTTTTTAGAAAAAAAAAAAAACAAGTACATACAGCCGTAAGTTCAGCCAAGCTGAAGCTTATGTACCCTCCACCATGGATTGCGTAGAAACTTCTACTAATGACCGTCATCCTCAATCGAATTACTTGGGTTGCGGTAACACTTGCCAATGGCATGGTATCTCAAAACTTCCTAATACCGTCTTCTAAATTATAAGTTAGTCCATATTTGGTATATATTAGACAAAAAATGTATATATAGGTAAGTCTGCAAATAATTACGAACCGATATGGACTTTTGGGCGGTAATTAGAGAGCCAGAATCAAAATATGGGACTCTCTTCATATGGGGGTTTTGTGCAATTATGAACCGATATGGACAAATTTTTGTGTGATTGGGAATCGGTAGAAATAAAATTTTGATAAAATTTTCTATAGAAATACAATTTTGACAAAATTTTCTATAGAAATAAAATTTAAACAAAATTTTCTGTAGAAACCAAATTTTGATAAAATTTTCTATAGAAATACAATTTTGACAAATATTTCTATAAAAATAAAATTTTGACATAATTTTCTATAGAAATAAAATTTTGACACAATCTTCTATAGAAATGAAATTAAAAAAAAAAAAATGTCTATAGAAATAAAATTTTGACAAAATTTTCTATAGAAATAAAATTTTGATAAAATTTTCTATAGAAATAAAATGTTAAAAAAAAAATTCTATAAAACTAAAATTTTGACGAATTTTTCTACAGAAATAAAATTTTGACAAAATTTTCTATAGAAATAAAATTTTGATACATTTTTCTATAGAAATAAAATGTTAAAAAAAATTTCTATAAAACTTAAATTTTGACGAATTTTTCTACAGAAATAAAATTTTGACAAAATTTTCTATAAAAATCAAATTTTGACAAAATTTTCTATAAAAATCAAATTTTGATAAAATTTTCTTTAGAAATACAATTTTGACAAAATTTTCTATAAAAATAAAAATTTGACAAAATTTACTTTAGAAATAACATTTTGACACAATCTTCTATAGAAATGAAATTTAAAAAAAAATGTCTATAGAAATACAATTTTGACAAAATTTTCTATAGAAATACAATTTTGACAAAATGTTCTATAAAAAAAAATTTTTGACAAAATTTTCTATAGAAATAAAATTTTAAAAAAAATTCTATAAAAATAAAATTTTGACGAATTTTTCTACAGAAAAAAAAAATTGAAAAATTTTCTATAGAAATAAAATTTTGACAAAATTTTCTATAGAAATAAAATTTTGACAAAATTTTCTATAAAAATAAAATTTTGATACAATTTTCCATAGAAGTACAATTTTGACAAAATTTTCTATAGAAATAAAATTTTGGCAGATTATTTTTGGTGATATGGACCATTTTTTGTGTGATTAGCCATCGTCTATATATAACTATAGACCAATATGGACCAATTTTTGCATGGCTGTTAAGGGTCATATACTAGTGCAATATACCAAATTTCAACTTAATCGGATGAATTTTGCACCTCCAAGAGGTTCCGGAGTTCAAATCTGGGGATCGATGTATATGGGGGCTATATATAATTATGGACAGATATGGACTAATTTGTGTATGATTGTAAGAGGCCGTACACTAACACCACGTACCAAATTTCAACCGGATCTGATTAAATTTGCTCTTCCAAGAGGCTCCGGAGTTCATCTGGGGATCGTTTAATGTGGGGTCTATATATAATTATGGACCGATATGGGCCAATTTTTGCATGGTTCTTAGAGATCATATACTAACACCACGTACCAAATTTAAAACCGGATCGGATGAATTTTGCTCCTCCAAGAGGCTCCGGAGGTCAAATCTGCGGATCGGTTTATATGGGGGCTATAATATAATTGGGTGGAGGGTGTAATGTAATTGGGAAACCCCCTCTAAATTTCATAAGTTTCTTCCACGTCCTTTGTAAATTTCATATAAAGCTTTTCTACTGTTTTTTCTCCGCGGTCCTTTGCCACCTTCAACAATCTCTGACAATTTCAAATGTCGGGAAAAGGGGATGGGGACTTCCCAACCTGATACCAAAAAAAAAAAACAAGTAAGGAAAGTCTAAAGTCGGGCGGGGCCGACTATATTATACCCTGCACCACTTTGTAGATCTAAATTTTCGATACCATATCACATCGGTCAAGTGTGTTGGGGGCTATATATAAAGATTTGTCCCAAATACATACATTTAAATATCACTCGATCTGGACAGAATTTGATATCCTTCTACAAAATCTATAGACTCAAAATTTAAGTTGGCTAATGCACTAGGGTGGAACACCATGTTATTAAAAAATAAATATGGGAAACATTTAAATCTGAAGCAATTTTAAGGAAACTTCGCAAAAGTTTATTTATGATTTATCGCTCGATATATATGTATTAGAAATTTTGGAAAATTAGAGTCATTTGTACAACTTTTCGACTAAGCAGTGGCGATTTTATAAGGAAAATGTTGGTATTTTGACCATTTTTGTCGAAATCAGAAAAACATATACATATATGGGAGCTATATCTAAATCTGAACCGATTTCAACCAAATTTGGCACGCATAGCACGCATAACAATGCTAATTCTACTCCCTGTGCAAAATTTCAATTATATCAGAGTAAAAGATTGGCCACTGTGGTCATATAAGTGTAAATCGGGCGAACGATATATATGGGAGCTATATCTAAATCTGAACCGATTTCAATAAAATTTGGCACACTTGACTATAGTACTAATTGTACTCCTAGTGCAAAATTTTAAGCAAATTAGGGTAAAACTCTGGCTTCTGGGGCCATATAAGTCCATATCGGGCGACATATATATATATATATATATATATATATATATATATATATATATATATATATATATATATATATATATATATATATATATATATATATATATATATATATATATATATATATATATATATATATATATATATATATATATATATATATATATGGGAGCTATATTTAAATCTGAACCGATTTCTTCCCAAATCAATAGGTATCTATTCTGAGCCAAAACACATACTTGTGCCAAATTTGAGGTCGATTGGACTAAAACTGCGACCTAGACTTTGATTACAAAAATGTGTTCACGGACAGACGAACATCGCTATATCGACTCAAGACAAGCATTTTTGCCAAAGACACCATGTGTCTATCTCGTCTCCTTCTGGGTGTTGCAAACATATGCACTAACTTTAATACCCTGTTCCACAGTGTGGTGCAGGGTATAAAAACTTTGGCCTCTGTGGCCATATGATTCTAAATCGGGAGAAAGCTATATATGGGAGCTATATTTAAATCAGGACCGATTTTAATACATGCAACTAGAATTCTTATTCTACTCTCTGCAAAATTTAAATAAATTGGAATAAAACTCTGGCTTCTGGGGCCATATAACATAAGAGCATATCGGTCGAAAGATATGTATCTAAATCTGATATCTAAATCTGAACCGATATCTTCCAAAATCAATAGACTTCTATCCTGATCCAACAGCTACCTTGTGCCATATATGAAGTCGATTCGACTAAAATTGCGACCTAGAATTTGATCACAAAAATGTGTTCACAGAGAGACGGCCATGGCCAAATCGACTCAGGGGCCCACCGTGAGCATTATTATCATTATTGTCTTCTTCTGCGTATTGCAACCATATGCACTTATATAACTTATAATACCTTTTTCCAATGTTAGGCGCAGGGTATAAAAGTCTGGCAAAAAGGAGAGACCACCCTGTACTTTCCCTGTATATTTGAAGAAAGTCGCCCACTATTAAAAAAAAAAAATCGGGATTGGAGGAAACGTCTTTCAAGAAAATCTGGAACTTTTAAGTTTAAACAAGTATATACGGCCGTAAGTTCGACCAGGTCGAATCTTATGTACCCTCCACCATGGATTGCGTGGAAACTTCTACGAAAGAATGTCACCCACATTCGAATTACTTGGGTTGCAGCACACTTGCCGATGGCAAGGTATCTTACAACCTCTTAACACCGTCTTCTAAATTGTACGGGGGATATATCAAACACAACTAAAGGCAGATTCGATACGTATATAATTCAGTTCGACAAAATTTTCTATTGAAATAAAATTTTAACAAAATTTTCTGTAGAAACAAAATTTTGATAAAATTTTCTATAGAAATAAAATTTTAACAAAATTTTCTGTAGAAATCAAATTTTGACAAAATTTTCTATGGAAGTAAAATTTTAACAAAATTTTCTGTGGAAATCAAATTTTGATAAAATTTTCTATAGAAATACAATTTTGACAAAATTTTCTATAAAAATAAAATTTTGACAAAATTTTCTATAAAAGTAAAATTTTGATAAAATTTTCTATAGAAATAAAATGTTAAAAAAAAAATTCTATAAAAATTTTGACGAATTTTTCTACAGAAATAAAATTTTGAAAAATTTTCTATAGAAATAAAATTTTGACAAATTTTTCTATAAAAATAAAATTTTGATAAAATTTTCCATAGAAATACAATTTTGACAAAATTTTCTATAGAAATAAAATTTTGGCAGATTATTTTTGGTGCTATGGACCATTTTTTGTGTGATTAGCCATCGGCTATATATTACTATAGACCAATATGGACCAATTTTTGCATGGCTGTTAGCGGCCATATACTAGCGCAATGTACCAAATTTCAACTTTATCGGGTGAATTTTGCTCCTCCAAGATGTTTCGAAGTCAAATCTGTGGATAGATTTATATGGGAGCTATATAACATATAATTATGGACAGATATGGACCAATTTTTGTATGATTGTAAGAGACCATATACTAACACCACGTACCAAATTTCAAGCGGATCTGATTAAATTTGCTCTTCCAAGAGGCTGCGGAGTTCATCTGGGGATCGATTTATATGGGGGCTATATAATTATGGAACGATATGGACCAATTTTTGCATGGTTATTAGAGGCCATATACTAACACCACGTACCAAATTTAAAACCGGATCGGATGAATTTTGCTCTTCCAAAAGGCTCCAGAGGTCAAATCTACGGATCGGTTTATATGGGGCTATAATATAATTGGGTTGAGGGTGTAATATAATTGGGAAACCCCCTTCTAAATTTCATAAGTTCCTTCCACGTCCTTTGTAAATTTCGTATAAAGCTTTTCTACTGTTTTTTCCGCGGTCCTATGCCACCTCCAACAATCTCTGAAATTTTCAAATGTCGGGCAAAGGGGAAGGGGACTTCCCAACTCGATACCAAAAAAAAAAAACATGATGTACCCTATTTCACCCACATTATCACCATCTACGTTCTTCTCAAGTAAATCGTTTTAGCCGTTTCTGAGCTTACCTGGAACATACTAAGGAACGGAAGAAGACAATGTTAACTTTGCCAGAGAATACCAGCAGTAACCCAGCAACAAAATTTGGGAATTGTTCTTAAGGCACAACTTTAAAAGCACTTCCAAAAATGTCCTCCCAAAGATGTTCTTTATTTTAACTGCACAGGAAGTTCATTTGAGTCAATTTTTTTATAACTCGTTTTTCATATTTTTAATAGGAAATTTAAAATTTTATTGTTTCAAATAGGGTAAAAACAGATTAAAAACTAATCAAATATTGCAAATTATTTAAAATTTTGCCGACAAAAATGCTACATCCTATGTAGAAAAATTGTGAATTTTGGAAAATATTTGATGACAAACGTTCCACACAATTTCGAAATTATTTGCTCGTCAAAATACCACAAACTTTTTTTATTCACATCCAAATCACTGGATTCGCATCACACCTTAAGAAGTGATGCAAATTCAGTGCAACGGCTGTTGAAATGGTGGACATCCGTCCTAGGACAAGCCCATGTGAAAATCATCGCTTCTGCTCCAATTTTGCACCACTTCCGGATCCAAAAAGAATATTTTCACTACTTTTTTGGCTACGCTTTTTTTGCTGGGAAAATTTGGTAGTGCTTCTAAAGGCACAACTTAAAAAGCAATTCAAACAAGTATATACGACCGTAAGTTCGGCCAGGCCGAAGCTTATGTACCCTCCATCATGGATTGCGTAGAAACTTCTTCTAAACACTACCATCCACAAACGAATTACTTAAGTTGCGGTAACGCTTGCCGATGGCAAGGTATCTTAAAACCTCCTAACACCATCTTCTAAATTGTATGTAAGTCCATACGTGGTATATATTAAATAAAAAAAGATCGATCCAATACGTATATAATTCAGTTTGACAAAGTAGACATAAAATTTTAACAAAATTTTCTACAGAAATAAATTTTTAACAAAATTTTCTATAGAAATAAAATTTTCACAAAGTTTTCTATAGAAATAAAATCTTGGTAGATTATTTTTGGCTCGAGTGGCAACCATGATTATGAACCGAATAAAATTTGAACAAAATTTTCTATAGAAATAAAATTTTGACAATGATGAAAATTTTATTATGAACCGATATGGACCAATTTTTGTGTGATTGGACCAATTTTGGTAAGGTTGTTAGCGACCGTATACTAACACCACGTTCCTAATTTGAACCGGATCGGATGAATTTTGCTCCTCCAAGAGGCTCCGGAGGTCAAATCTGGAGAACGTTTTATATGGGGGCTATATATAAATATGGACCGATATGGACCAATTCTGGCACGGTTCTTAAAGATCATATACTAACACCATGTTCCAAATTGGATGAAATTTGCTTCTCTTGGAGACTTCGCAAGCCAAATCTGGGGATCGGTTTATATGGGGGCTATATATAATTATGAACCGATGTGGACCAATTTTTGCATGGTTGTTAGAGACCATATACTAACACCATGTACCAAATTTCAGGTGGATCGGATGAAATTTGCTTCTCTTTGAGGCTCCGCAACCCAAATCTGGGGATCGGCTTATATGGGCGCTATATATAATTATGGACCGATGTGGACCAATTTTTACACGGTTGTTAGAGACCATATACCAACATCATGTACCAAATTTCAGCCGGATCGGATGAAATTTGCTTCTTTTTGAGGCTCCCCAAGCCAAATCTGGGGATCGGTTTATATGGGGGCTATATATAATTATGGACCGATGTGGATCAATTTTTGCATGATTGTTAGAGACCATATACCAACACCATGTACCAAATGTCAGCCGGATCGGATGAAATTTGCATCTCTTTGAGGCTCCGCAAGCCAAATCTGGGGATCGGTTTATATGGGGACTATATATAATTATGGACCGATGTGGACCAATTTTTGCATGGTTGTTAGAGACCATATACCAACACCATATACCAAATTTCAGCCGGATCGGATGAAATATGCTTCTGTTAGAGGCTCCACAAGCCAAATCTGAGGGTCCCTTTATATGGGGGCTATACGTAAAAGTGGACCGATATGGCCCATTTTCAATACCATCCGACCTACATCGATAACAACTACTTGTGCCAAGTTTCAAGTCGATAGCTTGTTTCGTTCGGCAGTTAGCGTGATTTCAACAGACGGACGGACGGACGGACGGACATGCTTAGATCGACTCAGAATTTCACCACGACCCAGAATATATATACTTTATGGGGTCTTAGAGCAATATTTCGATGTGTTACAAACGGAATGACAAAGTTAATATACCCCCATCCTATGATGGAGGGTATAAAAATGTCCTTTATTTTAACTACTTTTAATGTAATTTTTTTATTACTCGCTTTAATCAAATTTTTAATGGCAATTTTAATGTTAATGCTTCAAAAGGTTAAAGAAAGAGTACGAATTAATAAAATGTCGCAAATTATTTTAAGTTTTGTCGAAAATTCTAAATTCATTTTTTTTTAGCGTATTTATTTATTTCTTAATTGTGAATTAAAATTCAATGCAAATCCAATACAAATCAGATTTATTATTATAACCAAGAATGCTTGCACCCGTCCCCCCTCCATACACATTTGCCAGCATTGTATTAACTAATTTAACATTATTAGATAGAATGATAATATTTGCATAGTTTAATTATACCAATACTGAGATATCAAAAGGATTGTCGCATTTTCTCGCGTAGCGTGTGTCCAATAATTTTCATAATTTTTGCAAGCATTTCTGCGAAGCGTTCAAGCATAATGAGAGAATAATAGCAGGTGCAATTATATGAACTATAGGAATATTATTTTGAGCTACTCTCTCACACACACTCACACTCTCTCTCCCTCTGCGTCTCTCTTTTCCAAACTTTGATATTAGTTTTTGGTTATTATTGCCATCAACTAAGTACTATGCAATCATTAAAATTGAAATAATTTGCACATCTGGATGCAGAATAGCAACAAACGTGTGTGTGTGTGAGCATGTGTATGGAGAGATCCATATAATTTGCATAATTACATGCGTATCGATAATGCCCACCATAATTATATCCATGCACAAGTCCTAATGAGGTAGACATATGTGGTCTTATTATTGAAACCAAAGTATACAGATTTCTGAAGGGCCGTTGTTCATATTTTGAAGAGACGAAAGTGTTTCGTAGCTAAGTTATGGCAGGAAGGGAGCCTCGACAACTGTAACATAAAACAAGTATATAAAGCAGTAAGTTCGGCCGGGCCGAATCTTACGAGTAAATACCCACCACCATGAATCAAATATTAGGGTTTCCTAGGGAGCCACCGTGGTGCAATGGTTAGCATGCCCGCCTTGCATACACAAGGTCGTGGGTTCGATTCCTGCTTCGACCGAACACCAAAAAGTTTTTCAGCGGTGGATTATCCCACCTCAGTAATGCTGGTGACATTTCTGAGGGTTTCAAAGCTTCTCTAAGTGGTTTCACTGGAATGTGGAACGCCGTTCGGACTAGGCTATAAAAAGAAGGTCACTTGTCATTGAGCTTAACATGGAATCGGGCAGCACTCAGTGATAAGAGAGAAGTTCACCAATGTGGTATCACAATGGACTGAATAGTCTAAGTGAGCCTGATACATCGGGCTGCCACCTAACCTAATCTATAGAAATAAAATCATGAGAACATTTTCTTTATAAATAAAATTTTGAGAAAATTTTCTGTAGAAATAAAATTTAGACCACATTTTCTATAGAAATAAAATTTTGACCACATTTTCTATGGAAATAAAATTTTGACCAAATTTTCTACAGAAATAAAATTTTGATAAAATTTTCTATAGAAATAAAATTTTGACAACATATTATACAATAATAAAGCTTTGACCAAATTTCAATACAAATAAAATTTTGACAAAATTTTCTTTAGAAATAAAATTTTAACAAAATTTGGCATAGAGATTAAAAAAATTATTATGGAACTAACATTTGACAAAATTTTTTATAGAAATAAAATTTTCACAACAATTTCAATAGAAATAAAATTTTGACTAAATTTTCTATAGAAATAAATTTTGACTAAATTTTCTATAGAAAGAAAAAAAAACTATTATATCCATGATCCACGGTGGTGGCTATTTTGAGTATAATACGGCCAATTTCTGCTAAAGCCGGATATGATACTTGACTAATACCCACCACCATGAATCAAACATTAGGTCTTCCTTTGAAATTTCACGAGGGTTTGAGGACAAATCAAGCAGAGCAGTTCAACCAGTACACTTCACGAAGATAAATTTAAAGATTTTAACTATGAAGACTATATCAGATTCTGCATTTATAAGAACCATTTTTGTTTGTGCTTTAGAGGAATCATTAACATCTCTTGTAAGTGTGCAAGAAAATTATAAAATAATGTCTTGATTTGAAATCTTAAATCAGTAGATTTTCACCCGAGAAGTAAAATCTGGAAATTGTAGATTGAGTTTCAAACAATTTTCATGATCAATGCGCCTTCTATACGCTCAAGAAGTGAAATCGGTCTATACGGAGGCATTACCAATTGGACCGAAAAAAACTTAATGCGATACACGTTTTTGTGAGCCTAAAACACCAGAATATTTACAATTTCAGGCAAATGGGATAAAAACTACGGTTTCTAGAAACCCAAGGAGTTCAATCGGGAGATCGGTCTATATGGTGGCTATATACAAAACAAGGGTCGATTCTCACCATTTTTGGCACACCTCTTTATGGTTCTACAATACCTCTAGATTTCCAATTTCAGGTAAATTGAATAAAAACTGCGGATTCTAGAAGCCCAAGAAGTAAACTCGGGAGATCGGTCTATATGGGGGCTATACCAAAACATGGACCGATACACACAATTTTTGGCACACCTCTTTATGGTCCGAAAATACCTCTAGATTTCTAATTTCAGGCAAATTGGATAAAAACTACGATTCTATAAGCCCAAGAAGTAAAATCGGGAGATAGGTCTATATGGGGGCTATACCAAAATATGGGCCGATACTCAAAATTTTTAGCACACGTATTTGTGGTCCTACAATACCTCTAGATTTCCAATTTCAGGTAAATTGAATAAAAACTGCGGTTTCTATAAGCCCAAGAAGTAAAATCGGGAGATCGGTCTATATGGGGGCTATACCAAAACACGCACCGATACTCACCATTTTTAAGACACCTCTTTATGGTCATAAAATACCTCTAGATTTCAAATTTCAGGCAAATTGGATAAAAACTACGATTTCTATAAGCCCAAGACCCCAAATCGGGAGGTCGTTTTATATGGGGACCATTCCAAAACATGGACCGATACTCACAATTTTTGGCACACGTATTTGTGGACCTACAATACCTCTAGATTTCCAATTTCAGGTAAATTGAATAAAAACTGCGGTTTCTATAAGCCCAAGAAATAAAATCGGGAGGTCGGTATATATGGGGGCTATACCAAAACATGGACCGATACTCACAATTTTTGGGACACCTCTTTATGGTCATAAAATACCTCTAGATTTCCAATTTCAGGTAAATTGAATAAAAACTGCGGTTTCTATAAGCGCAAGAAGTAAAATCGGGGGATCGGTCTACATGGGGGCTATACCAAAACATGGACCGATACTCACCATTTTTGGCACACCTCTTTACGGTCATAAAATACCTCTAGATTTAAAATTTCAGGCAAATTGGATAAAAACTACGGTTTTTATAAACCCAAGACGCCAAATCGGGATGTCCGTTTATATGGGGACTATATCAAAACTTGGGCGGATATAGCCCATCTTCGAACTTGACCTGCCTGCAGACAAAAGAGTTTGTGTAAAATTTCAGCACAAATGCTCATTATTGAAGACTGTAGCGTGATTACAACAGACAGACATACAGACGGACAGACGGACATCGTTATATCGTCTTAGAATTTCTCGCTGATCAAGAATATATATACTTTATAAAGTCGGAAATCGATATTTCGATGTGTTACTAACGGAATGACAAACATATGGTGGTAGCTAAAAAAATGCAAAGTTAGTTTTTAAAATATTTTCTATTTCCAGATTTTTCCTAGAGAGAAAGAGAGAAAATTTGATATTTGAGTTGCAAATTTTTGATGATGATTTTTTTCCAGTAAAAACTTTTTAATTGAATTTCAATTAATTTTTTAGTTGATACTATCATTTCTGTGATTGAAGACACTTCAATTAAAAAATTAATTGGATCAATTAATTTCGTGATTGAATCAGACATTTTTTTGTGTATAGGGGGATATATATACTTATGGGCCGATATGGACCAATTTGTGCATGGTTGTTAGAGACCATATACTTATATAACGTATACAATTTTAACTGAATCGGAAGAATTTTGTACCTCCTCCTGGGTTTATATGGGCGCTATATACAATTGTGGACCAATTTTTGCAAGCTTGTTACACGCCATATACTAACACTACGTACCAATTTCAACCGTATCGGATGACTTTTGCTTCTCCAAGAGCATCCGCAAGCAAAATCTGGGGATCAGTTTATATGGGAGATAAAAGGTTGGCTGATAAGTCTCCGGCCTAACAAAGAAAAACACATTTTTTTGTCAAAATTCGTTGTTATTATTCAACATAGTTCCTTTCAAGAGCGATACAACGTTTATAACGACCTTCCAATTTTTTGATACCATTTTGGTAGTACTCCTTCGGTTTTGCCTCAAAATAGGCCTCAGTTTCGGCGATCACCTCTTCATTGCAGCCAATTTTTTTCCCTGCGAGCATTCTTTTGAGGTCTGAGAACAAGAAAAAGTCGCTGGGGGCCAGATCTGGAGAATACGGTGGGTGGGGAAGCAATTCGAAGCCCAATTCATGAATTTTTGCCATCGTTCTCAATGACTTGTGGCACAGTGCGTTGCCTTGGCACTTCTTATACCCTCCATCATAGGATGGGGTATATTAACTTTGTCATTCCGTTTGTAACACATCGAAATATTGCTCTAAGACCCCATAAAGTATATATATTCTGGGTCGTGGTGAAATTCTGAGTCGATCTACGCATGTCCGTCAGTCCGTCAGTCCGTCAGTCCGTCCGTCCGTCTGTTGAAATCACTCTAACTTCCGAACGAAACAAGCTTTCGACTTGAAACTTGGCACAAGTAGTTGTTATTGATGTAGGTCGGATGGTATTGAAAATGGGCCATATCGGTCCACTTTTACGTATAGCCCCCATATAAAGGGACCCTCAGATTTGGTTTGTGGAGCCTCTAACAGAAGCATATTTCATCCGATCCGGCTGAAATTTGGTATATGGTGTTGGTATATGGTCTCTAACAACCATGCCAAAATTGGTGCACATCGGTCTATAATTATATATAGCCTCCATATAAACCGATCCCTAGATTTGGCTTGCGGAGCCTAAAAGAGAAGCAAATTTCATCCGATCCGGCTGAAATTTGGTACATGATATTGGTATATGGTCTCTAACAGCCATACAAAAATTGGTCCATATCGGTCCTTAATTATATATAGCCCCCATATAAACCGATCCCCAAATTTGGCTTGTGGAGCCTCTAAGAGAAGCATATTTCATCCGATCCGGCTGAAATTTGGTACATAGTGTTGGTATATGGTCTCCAACAATCATGCAAAAATTGGACCACATCGGTCCATAATTATATAGAGCCCCCATATAAACCGATCCCCAGATTTGGCTTGCGGAGCCTCAAAGAGAAGAAAATTTCATCCGATCCGGCTGAAATTTGGTACATGATGTTGGTATATGGTCTCTAACAATCATGCAAAAATTTGTCCACATCGGTTAATAATTATATATAGCCCCCATATAAACCGATCCCCAGATTTGGCTTGCGAAGTCTCCAAGAGAAGCAAATTTCATCCAATCCGGTTGTAATTTGGAACATGGTGTTAGTATATGATCTTTAACAACCGTGCCATAATTGGTCCATATCGGTCCATAATTATATATAGCCCCCATATAAAACGTTCTCCAGATTTGACCTCCGGAGCCTCTTGGAGGAGCAAAATTCATCCGATCCGGTTCTAATTAGGAACGTGGTGTTAGTATATGGTCGCTAACAACCATACCAAAATTGGTCCAATCACACAAAAATTGGTCCATATCGGTTCATAATCATGGTTGCCACTAGAGCCAAAAATAATCTACCAAAATTTTATTTCTATAGAAAATTTTGTCAAAATTTTTATACCTATAGACTATTTTGTGAAAATTTTATTTCTACAGAACATTTTGTTAAAATTTTATTTCTGTAGAAAATTTTGTCAAAATTTTATGTATACTTTGTCAAACTGAATTATATATCGATCTTTTTTGATTTAATATATACCACGTATGGACTTACACACAATTTAGAATATAGTGTTAGGAGGTATTAAGATACCTTGCCATCGGCAAGCGTTACCGCAACTTAAGTAATTCGATTGTGGATGGCAGTGTTTAGAAGAAGTTTCTACGCAATCCATGATGGAGGGTACATAAGCTTCGGCCTGGCCGAACTTACGGCCGTATATACTTGTTTTTTTTTTGCTACTCAACAAAATAGCCAAGTCAGCATGGCACTCCTTGTTTCTTCTTCATATGGGGCCGTTCTCCCGCGATTTCGACCTTCAAACGCTCCAATAACGCCATATAATAGTCACTGTTGATGGTTTTTCCCTTCTCAAGATAATCGATAAAAATTATTCCATGCGCATCCCAAAAACACAGAGGCCAATTCTTTGCCAGCGGTCTTTTGAGTCATTCCGCGCTTCGGAGACGGTTCACCGGTCACTGTCCACTCAGCCGACTGTCGATTGGACTCAGGAGTGTAGTGATGGAGCCATGTTTCATACATTGTCACATATCGACGGAAAAACTCGGGTGTATTACGAGTTAACAGCTGCAAACACCGCTCAGAATCATCAACACGTTGTTGTTTTTGGTCAAATGTGAGCTCGCGCGGCACCCATTTTGTACAGAGCTTCCTCATATCCAAATATTAATGAATGATATAACCAACACGTTCCTTTGAGATCTTTAGGGCCTCTGCTATCTCGAGCAACTTCATTTTACGGCCATTCAAAATCATTTTGTGGATTTTTTTGATGTTTTCGTCGGTAACCACCTCTTTCGGGCGTCCACTGCGTTCACCGTCCTCCGTGCTCATTTGACCACGCTTGAATTTTGCATACCAATCAATTATTGTTGATTTCCCTGGGGCAGAGTCCGGAAACTCATTATGAAGCCAAGTTTTTGCTGCCGCCGTATTTTTCCCCTTCAGAAAACAGTATTTTATGAAAACACGAAATTCCTTTTTTCCATTTTTTCACAATCACCAAAGTTACTTCACAAAAGACGCTCTATCTCACAAACTAATTGACTTACAGACGTCAAATTTTGACACGAATCATTTGAAGGTTGGTACTATATAAAAATAATATGCATTTAATACTAGCGACGCCATCTATGTGTCAGACCGGGGACTTATCAGCCAACCTGTTACATGTTTTCCCGACCATGTAATGGTCTCAGATTCTATCATTTAAATAATTGAACATGTTTGCGGCATTTGAGAACCATGTAAATGCTTATTGCCAACATATATTTTTCTCCGCTCGAAAATTATTTTTGCAAAGACAAAATATATGGTTTTTGCGACAATTACATACTCTAGATAAGCATTAAAAGGATGCGGCAACCATGTCCAAACACGTTTTTTCAGTGCGTGTGGAGACTATACGTAAAAGTGGTCCGATATGAACCATTTGCAATATCATCCTATATACATCAATAAAAACTACTTGTGCCAAGTTTGAAGTCGATAGCTTGTTTTATTCGGAAGTTAGCGTGATTTACATCGACGGATGGACAACCGCACAGACGGACGGATGGACGAACGAACGGACATAAAGGGTGATACGGTCAAAATTTGGTCAACATAAACTTGACGTATTTCTTTCAATTTTGCATTTAAAAAAACTAAACACCCCTCATTTTGAAGGTGTGTGTGTGTGTGTGTAGAATTTTGATCCTATTTTGATTTTGGAATTTGCTCTTCAGTTGTCAAAATGCCGTCCAAGCAAGAAGAGCAGCGTATCAAAATTTTGCTCGCGCATCGCCGGACTATCGACTTACAAGAAGGTAGTGACTCCAAATCGCGATGATAAACAAAATACGACGGCCAAAGCGCGATCCCCGACGATGCTGACTAAGTTTGACTGCGTGGTAATGGACGACGAAACCTACGTCAAAGCCGACTACAATCAGCTTCCGGGACAGGAGTTTTATACGGCAAAAGGAACCCCTTCCGTAGCAGATATTTCCAAGCACATAAAACTGTCAAAGTTCGCAAAGAAATATCTGGTTTAGCAAGCCATCTGTACCTGTGGCTTGAAAAGCAGCATTTTCATAGCTTCCGGGACTGTCAACCAAGAAATTTACGTGAAAGAGTGTTTGAATAAACGTCTGCTGCCTTTCCTGAAGAAACACGGTTGTTCCGTACGGTTTTGGCCGGATTTGGCATCTTGCCATTACGGTAAAAAGGCCATGGAGTGGTACGCCGCCAACAACGTGCAGGTGGTTCCCAAGGACAAGAACCCTCCCAACATGCCAGAGCTCCGCCCCATTGAGAAATACTGGGCTATTGTCAAGCGGAACCTAAAGAAGACCAAAAAACTGCTAAGGACGAGCAGTAGTTCAAGGCAAACTGGCTTTTTGCGGCGAAGAAGGTGGACAAGGTGGCTGTACAAATCTGATGGCAGGTGTCAAGCGTGAGGCCCGGCAATTCGGATTTGGAAAAGCGAAAGCCTAACTGAATATTTTTCCTGAATTTTATACTAATAGAACTTGAAAACGAAATTTAATTTGATTTTTTAAATAAACGATTTCACCGATTTACACGCGTTTTCCCTTGACCAAATTTTGACCGTATCACCCTTTAGCTTGATCGGCTCAGAATTTCACCACGACCCAGAATATACATATATACTTCATGGGATCTTATACCAATATTTAGATGTGTTACAAACAGTATGACAAAGTAAACATACCCCCGTTTTATGATGGAGGGTATAAAAACAAACACAATAAGTAACATGCTGTAACGAGGGATTTTTG
The DNA here is from genome assembly GCF_050003625.1 of Haematobia irritans. Taxonomy (NCBI): domain Eukaryota; kingdom Metazoa; phylum Arthropoda; class Insecta; order Diptera; family Muscidae; genus Haematobia; species Haematobia irritans. Next base: position 238,344,218 of record NC_134397.1, on the reverse strand, counting down.
AAAGGAAACTATTTCATTTGCTCTATTATGGTGGGTTGCTGAGATTCAACTTTGCTTTTATTTTATTACTTGTCAAATGACTTTTTTTTCATTTTTATTTTTAAATAAAATTCATTATACATGTAGAAACAAAGGAAAATTTTTGCCACTACCCAATATTACCTACCTACAACATTTTTTATATTTTGGCTAAATTACAATACGACTTTTTCGATTTGTGGCACACTTTTTTTATGAGAACACATTTTCCATTTAGAGATCCAAAAAAAAGTGTGAATTTAAATTTCATTTTTATACTGGCCAAATTTCGTGACATCTGTTTATTTGTTTCATTTAAAAAATTGTCCTATATAGAGCTCATCGAAATAAAACTGAAAACGTTTATCGAAGTGAAATGCATTAATAGTCCATGCAAAGTAGAACCACATAAAGTGAAACAAAAGTACACAGATAAAAATAAATACTATGCTAACAATACTGTTCTATTGTCGTAAAATGAAAAAAGTAATGAAAACCTAAAGTTGGTTGGTCAAATATTTTAAATTTGTATTCCAAAGCGTGATAGCAATAAATTGTGCGAAAATGCAAGAAAAAAACAAACCTTTCTCCAATCGCCTACAATTCTGATTTTTTTTGTAGTGTATGACACAAATACCAATTTAATAGCAATATAAAAAAGTAAATTCGAAAAAAAAATAAACAAAATACATTACAATTTATACGTGCAAAAGGGATATTTATACAATTAAGAGGAATGCGCATTTATCGTACATACCGCCGACATTCACATTTGGTCTCATCTGTAGCTGGATATATAGGAAGAAAGATGGTATATTCCGCTGACATACGCATTTATAGTAATTTTGTCTGCAGCTGGACAACAAACAGGATGGCTTGTTGTTGGTGGACAAAAATGGTTTGCTTTTTGCCGTCATCTATATCTGCGATGATGGTGATAGTAAAACCAAAAGGAAACTGACGCTGCTGATAGAACAAAAATTGGAATGGAATGTTTTTATATTAAACAGGGACAAAGGTTCACAGATCGGGCTACTTTTAAAGACTCTTGAGCTGGAGAAAATTGTAGAATACTCATTCAAAAAGCAGCATTTCTATCACAGGAATAATGAATGAATGAGTAGAATATTCCGCCAAGGAATTAGAATAGATTTTAATTTGGCGACAGGCCGGTGGTCGTCACGGTACTTCGTCGCGGATTCTTGTGCACCCATAAGAAACACACGCAAAGAAAAAAAAAACGTTTGGAAAACGTGTACCGAGAACGTTTTTCTTTTGTTAGAGTTTTTTGAATTGCTTCGAAAATGTTAAACTTTTATCACAAAAAAAATTCGTTTGTTACAAAATTTTTATTTTCTCAAATAAAAAAAAAACTCGTGGATGTGAGAAAGATGTGAGGGAAAATGCAATTAGCAAGAAAACCACGTTTTTTATACCCTGCGCCACACTGTGGAACAGGGTATTATAAGTTAGTGCATATGTTTGTAACACCCAGAAGGAGACGAGATAGACACATGATGTCTTTCGCAATAATGCTCAGGGTGGGTCCCTGAGTCGATATAACCATGTCCGTCTCTCCGTCCGTCCGTCCGTCCTTCTGTCTGTGAACACATTTTTGAGATCAAAGTCTAGGTCGCAATTTAAGTCCAAGGAAGGAGACGAGATAGACACATGGTGTCTTTCGCAATAATGCTCAGGGTGGGTCCCTGAGCAGGGTTGGCCTGTCACAAACTGTGACTTTTGCGACATACATTTGCGACGGTATAATACGTATGTCGCAAAAGTCGTAAACCTACTGTAGAAAACCAAATTTTGAATAGAAGAAATCCTGAACATTTTTTAATTTAGTTTGACAGCATTCGCTGTGAGTTTCTGCAGAAATTTGTGAAAGTTTTCCCATGGTCAAGCCTATTTTCTTAGGTGGTATCGAAATTCCCATTGGTGAGTGTGCAAAATACCTTGGGGTTATATTAGACAGGAGACTGAATTTGAAAGCTAAGAAAGGACGAGAAAATCCACGGTTACCCTGTACTCGTGCAAAAGGCAATAGGGAAAATGTGGGGACTAAAACCGAAAATTGTGAATATTCATAAGAATTGAAACTTCGTCGCACATACCATCGTCTTGAATATCATCGCATTCGCTGCCTAGCTGACGCGACTAAAGTATTTTCAGTTTGCGACTTTTTTTTACTTTTTCTACATTTACGACGCGTATGTGACGTTTACAACTTTACGACAGTCGCAAACCTAAACAAATTTGATACAGACCATCTCTGTCCCTGAGTCGATATATCCATGTCCGTCTCTCCGTCCGTCCGTCTGTCTGTGAACACATTTTTGAAATCAAAGTCTAGGTCGCAATTTAAGTCCAATCGCCTTCAAATTTGGCACATGTTCCTAATTTGGGTCAGAATAGAACCCTATTGATTTTGGAAGAAATCGGTTCAGATTTAGATAAAGCTCCCATATATATCTTTCGCCCGATATGCACTAATATGGACCCAGCAGCCAGAGTTTTATACCGATTTGCTTGAAATTTTATACAAACATAACACTTAGTCGTATAGTCAAGTGTGCTAAATTTGATTGAAATCGATTCAGATTTAGATATAGCTCCTATATATATATATATATATATATATATATATATATATATATATATATATATATATATATATATATATATATATATATATATATATATCTTTCGCCCGATATGGACTTATATGGCCCCAGAAGCCAGATTTTTGGCCGAATTTGGTTGAAATTTTGCACTAGGAGTACAATTAGTTGTATAGTCAAGTGTGCAAAATTTGATTCAAATCGGCTCAGATTTAGATATAGCTCCCATATATATATTTCGCCCGATATGGACTAATATGGACCCAGAAGCCAGAGTTTTGGCCCAATTTGGTTGAAATTTTGCACTAGGAGTACAATTAGTAATATAGTCATGTGTGCCAAATTTGATTGAAATCGGTTCAGACTTAGATATAGCTCCCATATATATCGTTCGCCCGATTTACACTCATATGACCACAGTGGCCAATCTTTTACTCCGATTTAATTGAAATTTTGCACAGGGAGTAAAATTAGCATTGTAGCTATGTGTGCCAAATTTGGAAATCGCTTCAGATTTAGATATAGCTCCCATACATAGCTTTCGCCCGATTTACACTGATATGACCACAGAGGCCAATTTTTTGCTCCGATTTAGTTGAAATTTTGCACAGGGAGTATAATTAGCATTGTAGCCATGCGTGCCAAATTTGGTTGACATCGGTTCAGATGTAGATATAGCTCCCATATATATGTTTTTCTGATTTCGACAAAAATGGTCAAAATACCAACATTTTCCTTGTTAAATCGCCACTGCTTAGTCGAAAAGTTGTAAAAATGACTCTAATTTTCCTAAACTTCTAATACATATATATCGAGCGATAAATCATAAATAAACTTTTGCGAAGTTTCCTTAAAATTGCTTCAGATTTAAATGTTTCCCAAATTTTTTTACTAATGTTGTGTTCCACCCTAGTGCGTTAGGCGACTTAAATTTTGAGTCTATAGATTTTGTAGAAGTCTATCAAATTCTGTCCAGATCGATTGATATTTAAATGTATGTATTTGGGACAAACCTTTATATATAGCACCCAACACATTTGACGGATGTGATATGGTATCGAAAATTTAGATCTACAAAGTGGTGCAGGGTATAATATAGTCAGCCCCGCCCGACTTTAGACTTTCCTTACTTGTTTTTTTTGGAATTAAACAATCATTTTTTACTTCGAAATATCCGTTATAAATTGAATTTTTAAACTGGCATTTGTTTGTACGTACCTTTATTAATAAACCGCGAAAAGAGACTGAAAATTTGATAAATGAGATCTGTATCCTAATTTTAATTTCATTGGTCCTAGGTATAAAGCCAGATAGGTCGCTAAAAAATTCTTTATTTTAAAGAAGCCGCATCGTTGGCTCGGAATCAATACCAAAATCCTTAAGGAAGGGTAAAAATCTATGGATCCAAGTAAACTTTTTTTTGAGTGCAGCTTTCTCTCGCTCTCTTATTCTCTCTCTGACTCTTCCCTTTTTAAGACCCAACTCATTTAGTGAAGTTTTAAATATTCTCGACGATTGATTTTGTTTCCCAAAACTTTTTTTTTTTGTTTTTGTAATCGATCACAAATTACTTTTCACTTGCTCATCATTTTCCCCCTTAACTCACATTATTGCAAAATTTAAATTGGCAATGCTGAAATGCAATTAAAGCCTTCACCTTATGACACCAGACTTTAAACAATTTAAAAAAGATAATCGCAGATAATTTCATTCGTACATTTACAACAATTTAAAATATGTTTACGTGTCAAACTATGAAGCAGCACTTGGCACAATAAACTTTTTTTTTTTTTTAATTCATTCAGAAAAACCACTTTGCTGGGTACTTTAATGAGTTGCAGTTATCCTCCTGCATGCAATGGTGATATACTACGAGGTGGTCATATGACCGCGCAATATTGCGCGGGTGTAGCTGTAGGGGTAATGGTTCATTCAGGTAAACGATAGCCCAATGTATATGAACGAAATGCCAACATCTCTTATTTTTTAATAGTATTTTATGCACAGTATTATTTTTTTTTTGCTCTTTCACAACGTAATACGTACTGCTATTAAAAATTCCATCAATCGTTTTCATATTCACTAGCATGGTGAGAGTGAAAGTAAGTAAGAGAGAGAGAGAGAGAGTGGTAGTAGTGAGAGTTGTTTGCTGATGTTGAGTAGGTGGGGGGTAAATAAATGCGTAAATGAATCACTTGACTTGGATATTTTCATATAATTAAACGAATAATATTTTAATGATTGAATTTACTTTACTGACATCACCATAGAACGCTTAAAAGCATCACAGTTAAGCTTATGCCAACAGCATGCGGAGGCTTAAACACATTTTACCATCATCATTATTTGCATCAGTATTTGTGGTCAGAGTTAATTTTCACAAATATTGCATGTAAGAAAAATATTTGTAGTTCTTTAATACGAAAGAATATTACTGTTATACAATTTTTGCATGCCAATTCCAAGCTGTGTGTGTGTCTGTGTGGTGTTTACAATTAAAGGCAATTAGCTGCCTGTCCGGGTTACTTACAGTTGTCAATGCTACTTAAGAGCTTTTAACATAAATACATCCAATGTGTAAAATCATTAATCGATGAGTTGATGAGACAATCAATTTCACCACGCTTCTCCCACATGAGTTAACTGTATTAAATGAACATTAACCTATCTCGGCAGGGTTGACAATGTACGAGTATATGATACAATTGTTACTGCTTTTCTATGGATTTGTATGGTAACAAACAGCAGAGACATTTTACGAAAATCCAATGAAATTCAATTGCATTGAGCAATAATAACGCATGGATCTCTTTAATAATTGTAAATTATAGAATAGAAAATTGAATTTATATTCCATTTTTTGAGAGATTGGAAATTTGGCTGGGTAAGGCTTTTTATACCCTCCACCATACACATAAAAAAATAAAATATGAATTTGTAAATAAATGTGTACCTTTTTGAAAATTTATGGGCTCTTTCATGAAATAGATGTATTTTTTATTCGTAAATACTTGTTATTAAATTAAGTAATTTTTAATAATGCGCATGGATTCTTCCATAAAATTAATGAAACTTTACATAATATAATAAATACTGGTTTTCTCTTAGCATGAGAGAGCCACAACATAGAGTTACTCTCATATGTATACAATACAAGCATACAATACAAGACAAAAAGCAAACATAACGAAGGCAACACGTGGCTTTGCTGTGTTTGGTGTTTTCAGTTCAGTTCGAGTCGCCGTCGCGATTCGAAGATTATTTATTGCGGAAAAAGGTTGACGAAATTGAACAATCTTATTAATTAGCTGGAAGCATTGGTGCTCATATTTATGAGTAATAAAAAATATTATTAAATGGTTTTTACTCGCAGGACTTTAATGCGGTATTTAATAAGTGGGTTCATACATTTTGACCAATTAAGAATTAGGGAAAAATCGAAAAGAAAAAAAGAAGAGCTATATTTAATGCATGACATTTTTAATATATATTACGTAAAAATACATATTTTAGGGAATTTAAAAATACCTTGCCATCGGTAAGTATTACCACAACCCAAGTAATTCGATTGTGGATGACAGTCTGTAGTAAAAGTTTCTATGCAATCCATGGTGGAGGGTACATAAGATTCGGCCTGACCGAACTTACGGCCGTATATACTTGTTTTTATACCCTCCACCATAGGATGGGGGTATATTATTATACCCTCCACCATAGGATGGGGGTATATTAACTTTGTCATTCCGTTTGTAACACATCGAAATATTGCTCTAAGACCCCATAAAGTATATATATTCTGGGTCGTGGTGAAATTCTGAGTCGATTTGAGCATGTCCGTCCGTCCGTCCGTTGAAATCACGCTAACTTCCGAACGAAACAAGATATCGACTTGAAACTTGGCACAAGTAGTTGCTATTGATGTAGGTCGGATGGTATTGCAAATGGGCCATATCGGTCCACTTTTACGTATAGCCCCCATATAAACGGACCCCCAAATTTGGCTTGCGATTGCTCTAAGAGAAGAAAATTTTTTCCGATCCGGCTGAAATTTGGTACATGGTGTTAGTATATGGTCTCTAACTACCGTGCAAAAATTGGTCCACATCGGTCCATAATTACATATAGCCGCCATATAAACCGATCCCCCGATTTGGCTTGCAAAGCCTCTAAGGGAAGCAAAATTCATCCGATCCGGCTGAAATTTGGTACATGGTGTTAGTATATGGTCTCTAACAACCGTGCAAAAATTGGTTCACATCGGTCCATAATTACATATAGCCCCCATATAAACCGATACCCCGATTTGGGTTCCCGAGCCTCTAGGAGAAGCAAATTTCATGCGATCCGGCTGAAATTTGGTATATGGTGTTAGTATATGGTCTCTAATGAACATGCAAAAATTGGTCCACATCGGTCAATAATTATATATAGGCCCCATATAAACCGATCCCCAGATTTGACCTCTTGTGCCTTTTGGAGAAGCAAACTTCATCCGATCTTGTTGAGATTTGGTACGTGGTGGTAGTATATGATATTTAAGAACCATGCCAATAGTGGTCCATATCAGTCCATAATCACATATATCGCCCCCATATAAATCGATCCCGAGATTTGGTTTTGGAGCCTCTTGGAAGAGCAAATTTCATCCGAGTTGAAATTTGGTACATTGTGCTAGTATATGGCCCTTAACAACCATGCCTAACTAGGTCCATATCGGTCTATAGCTATATATAGCCCTCAGATAAATCGATCCCCAATCACACAAAAATTGGTCCTTATCAAGTTCATAATTCTATATAGCCCCCATAAAAACGACCCCCATATTTCAATTTCCATGTCGATTCGTTATTATTTGTAGACTTACCTATACATAAATTTTTTGTCTAATATATACCACGTATGGACTAACTCACAATTTAGAAAACGATGTTAGGAAGTTTTAAGATACCACAACCCAAGTAATTCGATTGTGGATGACAGTCTTTCGTAGAAGTTTATACGCAATCCATTGTGGAGGGTACTTAAGATTCGGCCTGGCCGAACTTATGGCCGTATATACTTGTTTATACCCTAAACCACATTGTGGTCAGGGTATAATAAGTTTGATCTGCCAAAAAATGTGCCTACCAGAAATATTGATTTTAGACCCCATAAAATATATAATATATCGACACAGAATCACCTCCTGAGCGATCTAGCGCTTGGTGTCCGTCCGTCTGTCTGTCCTTGTATTTGTTGTTCACAGGATTCCAGTCGCAATTATTAACTGATTTTGATAAAATTTGGTACAGGGAGTTTTTTGGGCACACAAGGACGAACGCTATTGAATTTGGAAGAAATCGGATCAAATTTAGATATAGCTCCCATATATATGTATCGCCTGATTTCGACAAATGGGGTCACGTTGCGCTTTTTTTCAAATGAATCGTCACCAAATTTGGCAAAAGGTAATCTTTTTCATCGCCTTTCAAGTTTGCAAAATTTCATCCAAATCGGTTCAGATTTAGATATAGCTCTCATATATATGTATCGCCCGATTTTCCCAAATTTTGCCACAAAACCTTTATTTATCAACCGAACTTACTCAAAGTTGGCTAAATGTAATCTTCTATAGCACTAACTATACGTGCAAAAAATCATCGAAATCGGTTCAGATTTAGCTATAGCTCCCATATATATGTACCGCCCGATTTTTCTAAATTTGGCGATAAAACCCTTATTTATCAACCGATCTTTGGCTAAATGTAGTCTTCTATAGCACTAAATATATGTGCAAAAAATCATTGAAATTGGTTCAGATTTAGATATAGTTCCCATATATTTGTATAGCCCGTTTTTCCCAAATTTGGCCATAGACCCTTATTTATTAACCGATCTTACTCAAAGTTGGCTAGATCCAGTCCTCTATAGTACTAACGGTATGTGCAAAATTTCATCGAAATCGGTTCAGATGTAGATATAGCTCCCATATATGTATCGCCAGATTTTGAAAAATTCGCCCTTAATAAATTTATGTTTGACCATACAGGCCATATTTCTTAACTGATCTTACTCAACTCTTGCACAAGGTAACCTTTTGTGGTATTTATCAAACCCGCAAAATATTATGCAAATTGGTTCAGATTTAGATGTAGCTTCCAAATATACGCATCGCTCGATTTTCCCAAATTTGGCCATAGTACTCTTATTTATTAACCAATGTTACTCAAAATTCAAATTTTGATGTACTGGCCGATCGTATTTATACGTACTTGTAGCTCTTACATAAGAATATTGCTCGATTTTTACAAATTTGGATTTATTACCCACACTAATTGAACGATTTTTTCTGTTTATTTAATAATGGGCTAAATGTTAGTGGCATACTAACTCCGTAGGTGCAATATCAACTACAGCCTGTGTTGCTAGAAGTAGGGGAAATTCCCTATTTATAGGGTTTTTCTAATACTTAGCGTCTTGTAGGTACGTTAGACCACAATGTAGGGACATTTTCACTCAACACAATTTGTAAGAATTTTTATATTTTGGTGGCTCTAGAGGAAGAAATTAGAAGCCGGCAAGGCTTGGCCTTTAACAACATTTACCACTCGTGCCAAAAAAAAAAAAATCTAACAAAATTTAAAGATTACCACAAATTACCACAAATCTATCAAACAAATATTTCTATAGACATTTTTGTCAAAACTTTATTCCTGTAGAAAATTTTGTCAACATTTTATTTCTGTAGAAAATGTTGTCAAAATTGTATTTATATAGCAATTTTTTTCAAAATATTATTTCTATAAAACATTTTCTCAAAATTTTATTTCTATGGAATTTTTTCTCAAAATTTTATTTCTATAGAAAAGTTTCTCACAAAAATTTGTTTATAGAAACTTTTTCCAAATTTTTATTGTTATAGAGATTTAACAAAAAAAAAAAAAAAAAACAAGTATATACGGCCATAAGTTCGGCCAGGCCGAATCTTAAGTACCCTCCACAATGGATTGCGTATAAACTTCTACGAAAGACTGTCATCCACAATCGAATTACTTGGGTTGTGGTATCTTAAAACTTCCTAACATCGTTTTCTAAATTGTGAGTTAGTCCATACGTGGTATATATTAGACAAAAAATTTATGTATAGGTAAGTCTACAAATAATAACGAATCGACATGGAAATTGAAATATGGGGGTCGTTTTTATGGGGGCTATATAGAATTATGAACTTGATAAGGACCAATTTTTGTGTGATTGGGGATCGATTTATCTGAGGGCTATATATAGCTATAGACCGATATGGACCTAGTTAGGCATGGTTGTTAAGGGCCATATACTAGCACAATGTACCAAATTTCAACTCGGATGAAATTTGCTCTTCCAAGAGGCTCCAAAACCAAATCTCGGGATCGATTTATATGGGGGCGATATATGTGATTATGGACTGATATGGACCACTATTGGCATGGTTCTTAAATATCATATACTACCACCACGTACCAAATCTCAACAAGATCGGATGAAGTTTGCTTCTCCAAAAGGCACAAGAGGTCAAATCTGGGGATCGGTTTATATGGGGCCTATATATAATTATTGACCGATGTGGACCAATTTTTGCATGTTCATTAGAGACCATATACTAACACCATATACCAAATTTCAGCCGGATCGCATGAAATTTGCTTCTCCTAGAGGCTCGGGAACCCAAATCGGGGTATCGGTTTATATGGGGGCTATATGTAATTATGGACCGATGTGAACCAATTTTTGCACGGTTGTTAGAGACCATATACTAACACCATGTACCAAATTTCAGCCGGATCGGATGAATTTTGCTTCCCTTAGAGGCTTTGCAAGCCAAATCGGGGGATCGGTTTATATGGCGGCTATATGTAATTATGGACCGATGTGGACCAATTTTTGCACGGTAGTTAGAGACCATATACTAACACCATGTACCAAATTTCAGCCGGATCGGAAAAAATTTTCTTCTCTTAGAGCAATCGCAAGCCAAATTTGGGGGTCCGTTTATATGGGGGCTATACGTAAAAGTGGACCGATATGGCCCATTTGCAATACCATCCGACCTACATCAATAACAACTACTTGTGCCAAGTTTCAAGTCGATTCTTGTTTCTTTCGGAAGTTAGCGTGATTTCAACAGACGGACGGACATGCTCAGATCGACTCAGAATTTCACCACGACCCAGAATATATATACTTTATGGGGTCTTAGAGCAATATTTCGATGTGTTACAAACGGAATGACAAAGTTAATATACCCCCATCCTATGGTGGAGGGTATAAAAATATTATTTTGGATAGAATTCTACCAACTGTGGCAACCGTGGTGGCAATACAAATTTATATTCTAAGTTATATACGTTGCATATTCATGTTTTAAGATAATAAAATACTTACAACCATTTTTGTTTTGTAAAATTTTGTTTAAATTCAACGGAAAATTGTTGGGGAATGTATGGGAAAGTAGGGAACTTTTTTTGTCCTTGTAGGGTAAACCGAACGTTTTCCCTGGCAACACTGACTAAAGGGTGATACGCTCAACATTTGGTCAATATAAACTTTACGTATTTCTTTCAATTTTGCATTTTAAAAACCTGAACACCCCTCATTTTGAAGGTGTGTGTGTAGAATGTTGCTCCTATTTTAATTTTGGAATTCACTCTTCAGTTGTCAAAATGCCGTCCAAGCAAGAAGAGCAGCGTATAAAAATTTTTCTCGCGCATCCCGAAAATCCGAGCTACTCGCACGCAAAGCTGGCAAAATCGCTAAAAGTTGCCAAATCAACCGTTACAAATGTAATTAAAGTGTTTGGGGAACGTTTGTCGACAGCCAGAAAGTCTGGATCGGGGGGAAATCGAAAACCGGAAGCCGCTGAGACGACAAAGAGAGTTGCCGTTAGTTTCAAGCGAAACCCTAACCTCTCTCTCCGAGATGCCGCAAATAAGCTGGGTGTATCGTCTACATTCGTGCATCGAGCCAAAAAACGAGCCGAACTATCGACTTACAAGAAGGTAGTGACTCCAAATCGCGATGATAAACAAAATACGACGGCCAAAGCGCGATCCCGGAGGCTGTACACGACGATGCTGACGAAGTTTGACTGCGTGGTAATGGACGACGAAACCTACGTCAAAGCCGACTACAAGCAGCTTCCGGGACAGGAGTTTTATACGGCAAAAGGAAGGGGAAACGTAGCAGATATTTTCAAGCACATAAAACTGTCAAAGTTCGCAAAGAAATATCTGGTTTGGCAAGCCATCTGTACATGTGGCTTGAAAAGCAGCATTTTCATAGCTTCCGGGACTGTCAACCAAGAAATTTACATGAAAGAGTGTTTGAATAAACGTCTGCTGCCGTTCCTGAAGAAACACGGTTGTTCCGTACTGTTTTGGCCGGATTTGGCATCTTGCCATTACGGTAAAAAGGCCATGGAGTGGTACGCCGCCAACAACGTGCAGGTGGTTCCCAAGGACAAGAACCCTCCCAACAAGCCAGAGTTCCGCCCAATTGAGAAATACTGGGCTATTGTCAAGCGGAACCTAAAGAAGACCAAAAAAAAAAACTGCTAAGGACGAGCAGCAGTTCAAGGCAAACTGGCTTTCTGCGGCGAAGAAGGTGGACAAGGTGGCTGTACAAAATCTGATGGCATGTGTCAAACGTGAGGCCCGGTAGTTCGGATTTGGAAAAGCGAAAGCCTAACTGAATATTTTTCCTGAATTTTATACTAATTGAACTTGAAAAAGAAATTTAATTTGATTTTTTAAATAAACGATTTCACCGATTTACACGCGTTTTCCCTTGACCAAATTTTGACCGTATCACCCTTTATGAACTATAGTCAGATTGAGACAAAGCACCCATAAACATGTACCCCTTAATATTCTTAAATATGCAACTGCGTTTTATCTCCCAGACCTATATCAATGTTACCCCACAAATGCTTATGTTTACTAATTCAGCAAGTGTGGTTTAGGGTATGATATAGTCGGCCCCGCCCGACTTTCTACTTTACTTACTTGTTTAAATAAACTATAACCAAAAAGAACATATGTACAGTGTTTCGAAAGCGGAAAAAATATGTGCTCCCATTTTTATTATATTTTTGTGCTAAACAATAGATTAAATGACGTGGATGGTGTAAAAGAACGAATGATCCGCATTTAGGCAAGCTAAATATTTTATGTAGATCTTGGTGGTGTTCATTTACAAAGGACGCCAAAAAAAATATCTCTCAATTTTTTTCTCACACTACCTTTTGGCTTGATTATAGAGTACATTATTGCGTAAGAAATAAAATTTTTGATTAGAAATATAATTAAAATATTTTTACTTATGGAAAATACTTTTGGTAAAAGCCCATGATATATACTAATGATGGAATTTTGATAATTTTCAAAACGTAACGTTGTTTGTGCAAACGTTTTTAAAACAGGTGAATTTTTTTTCCATCTTGGTGGTACTTTGAGGACTTCTAATAAGAAAATATATCTGAATTTTATTTTTGTTTGTTTTATAATTGTTGTTTGAAAAAGTCACTTCAAAGTTTCGCTTTCCTACGGTGCATCCTTCTAGTTTGGTCTATTCGTTGTATGGTATCGACGCACGTGCACCATACTCTGGGCTTCACTATATGTGGTCCACATCGAATGCCTGCGGTAGGATAAAGGAAGGATATCAAGATTGTAGTGAGAAAATTTATTAGGTCTATCAATGCTTAATTGAAGATAAATCGCACGACATTCATTTCCCCTTTTCCAACTGTCAATCTGATTGAAATGAGGCTTTGGTATTTTTCATCCAACTTAGGGTAATGGAACTTGTCAGCTTTCCAACGGAGATGACTTTAGGTGACGAATAATCGAAGTTGAGCTCGTCCATCTTTATGATGTGATATGTATGGTAGGACAAAAACGTGATAAGCCAAATTTCAGGACGATAGCTCCATTAATAATGGCTTTATGTTTAACATGCCCACCTTGCATACAAAGAGTCATGGGTTCAATACCCGTTTCGACTAAACTACCAAACAGTTTTTCAACGGTCGATTATTCCATCTCAGAAAAGCGAAACGCCGTTCGGACTTGGTCGTAAAAAGGAGGTCCCTTGGCACTTAGCTAAACATGAATTTGGGCAAGTCTCAGTCATAAGAGAATAGTTTATCAATGTGGAATCACATTGAACTGAATAGAGTCATTTGGTTTGAAATACTAAAAGTTTGATTTGAAGTGAAAATTATATATCGTAGCTGCACCAATAAACAGCCCAAACTAAATTGTCTTTAATGATAATTCTGAGTCTACTATTCTATAGTATGTTAGATCAACCAGGAACTACTTGGAACACTTCCACTCTGATCTTAGATATATTTTGTAGACCATTATGTGTAGTACATAAATACACTGACATATCATAACAAACTCGTTTGAAATACCTCTGGGAAATTAATTTAACTCACTTATCTTCTATTTGCGGCAAGCTTCAAATTTTAAAATATTAGTTCCTTACTCCGAAAAAAAACAAACCCGTTAAGACTTTTCCATTTTTTTCCAAACATTATTTTAGCAGCATAACCTCAAGCTAACATTCTAACTTGAATATACTGACGACATGCCATAACTTGTGTCAACTTTGGGCCACATCACATCAGGAAAGTTTTGCACCAAACCACAGTGTGGAGGAGTTTAACTTTAACATGTATATAAGGGCGGATAATTCGGCCTAACCGAATCTTTTGTGCCCACCACCATGGATTTGGAACCAGATTCCAATTTGTCAACATTTTTTTACATATTATTAGAAAATTTTGTGAAAATGTTATTTCTTTAGAAAATTTTACCAATATTGTAATCTATAAAAATTTTTGTCAAATTTTATTTCGATTATTAATTTTGTTCGGCTTGAGGTCATAGAAACAATCGATTATTGATTTGTTTTAATATTTATTTCCAATATTTCGGTTAGTGCCACTAACCATCTTCTGGGATTTTGTATCTACATAAAATACAAAAATTAAATTACATTTAATGTTCACAAAAATCACAATTGTTATTGAAAATATATTTTATCGAAAAATAACTAACATGAGTTCTTGTGCTGCTGTTTGTTTCGCAATTCACCGTATACTAAACTTCGTTTGTGTCGATGCTTGTTTATAATATGTCGATACATTCTGGCGCATTCTTCTGTCTCTTTTTTGAAGGAGAAGAAGGACAATGAAATAAAAATAAAACAAATATTGACCGCAAACGAGTTTTCAAATAGAATAATATACAGACTGATTAATCGCGTTAAAAATAAAACAATTGAAAAATTTTATATCTATAAAAATGTTTGTCAAAATTTTATTCCATAGAAAGTATTGCCAAAATTTTATCTATTTTCAAAATTTTTTCTCTATAGAAAATTTTGTCAAAATTTAATTTATTTTTATTTCATTTCGAAAGAAAATTTTGTAAAATTTTGCTTCTATAGAAATTTTTGTCAAAATTTTATTTCTATAGAAAATTTTGTCAACATTTTATTTCTGTAGAAAATTTTGTAAAAATTTTATTTCTATAGAAAAGTTGCCAAAATTTTATTTCTATAGAAAGTTTTTTCCAAATTTGTAATTATTGTCAAAATTTTTTCTCTATAGAAAATTTTGTCAAAATTTTATTTATTTTATTTCATTTCGAAAGAAAATTTTGTAAAAATGTTGCTTCTATAGAAATGTTTGTTAAAATTTTATTTCTTTAGAAAATTTTTGTAAAAAATTTTATTTCTATAGAAAAAGTTGCCAAATTTTAATTTCTATAAAAATTCTTGTCAAAATTTTATTCTATAGAAGTTTTTGCCAAATTTGTAATTATTCTCTATAGAAAATTTTGTCAAAATTTTATTTCGAAAGAAAATTTTGTAAAAACTTTATTTCGAAAGAAAATTTTGTAAAAATGTCATTTAGTTCATAAAATGTTGGCAAAACTTTCCATAGAAATAAAATTTTGACAAGAATATTTATAGAAATAAAATTTTGGCAACTTTTTCTATAGAAACAAAATTTTGACAAAATTTTCCACAGAAATAAAATTTTGACAAAATTTTCTATAGAAATAAAATTTTTACAATAATTTCTATAGAAACAAATTTTTTTACAAAATTTTCTTTCAAAATGAAATTTTTACAAAATTTTCTTTTGAAATAAAATTTTGACAAAATTTTCTATAGAAATAAAATTTTGACAAAATTTTCTATAGAAATAAAATGTCGACAAAATTTTCTATAGAAATAAAATTTTAGACAATTATCTTTAGAAATAAAATTTTAACAAAATTTACTATAGAAATAAGCATATAACAAAGTTTTCTATAGAAACACAATTTTGAAACAATTTTCTATAGAAATAAAATTCTGACAAAATTTTCTATAGAGAAAAAGTGTTGACAATAGATACAATTTTGGCAATACTTTCTATGGAAATAAAATTTTTACAAAAATTTCTATAGAAACAAAAATTTTTTACAAAATTTTCTTTCGAAATGAAGTTTTTACAAAATTTTCAATAGAATTAAAATTTTGACAAAATTTTTTATAGAAATTAAATTTTTACACAATTTTCTTTAGAAATAAAATTTTAACAAATTTTTATATCTATAAAAATGTTTGTCAAAATTTTATTTCCATAGAAAGTATTGCCAAAATTTTATCTATTGTCAACATTTTTTCTCTATAGAAAATTTTGTCAAAATTTTATTTCTATAGAAAATTTTGTCAAAATTTTCTTTCGAAATGAAGTTTTTACAAAATTTTCAATAGAATTAAAATTTTGACAAAATTTTTTATAGAAATTAAATTTTTACACAATTTTCTTTAGAAATAAAATTTTAACAAAATTTTCTATAGAAATAAGATTATAAAAAAAAATTTCTATATAAACACAATTTTGACGAAATTTTCCATAGAAATAAAATTTTCTATAGAGAAAAAATTTTGATAATAGATAAAATTTAGGCAACTTTTTCTATAGAAATAAAATTTTGACAAAATTTTCTATAGAAATAAAATTTTGACAAAATTTTTTTATAGATACACAATATTGGTAAAATTTTCTAAAGAAATACTATTTTCACAAAATTTTCTATAAAAATAAAATTTTAGAAATTTCTATAAAAATTCTTGTCAAAATTTTATCTCTATAGAAAGTTTTGCCAAATTTGTAATTATTGCCAAAATTTTTTCTCTATAGAAAATTTTGTCATAATTTTATTTCGAAAGAAAATTTTGTAAAAATTTCATTTAGTTCATATAATGTTTGCAAAACTTTCCATAGAAATAAAATTTTGACAAGAATGTTTATAGAAATAAAATTTTGCCAACTTTTTCTGTAGAAACAAAATTTTGACAAAATTTTCCACAGAAATAAAATTTTGACAAAATTTTCTATAGAAATAAAATTTTTACAAAAATTTCTATAGAAACAAATTTTTTTACAAAATTTTCTTTCAAAATTAAATTTTTACAAAATTTTCCATAGAAATAAAATTTTGACAAAATTTTCTATAGAAATAAAATTTTTAGACAATTATCTTTAGAAATAACATTTTAACAAAATTTTCTATAGAAATAAGCATATAACAACGTTTTCTATAGAAACACAAAGAAAAAGTATTGACAATAGATACAATTTTGGCAATACTTTCTATGGAAATAAAATTTTTACAAAAATTTCTATAGAAACAAAAATTTTTTACAAAATTTTCTTTCGAATTGAAGTTTTTACAAAATTTTCTTTCGAAATAAAATTTTGACAAAATTTTCTATAGAATTAAAATTTTTTATAGAAATTAAATTTTTACACAATTTTCTTTAGAAATAAAATTTTAACAAAATTTTCTTTAGAAATAAGATTATAAAAAAATTTTCTATATAAACACAATTTTGACAAAATTTTCTATAGAAATAAAATTTTTCATAGAGAAAAAATTTTGATAATAGATAAAATTTTGGCAACTTTTTCTATAGAAATAAAATTTTGACAAAATTTTCTATAGAAATAAAATTTTGGTAAAAATTTTTATAGATACACAATATTGGTAAAATTTTCTAAAAAAAATGCAATTTTCACAAAATTTTCTATAAAAATAAAATTTTAGAAAAATGTTCACAAATTTTTTATAGAAATAAATTTTCACAAAATTATAGAAATAAAAATGTTCCTTAATTTTTATGTCTAAAAAATTTGCCAAAATTTTATATCTATAAAAATGTTTGTCAAAATTTTATTTCCATAGAAAGTATTGCCAAAATTTTATCTATTGTCAACATTTTTTCTCTATAGAAAATTTTGTCAAAATTTTATTTCTATAGAAAATTTTGTCAAAATTGTGTTTCTATAAAAAATTTTGTTATATTCTTATTTCTATAGTAAATTTTGTTAAAATTTTATTTCTACAGAAAATTTTGTAAAATTTTTATTACTATAGAAAATTTTGTCAAAATTTTATTTCGAAAAAACATTTTGTAAAAATTTTATTTCTATAGAAAATTTTGTAAAAATTTTATTTCTGTAGAAAATTTTGTCAAAATTATATTTCTGTAGAAAATTTTGTCAAAATTTTATTTCTATAGAAAATTTTGTCAAAATTTTATTTCTGTAGAAAATTTTGTCAAAATTTTTTTTCTGTAGAAAAATTTGTCAAAATTTTATTTATTGTCAAAATTTTTTTGCCTATAGAAATTCTGTAAAAATTTTGTTTCTATAGAAGATTTTGTCAACATTTTATTTCTATTGAAAATTTTGCCAAACTTTTATTTCTATAGAAAATTTTGTCAAAATTTTATTTCTTTGTAAAGTTTGTCATTTTTTTTTCTATAGAAAATTTTTTAAACATTTTATATCCATATACATTTAGAAAATTCTTGAAAAATTTTAAATTTGTAACATTTTTCAAAATTTTATTTCTATAGAAATTTTTTTTGAATTGTATTTCTACAGAGAATTTTGTATAAATTTTATTTCTACTGAAGATTTTTTCAATTTAGAAAATATTGTCAAAATTGTATTTCTCTAAAAATTTTGTCAAAATTCTATAACTAAAGTAAATTTAATCAAAATTTTATTTCTTGAGAAAATTGTGCCAAAATTATATTTCTATAGCAAATTTTAAAAATTTTGACATTTTCTATAGAAATAAAATTCTGACAAAATTTTCTATAGAGAAAAAATGTTGACAATAGATAAAATTTTGGCAATACTTTCTATGGAAATAAACACAAACACTTTTATAGATATAAAATTTTGGCAAAATTTTTAGACATGAAAATTAAGGAAAATTTTTATTTCTATAATTTTGTGAAAATTTTTCTAAAATTTTATTCTTATAGAAAATTTTACCAATATTGTGTATCTAAAAAAATGTTTGTCAAAATTTTATTTCAATAAAAATTCTTGTCAAAATTTTATTTCTATAGAAAGTTTTGCCAAAATCTTATTTATTGTCAAAATTTTTTCTCTATAGAAAATTTTGTCAAGATTTATTTCTATAGAAAATGTTGTCAAAATTTTATTTCTGTAGAAAATTTTGTCAAAATTTTATATCTGTAGAAAAATTTGTCAACATTTTATTTCTATAAAAAATTTTGTCAAAATTTTATTTCTATAGAAAATTTTGTCAAGATTTATTACTATAGAAAATTTTGTCAAATTTTTATTTCTATAGAAAATTTTGTCTAAATTTTACTTCTATAGAAAAATTTGTCAAAATTTTATTTCGAAAAGTTTTACAAATTTTTTTTTATAGAAAATTTTCCAAAAATTGTATATCTATATACATTTAAAAAATTCTTGAAAAATTTTAAATTTATAACTTTTTGCGAAAATGAAAATAAAATTCTGACAAAATTTTCTATAGAGAAAAATTGTTGACAATAGATAAAATTTTGGCAATACTTTCTATGCAAATAAAATTTTGACAAACATTTTTATAGATATAACATTTTGGAAACTTTTTCTATAGAAATAAAATTTTGTAAAATTTTTTATAGAAATAAAATTTTTGATAAAATTTTCTACAGAAACACAATTTTGACATAATTTTCTATAGAAACAAAATTTTGACAAAATTTTCTACAGAGAAAAAATTTTGACAATAAATAAGATTTTGGCAAAACTTTCTGTAGAAATAAAATTTTTACAAGAATTTTTATGGAAATAAAATTTTGGCAACTTCTATAGAAAAATTTGGGAAAATTTTATTTCTATAGAAAATTTTATTTCTATGGAAATTTTTGTCAAGATTTATTTCTATAGAAAATTTTGTCAAAATTTTATTTCTAAAGAAAATTTTGTCAAGATTTATTTCTATATAAAATTTGGCAAGATTTTATTTCTATAGAAAAATTTGTAAAAATTTTATTTCTATAGAAAAATTTGTAAAAATTTTATTTCTATAGAAAATTTTGTCAAATTTTTATTTCTATAGAAAATTTTGTCTAAACGGCTCTTAATATAAGAAAATACTTTGCAAAAACTACCAAAACATCAAGAATTTCTCAAATCTACCAAACATTAAAAAATCTACCATTTATGAGAATTTCCATAATTGGTAGAATTCTAGCAATTGTGGCAACTGTGATTTCAGTTCGTTCTAATGTTACCATGGTGGACAGAACAATCGAAATGATCGAGTTCATTTGCCACATAGGTCAGCTGAAAATTTTCACCTTTCATTGGTCACCAGAACTCAAGCTTCGCCGTAAAGGCCTTTGATGGCTTCCTGGTCGTATTCATCGACCGTGGGTTAAACATAAATGCCGAATATTATCGGAAAGCAATTCCTTGGGTAGACAAATGTTTCGGCCACAGACCGTGGTAGATTTCACCAGACGGACGGACTCATGGATGGACGGACGGACATGGCTATACCCAACAAAAATTTTACTACTTTATCAAATCTCAGACCAATATTTCTATGTGTTACAAACTGAATGACAAAGTTAATATATCACCCATCCCATGGAGGTTTGGTATAAAAACAAAGTGCATTTTATCCGGCCAGCCAGGACGAATCTCTGACATTGCTCGTTCATTCTGTCGTTATGGATTGTTCACCACCACCACCATCATTATGTCGTATATCGTTGTATACGACCTTGTGTTGGTGTTGCCAGAAAATATGCATTTCATAATTCTTCAAGTTAGCGATGCATCCGCTCTTCCTTCCAATCACCATCTCCATGGAATCCATCTACTTTTGCGTGACTTTATTCGCAAAAGTGAGGGAAATAAACCAGGAGATACACTGTGGTCCATGAACGCATGAAGGATACGATGGCGGTGGATAAATTGTTGTACTTCCTCTACACGTTCTGCAGAGAGAGAGAGAGAGAGAGAGAGAGAGAGAGAGAGAGGGAAAGAGTTTACTTGGCGAACTTGTGTGTAAATGATCCAATGAAAATGCCATGGATCCGGAAAATGCAGAAAAATGGAATATTTCATAACTATTTTGTAAAGAAAAAACGAAACACAGCAGAAGCAAAAAAACAAATTCAAGTAAAACAAGCCACCATCGACATGATGATAGTACAACATGGACACATTTAATACCATCGTTGAATGTTTGTTTCAAGTTGCTCAACAAGCATTAAAATAAGGCAGATGGTTTGTCCTGTATGTATGTATGTCGATTACATGGTAACATTGTTTGGCATTTTTAGATTAGAATTCCCTTTTGAAGGATTTTGTGGTAACAAGTAATCACTAGAGGTAAGATAACATGCACTTTTTACAAGGCAGGGGGAATATTTTAAGTAAGGTTAGATCATCTTGTTACAGAAACACATGGTAGTTAACTACCGTAAATGCCTTCGGTCCTATTATTGGTGTAATTCCATGGTTAGGAATATATTTCGTATAGAGCTCCAAACAGATATTAAATAAATATTTCAATGTATTATATAGTTTCAAAGCTTCTCTAAGTGGTTTCACTGCAATGTGGAACGCCGTTTGGACTCGGCTATAAAAAAGAGGTCCCTTTTCATTGAGCTTAACATGGAATCGGGCAGCACTAAGTGATAAGAGTGCAGTTCACCAATGTGGTATCACAATGGACTGAATAGTCTAAGTGAGCCTGATACATCGGACTGCCACCTAACCTAACCTAGGTTAGGTGGTATTTTAATAAAACTATTCACGTACAAACCAATGCCAGTTTAAAGATCCAAATTATACTAAATATGTATTTCAAAGTAAACAAGTATATACGGCCGTAAGTTCGGCCAGGCCGAAGCTTATATACCCTCCATCATGGATTGCGTAGAAACTTCTACTGAAGACTGTCATCCACAATCGAATTACTTGGGTTGCGGTAACACTTGCCGATGGCAAGGTATCTTAAAACTTTCTAACACCGTAATATATACCACATAGTCCATACGTGGTATATATTAACCTAAAAAAGGCCGATTAAATACGTATATAATTAAGTTTAAAGTTTCTATAGAAATAAAATTTTGACAACATTTTCTATAGAAGTAAAATTTGGAAAAAAAATTTCTATAGAAAGAAAATTTTGACAAAATGTTCTATAGAAATAAAATTTTTAGAAGATTTTCTATAGAAATAAAATTTTGACAAAATTTTCTATAGAAATAACATTTTGACAATGTTTCTATAAAACTAAAATTTTGGTAGATTATTATTGGCTCGAGTGGCAAGCATGATAATGAACCGATAAGGACCAATTTTTGTGTGATTGGGGATCGCCTATATATAACTATAGACCGATATGGACCAATTTTGGCATGGTTATTAGCGGCCTTATACTAACACCACGTTGCAAATTTCAACCGGATCGGATGAATTTTGCTCCTCCAAGAGGCTCGGAGGACAAATCTGGGGATCGATTTATATGGGGGCTATATATAATTAGGGACCGATATGGACAATTCCTGCATGGTTTTTGGATACCGTATACTAACATCACGTACCAAATTTCAACCGAATCGGATGAATTTTGCTCTTCCAAGGGGCTCCGGAGGTCAAATCTGGGGATCGGTTTATATGGGGGCTATATATAATTATGGACCGATTTCGACCAATTTTTGCAAGGGAGTTTGAGGCCATATATTAACACCAAGTACCAAATTTAAACTGAATCAGATGAATTTTGGTCTTCCAAGAGGCTCCGGAGGTCAAATCTGGTGATCGGTTTATATGGGGGCTATATATAAGTATGGACCGATGTGGACCAATTTTTGCATGGTTATTAGAGACCGTATACTAACACCATGTACCAAATTTCAGCCGGATCGGATGAAATTTTCTTTTCTTAGAGGCTCCGCACGCCAAATCGGGGGATCGGTTTATATGGGGCTATATATAATTATGGACCGATGTTGACCAATTTTTGCATGCTTGTTAGAGACCATATACTTACACCATGTACCAAATTTCAGCCGGATCGGATGAAATTTGCTTCTCTCAGAGGCCTCGCAAGCCAAATTTGGGGGTCCGTTTATATGGGGGCTATACGTAAAAGTGGACCGATATGGCCCATTTACAATACCATCCGACCTACATCACTAACAACTACTTGTGCCAAGTTTCAAGTCGATAGCTTGTTTCGTTCGGAAGTTAGCGTGATTTCAACAGACGGACGGACGGACGGACGGACGGACATGCTTAGATCGACTCAGAATTTCACCACGACCCAGAATATATATACTTTATGGGGTCTTAGAGCAATATTTCGATGTGTTATAAACGGAATGACAAAGTTAATATACCCCCATCCTATGATGGAGGGTATAAAAATGTTTTCTAAATTCCAAAAAAAGAAATTAAACCAAAGATACCAAATTCTCAAAATAAGTCTAAGACTGAAGCGTTTTTATCTTAAATTTAAAAACTAAATATTTCAGTTAATTTAATTATGATTTCTTAAAATCAAAAAAGTTTTTTTTACTTTAAGGAAAATTTGCCTTAGTTCAAAGACATGCGATTTTAACGATGCAAAGGGATGCAAATTTACAAAATTGGTGGCCTACATTTAATGGAAAAATTTTGAAGCACAGAATATAAACTTTATTTTAAATAAAATTTCATTATATTAAAGAAATTTCTCCTTAATATTTTGTAAATTGCACATTCTAAAATTTAATTTGCATAATCACGTAAATATTTTTTTTTTCAGTGAAGTCAAAATCACCTCTGAATAAGTCCATTGAACGCATTTAGCCCACTGTTAGAAGCCAGCGATCCCTTCAAAAAAATATCCCTTTAACTATTCCCAATTCTCTCGTTAGTTGACTAGCAAATTGCAGTTCGCACATTTTGCAATAACCTGCATTCAAATGGGATTGGGTTTGGGGGGTGCATGAGATGATGGTTGTGCTGTACCACCATCAATTCGAAAAAGGGCATAGAACGATGTGTTAGTTTTCCAAACCCAAAAATTCCAAAATTTGCATATGAACTTTCACACAGGTTGTGGGTTTTATGAATTCTTAACAAGATAAATCTGGACTTTGTTCTCGCCTTTATCCCAACATAGTCGATAGTGAATGCACGCTCTTCCATATGGATGGAAATTTACCTATGTCATGCATTTTAATGTGCATCACAACCAATTATTTATTACAGAATTTTCCCAAAAATGAAGCATGCATATAAATTTGCCCATGCGAACGACAAAGCCAAAATTATCAGATTTATGAATATGTTGTGTAAAGAATGTGTAAGCACACACACAAATACACGCATAGTAATTGTTAATCGAATTTGATTAAAAATTACAAGGACATCATCATAATTTAAATAGCAATTTAGTAATCGTAATGAAAATTAGGAATACATAAATAGCAAATTGAATTCTTAATGATAGAGAAGAAGAAGAAATAATTTTTATTTATATGACAAAATAATTGATCTGTTCTTCTACGTAGCAATTGGCATAAGCAAGTTGTTTGACATTTTCATAGAGGTAAGTATTAAAGGCCTGTACACTGAAAAAAAAAGCATGCCCGGTTCCAAAGATTTTGTCTTTACTTTAAAAATTTTGGTATTGATTCCGAGCAAAACACGCGGAGAATACAAGTAAGGATAATTTTAAGATACAATTCTCTTTTAAATTTGGGTTTTGTGTACTTGTTTCCAGGAAGCAAATTTTAATTTTTCGCTTTTTCAGCTTTTTTCGTCGTGTGCTATTAAAGTCCTTTAAAAACGAGTTAACGACAACTTTATTTTCCTAATTAAGACTCGACTTTCAGTAGAATTTATGCTATGTTTCAAGTAAAAAACGTCTTTAAAATAAAGTGTCGAAAAACATGTCCTATATTTGAACGATTTTTTGCTTTGTAGTCAAGATGCAAAAAGACAACAAATTTAAAGACAATTTCATTAAATTTAAAGAATTTTACTGAATTATTAAAGTCAAATTGACCTTAGCCCAAACATTTTTTCTTTCATGTTATGATACCCATTTTTAAGTGAAATCACTTAATTATAAGGACAATACGACTTCAGTGAAAAGTGTATCGACTTTTGGACAAGGAAAAAAACTCTATATTAGAGAAATGCGTCTTCTATGCTAAGCAAAATTTATATTCGTATTTTAAAGACATGAAATCTTTGACCTCACTACAATATTTTTTTCAGTGTACAAGACGCCATAATAAGACATTAGGGAGCTACCGTGGTGCAATGGTTAGCATGCCCGCCTTGCATACACAAGGTTGTTTTCGATTCCTGCTTCGACCGAACACCAAAAAAGTTTTTTCATTATCCCACCTCAGTAATACTGGTGACATTTCTGAGGGTTTCAAAGCTTCTCTAAGTGGTTTCACTGCAATGTGGAAAGCCGTTCGGACTCGGCTATAAAAAGGAGGTCCCTTGTCATTAAGCTTAATATTGAATCGGGCAGCACTCAGTGATAAGAAAGAAGTTCACCAATGTGGTATCACAATGGATTGAATAGTCTAAGTGAGCCTGATACATCGGGCTGCCACATTACCTAACCTAACCTAAGCTATCGACTGGAAACTTGGCACAATTAGTTGTTATTGATTTAGGTCGGATGGTATTGCAAATGGGCCATATCGGTCCACTTTTACGTATAGCCCCATATAAACTGACCCCCAAATTTGGTTTGCGATCGCTCTAAGAGAAGCAAATTTCATCCGATCCGGCTGAAATTTGGTACATGGTGTCAGTATATGGTCTATAACAAGCAGGGCTGTGGAGTCGGAGTCGGAGTCGGAGTCTTGGAGTCGGAGTCTGAAGATTTTGCTGGGGTCGGAGTCGTAAAAATTTTGCTCGACTCCGACTCCGGCTAAATCAAATTTTTTAAAAAACTTCACATTTTTTTAACTAAGCAAGTTTTTACGCAAATTAGTTTCCATTGCTTTATTCATTCGATCAATGTACAGCATGATTGTAAATGAAAATCAACTTCCAATTACGGCTATCTTTTTATGTTTCCTAGAATGTTAGACTAGCAGATGGGCTGGATCGATCCATTTTAATGCTCATATCAATTTATTTGAAATATTTCGAACAATCGAAATTTTTTTTTTTTTTTTAATTTTATTTTAAGGCCATATACGTATGTGGAATATTGACAGAAAATTTTTCAAAGTTGTTTTTTATAGAAAATGTTGTCAAAATTTTATTTCTATAGCAAATTTTGTCAACATTTTATTTCTATAAAAAATTTATTCAAAATTTTATTATTATAGAAATATTTTTTTCTATAGAAAATTTTGTCAAAATTGTATTTCTATAGAAAATTGAGTCAAAATTTTGTTTCTGTTGAATATTTTGCAGGATTTTATTTACTACACAAAAATTTTTCTAAAATTGTACTTTTATTGATAATTTGTTCAAAATTTTATTTCTATAAGAAAAATTTTTATTTCTATAGCAAATTTTCTCAATTTTTTTCTTTCTGATGCTCACTGCTAAATAAAAAATGTATTCAGAATTGTATTACTATAGAAATATTTTTTTTCTATATAAAATTTAGTCAAAATTTTATTTCTATAGAAAATTTAGTCAAAATTTTGTTTCTATAGAATATTTTATTTTATTTTATTTCTATAGAAAATTTTGCAAAATTTTGTTCGCTACACAATTTTTTTTAAATTGTATTTTTATTGATAATTTTTTCAAACTTTTATTTCTATAAAAAATGTTGCCAAATTTTATTTCTATAAAAATGTTATTCAAAATTTTATTTCTCTATATTTGGTCAAAATTTGATTTCTATAGAAAATTTTGCCAAAATTTTATTTCTATAGAAAATTTAGTCAAAATTTTGTTTCTGTAGAAAATTTAGTCAAAATTTTATTTACTAGACAAAAATTTTTCCAAAATTGTATGCTCACTGATACTCATTGCTAAGTCGAAAACTTGTAGAAATGACTCAAATTTTAAAATTTTTCAATGAATGAATCATAAATGCATTTTTGCGAAATTGTCTAAACAATTATAAATATTTCCCAAATATTGCCCGAGTTTTGTAGAAGTCTGATTTGAGATTTTATCAAAATGTAGATCTAAATACAAAGTTGTGCAGAGTATTTTATAGTCGGCTCGCCCGACTTTGGACTTTCCTTGCATTTTTAGTTTTTGTTAAAATTGTGTTACGTCCCATAACGTTAGATTTAAATTTTAAGTACATAGATTTTTGTAGAAGTATATACAATTTTGTCTAAATCGATTCAGATTCAAATTCATGCATATGGGAATATAAACCTTTATATAGCTCGCAACAAATTTAAAGGATTTGAGATAGTATCAATAATTTTGGTCCACAAATACATATACTGTTGGTATCTTCTCATATTATGATGGGTATTTATATCATTATTTTATTTATTAAACATTGCCCTAAATTTGAAATATAGAGTTCAATTGGCATCTAATGTGAAATTAAGACCTTTTTTTTGCACACATAAATAAATATGATACTTTATATCGATCTACTTACGGTACCCCCACAATAGAACTACAAATTAGTTGTATTAAAATGAGATTTAGTTATATTACCCGGAGTCGACTCCGGAGTCGGAGTCGAGCTGATGAAAAATGCTGGAGTCGGAGTCGGAGTCGAGCAAAATTGGCTCGACTCCACAGCCCTGATAACAAGCATGCAAAAATTGGTCCATATCGGTCCATAATTACATATAGCCCCCATATAAACCGATCCCCCGATTTGGCTTGCGGAGCCTCTAAGAGAAGCAAATTTCATCCGATCCAGCTGAAATTTGGTACATGGTGTTGGTATATGTTGTCTAATGACCATGCAAAAATTGGTCCACATCGGCCCATAATTATATATAGCCCCCATATAAACCGATCCCCAGATTTGACCTCCGGAGCCTCTTAGAGGAGCAAAATTCATCCGATCCGGTTGAAATTTGGAACAATGTGGTCTCTAACAAACACGCAAGAATTGGTCCATATCGGTCCATAATCATATATATCCCCAATATAAACCGTTCCCAGGTTTGATCTCCGGAGCCTTTTGGAGGAGCAAAATTCATCCGATCTGGTTGAAATTTGCAACGTGGTGTTAGTATGAGGCCGCTAATAGCCATGCCAAAATTGGTCCATATCGGTCTATAGTTATATATAGCCGATCCCCAATCACACAAAAAGTGGTCCATATCTGTTCATATTCATGGTTGCCACTCGAGCCAAAAATAATCTACAAAAATTTTATTTTTATGGAAAACATTCTCATGTTATTTCTATAGAAAATTTTGTCAATTTTTTTTTCTATAGAAAATTTTGTAAAAATTTTATTTCTATAGAAAATTTTGTAAAAATTTTATTTCTATAGAAGATTTTGTCAAAATTTTATTTCTATAGAAAATTTTTTCCAAATTTTATTTCTATAAACATTTTTTCCAAATTTTACTTCTATAGAAAATTTTGTAAAAATTTTATTTCTATAGAAAATTTTGTAAAAATTTTATTTCTATAGAAAATGTTGTCAAAATGTTATTTCTATAGAAAATTTTTTCCAAATTTTACTTCTATAGAAAATGTTTTCAAAATTTTTTTTGTCAAAATTTTATTTCTATAGAAACTTTAAACTTAATTATATACGTATTTAATCGGCCTTTTTTAGTTTAATATATACTACGTATGGACTACCTTGTAATTTAGAAGACGGTGTTAGGAAGTTTTAAGATACCTTGCCGTCGACAAGTGTTACCGCAACCCAAGTAATTCGATTGTGGATGACAGTCTTCAGTAGAAGTTTCTACGCAATCCATGGTGGAGGGTACATAAGCTTCGGCCTGGCCGAACTTACGGCCGTATATACTTGTTTTCGAAATTTAATTGTATAAAACTCAAATTTTCACTTAAAACTGCCTAATACCGTACTTTCAAAGACGTGTCCAAAAGGACTGCATCGGAAGTGGGAAAAATCGATATGGGATCCCGGGATGCACTTTACAAAATATTTGTGGACTTCTCCAAAAGGACTGCATCGGAAGTGGAAAAAAATTGATGGGGGATTCCGGAACGCGCGATGCAAGAAATGTTTGTGGAACAACTTCCAATTTTTTTTTTTTTTTTTGTAAGTGAAAATTTTAGTTTTGGACAATTAATTTTCACAAAAAAATACATATATAATTCCCGCTGAGATTTGAACCTGTGCCGTTCGAATTTTTCACTTCCATTTAAATTCTTTTGAGAAGGTTTTGCAAATTACGATAATTTTTTATTTTTATACCCACCACCAAGAATGGTGATGGGGGCATAATAAGTTTGTCATTCCGTTTGTTACACATCGAAATATCGATATCCGACTATATATAAAGTATATATATTCTTGATCAGGGAGAAATTATAAGACGATATAAGCATGTCAGTCTGTCCATCTGTCTGTTGTAATTACGCTACAGCCTTCAATAATGGCGCTATCATCCTGAAATTTGGCACAGATTCGTCTTTTGTTTGCAGGCAGGTCAAGTTCGAAGATGGGATATATCGGTCCCAGTTCTCATATAGTCCCCATATTAATCGACGTCCCAATTTGGGGTCTTGGGCTTATAAAAACTGTAGTTTTCAACCAATTTACCTAAAATTGGAAATCTAGAGGTATGTTAGGACCATCAAAAAAGGTACCTATCGGTCCATGTTTTGGTATAGCCTCCATATAGAGCGATTTCCCGATTTTGCTTCTTGGGCTTCTAGAATCCGTAAGTTTTACCCAATTTGCCTCAAATCGGAAATCTACAGGTATTCTAGGGCCTTAAGGAGATGTTCCGGAAATGGTGAGTATCGGTCCATGTTTTGATATAGCCCCAATATAGACCGCTCTCCCGATTTTATTTCTTGGGCTTCTAGAATCCGTAGTTTTTATCCAATTTGCCTGAAATTTGAAATCTAGAGGTATTCTAGGACCTTAAAGAGGTGTGCCAAAAATGGTGAGTATCGGTCTATGTTTTGATATAGCCCTCATATAGACCGATCTCCCGATTTTACTTCTTGGGCTTTTAGAATCCGTAATTTTTTATCTAATTTGCTTGAAGTTGGAAATCTAGAGGTATTCTAGAACCATAAAGTGGTGTGCCGAAAATGGGGTGTATCGGTCCATATTTTGATATAGCTCCCATATAGACCGATCTCCCGATTTTATTTATTGGGCTTATAGAATCTGTAGTTTTAAACCATTTCACCTGAAATTTTAAATCTAGAGGTACTCTAGGACCCTAAAGACGTGTGCCGAAAATGGTAAGTACCGGTCCATGTTTCGATATAGACACAATAGAGACCGATCTCCCGATTTTATTTCTTGGTCTTCTATAATCCGTAATTTTTACCCAATTTGCCTCAAATCGGAAATCTAGAGGTATTCTAGGACCTTAATGAGGTGTGTCAAAAATGGTGAGTATTGGTCCATGTTTTGATATAGCCCCCATATAGACCGCTCTCCCGATTTTATTTCTTGGGCTTCTAGAATCCGTAGTTTTTATCCAATTTGCCTGAAATTTGAAATCTAGAGGTATTCTAGGACCTTAAAGAGGTGTGCCAAAAATGGTGAGTATCGGTCTATGTTTTGATATAGCCCTCATATAGACCGATCTCCCGATTTTACTTCTTGGGCTTCTAGAATCCGTAATTTTTTATCTAATTTGCTTGAATTTGGAAATCTAGAGGTATTCTAGAACCATAAAGTGGTGTGCCGAAAATGGGGTGTATCGGTCCATATTTTGATATAGCTCCCATATAGACCGATCTCCCGATTTTATTTATTGGGCTTATAGAATCTGTAGTTTTAAACCATTTCACCTGAAATTTTCAATCTAGAGGTACTCTAGGACCCTAAAGACGTGTGCCGAAAATGGTAAGTACCGGTCCATGTTTCGATATAGACACCATAGAGACCGATCTCCCGATTTTATTTCTTGGTCTTCTATAATCCGTAATTTTTACCCAATTTGCCTCAAATCGGAAATCTAGAGGTATTCTAGGACCTTAATGAGGTGTGTCAAAAATGGTGAGTATTGGTCCATGTTTTGATATAGCCCCCATATAGACCGATCTCCCGATTTTATTTATTTGGCTTCTAGAATCTGTAGTTTTAAACCATTTCACCTGAAATTTTAAATCTAGAGGTATTCTAGGACCATAAAGAGGTGTGCCGAAAATGGTGAGTATCGGTCCATGTTTTGATATAGCCCTCATATAGAGCGATCTCCCGATTTTACTTCTTGGGCTTTTAGAATACGTAATTTTTTATCTAATTTGCCTGAAATTGGAAATCTAGAGGTATTCTGGAACCATAAGGAGGTGTGCCGAAAATAGGGTGTATCGGTCCATGTTTTGATATAGCCCCCGTATAGACCGATCTCCCGATTTTACTTCTTGGGCTTCTAGAATCCGTAGTTTTAATCCCATATACCTGAAATTTGAAATCTAGAGGTACTCTAGGACCCTAAAAACGTGTGCCGAAAAGGGTGAGTACTGGTCCATATTTTCATATAGCCCCCATATAGACCGATATCCCAATTTTACTTCTTGGGCTTCTAGAATCCGTAGTTTTTATCTAATTTGCCTGAAATTGGAAATCTAGAGGTATTCTAGGACCATAAAGGGGTGTGCCGAATATATTGAGTATCGGTACAGTTTTTGATATAGCCTCCTTATAAACCGGCCTTCCGATTTGGGGTCGAGATTCTAGAACTACAATGAAACGTGATGAATATTGTGTGTATCTTCCCATGTTTTGGTATAGACCCCATTACACCGAACTTCCGATTTAACTCCTGGGGTTTCTAAAAATTGTAGTTGTTATCCGATTTGCCACAAATTGACAATATACTGGAATTACAATATACCCATAACAAAGTGTATATGATTTAGTTTTATCGGTCCATTTGGTAAGGCCTCCATATAGACTGATTTCACTTATTGAGGGTATAGAAGGCGCACTGATCATGAAAATTGCTTGAAACTGAATGCAAAATTTCCAGATTTTACTTCTTGTAATGATTTAAATAATTGGGATGAAAATCTACAGATTTTAGATTTCAAATCAAAGCGTTATTTTATCGTTTTATTGCACACTTACAAGAGATGTTTATGATTCCTCTAAAACTCAAACAAAAAATGGTTCTTATAAATTCAGAGTCTGATGTAGTCTTCATAGTTAAAATCTATACATTTATCTGTGGGAAGCGTACTGGTTGAACTGATCTGCTTGGGAAAATATCTGTCATCAAACCCCCCTGAAATTTTCAAAGGAAACTATTATGTTTGATTCATGGTGGTGGGTATATAAGATTCGGCCCGGCCGAACTTACTACGGTATATACTTGTTTAAAATAGTAAAGGTCAAGCGTTCAGACAAACGTTGGAACGCATTGAAAATCAAGAAAATTATTATATTGTTGGCCTTGTGGACACTTAAATTTTTATCCGATTTTCCAGAAATTGGAAATCTAGATGTAAAGGCTGATACGGTCAAAATTTGGTCAATATAAACTTGACGTATTTCTTTCAATTTTGCATTTAAAAAACTTGAACACCCCTCATTTTGAAGGTGTGTGTGTGTGTAGAATGTTGCTCCTATTTTGATTTTGGAATTCACTATTCAGTTGTCAAAATGCCGTCCAAGCAAGAAGAGCAGCGTATCAAAATTTTGCTCGCGCATCGCGAAGATCCGAGCTACTCGCACGCAACGCTGGCAAAATCGCTAAAAGTTGCCAAATCAACCGTTGCAAATGTAATTAAAGTGTTTGGGGAACGTTTGTCGACAGCCAGGAAGTCTGGATCGGGGGGAAATCGAAAACCGGAAGCCGCAGAGACGACAAAGAGAGTTGCCGGTAGTTTCAAGCGAAACCCTAACCTCTCTCTCCGAGATGCCGCAAATAAGCTGGGTGTATCGTCTACAACCGTGCATCGAGCCAAAAAAACGAGCCGGACTATCGACTTACAAGAAGGTAGTGACTCCAAATCGCGATGATAAACAAAATACGACGGCCAAAGCGCGATCCCGGAGGCTGTACACGACGATGCTGACGAAGTTTGACTGCGTGGTAATGGACGACGAAACCTACGTCAAAGCCGACTACAAGCAGCTTCCGGGACAGGAGTTTAAAGGACAAAAGGATCTCAGGTAGCAGATATTTTCAAGCACATAAAACTATTAAAGTTCGCAAAGAAATATCTGGTTTGGCAAGCCATCTGTACCTGTGGCTTGAAAAGCAGCATTTTCATAGCTTCCGGGACTGTCAACCAAGAAATTTACGTGAAAGAGTGTTTGAATAAACGTCTGCTGCCTTTCCTGAAGAAACACGGTTGTTCCGTACTGCTTTGGCCGGATTTGGCATCTTGCCATTACGGTAAAAAGGCCATGGAGTGGTACGCCGCCAACAACGTGCAGGTGGTTCCCAAGCACAAGAACCCTCCCAACACGCCAGAGCTCCGCCCAATTGAGAAATGAGGCTATTGTCAAGCGGAACCTAAAGAAGACCAAAAAACTGCTAAGGACGAGCAACAGTTCAAGGCAAACTGGCTTTCTGCGGCGAAGAAGGTGGACAAGGTGGCTGTACAAAATCTGATGGCAGGTGTCAAGCGTGAGGCCCGGCAATTCGGATTTGGAAAAGCGAAAGCCTAACTGAATATTTTTCCTGAATTTTATACTAATTGAACTTGAAAAAGAAATTTAATTTGATTTTTTAAATAAACGATTTCACCGATTTACACGCGTTTTCCCTTGACCAAATTTTGACCGTATCACCCTTTATTTTAGGTCCACACATAAGTGTGCCGAAGATGGCGTGTATCGGTCCATGTTTTGATACCGCCCTCATATAGATCGATCTCTCGATTTAACCTTTTGAGCATCTAGACATCCCACTTCGATATGCATGAAATTCAAAATCTAGGACTTATTCATAATGGAAGTTAGTAGCTAAATAAAATATAAAGTAGCACAAAAATATCATCTATTAACCCTTTCACTACCGATGCCCACTTAGAAGAACATTCGAAAAAGACACCAAATTCTATTTTCCCGCTTTGTTTCGATTTATTTCTCGATGTTAGTTTAAAGAAGAGGCTTTAATCTAAACAAGTATAAACGGCCGTAAGTTCGGCCAGGCCGAATCTTATGTACCCTCCACCATGGATTGCGTAGAAACTTCTACGAAAGACTGTCAACCACAATCGAATTACTTGGGTTGTGGTATCTTAAATCGTTTTCTAAATTGTGAGTTAGTCCATACGTGATATACACTAGACAAAAAAAAGTATATGTAGGTAAGTCTACAAATAATTACGAATCGATATGGACTTTTGCACGGTACGTAGGGAGCCAGAATTGAAATATGGGGGTCGCTTATATGGGGGCTATATACAATTATTGATATGGACCAATTTTTGTGTGATTGGAGATCGATTTATCTGAGGGCTATATATAACTATAGACCGATAAGGACCTAGTTAGGCATGGTTGTTAACGGCCATATACTAGCACAATGTACCAAATTTCAACTGACTCGGATGAAATTTGCTCCTCCAAGAGGCTTCAGAACCAAATCTCGGGATCGGTTTATATGGGGGCTATATATGATTATGGACTGATATGGACCACTTTTGGCATGGTTGTTAAATATCGTATACTACCACCACGTACCAAATTTCAACAGAATCAGATTAATTTTGGTCTTCCAAGAGGCTCCGGAGGTCAAATATGGTGATCGGTTTATATGGGGGCTATATATAATTATCTACCGATGTGGAACAATTTTTGTACGGTTGTTAGAGACCATATACTAACACCATGTACCAAATTTCAGCCAGATCGGATGAAATTCGCTTCTCTTAGAGACCACGCAAGCCAAATCGGGGGATCGGTTTATATGGGGGCTATATATAATTATGGACCGATGTGGACCAATTTTTGCATGGTTGTTAAAGATTGTATACTAACACCATGTACCAAATTTCAGCCGGACCGGATGAAATTTGCTTCTCTTAGAGGCCTCGCAAGCCAAATTGGGGGATCGGTTTATATGGGGGCTATATATAATTATGGACCGATGTGGACCAATTTTTGCATGGTTGTTAGGGACCATATACTAACACCATGTACCAAATTTCAGCCGCATCGGAAGAAATTTGCTTCTCTTAGAGGCCTCACAAGCCAAATTTGGGGGTCCGTTTATATGGGGGCTATACGTAAAAGTGGACCGATATGGCCCATTTGCAATACCATCCGACCTACATCAATAACAACTACTTGGGCAAAGTTTCAAGTCGATAGCTTATTTCGTTCGGAAGTTAGCGTGATTTCAACAGACGGACGGACGGACGGACGGACATGCTCAGATCGACTCAGAATTTCACCACGACCCACAATATATATACTTTATGGGGTCTTAGAGCAATATTTCGATGTGTTACAAACGGAATGACAAAGTTAATATACCCCCCATCCTATGGTGGAGGGTATAATAAACTATAAATATTTTCCATATTGGTGAACACTAAAATAATTTTTTTATAAACTTCTTTAACTATAAACGAAAAATATGAAAATTTGTGGCAATTTTTCTACTGTATGTCTCTAGTAAATAGACATTTATACAAAAACTATAGCTGATAATATATCGGCTCTTTTTTTATTTGTCACACTTTGAAAGATATTATAGGCCAAATAGCGCTTATTTGCGTAAGGCCACAATTCAAGAATCAAGTGTTCAGAACAAGCTCACATAGCTCTTGAAGTAATTGAGGTAGGATCCCAAAATGACAATTTTTGTTTTACATGCTGTTAGTACTAGTAAAAACAGAAGAGAAATTAAAGTTTTTAACATTAGGTTTATTTCGGTAGCGAAAGGGTTAAAAAGTATGACACAACTGAGACAATACCGAACGAAACTTTTTTCTTGCAATGTGTCTCTCACCAAATCGTGGTTACTTCAAATGCCTTTGAAACGTCTCGTTTTGGGTATGTTAAAATTGATTAAAGCCGCACCTTAACTGGTCTTTCCCTACTTCACTCCCATCTTCCTTATCGACTTTAGTACAAACACAATGGCAATTCTCATTAACAGGTAGTTATTGCGTACAAGAATTTTATTGTTCATTTTATTTATATCCTTTTAAAAGCCATTTAATGGTAAGCCCATACAGAAAAAGGATTGGTAGCAATCACAAGCCCAACCGAACCACCCACACTCCAAGCGTCATGTCCCAAGGAATTTATTTAAAAATTTCTCAGATAAAATGTACTCACCAAATGAATCATGATGAGCGAGCAATTTTTTTTTCGTTAAGTAAAAATGGGATAAGATGTGGATTTGGTAAGAAAGGGAGGCAGGGTGGGTGAAGTATCTTCCCAAAGTCCACATAAAATTTTGTTAGAAATTTAAATGAAATGTTAATGTCGTTGTTTATTTGGTTGCTTGGTGGCTTGGTGGCTTGGCGGGCGGCGGAATTACATTAACGCTCGTTTCTTACATTACCACCAAGCAAAGGCTTGAAAGCCAAAAAAAAGCTTCTTCCACAGCTATTATGGTGGTTGAGAGAAATTTTATTCATTTGCATTAAATACTTCAATTTGACCGCCATTAGCAAAGACGAAAACAAGAAGAAGAACAAAAAACAAGTAAGATTGGTGTCGGCAGAATCGAAGCTCTTATACCCTATAGCATATAGATTTGAGAGTTCAAAAATAAAATAAAAACAAGTATATACGGCCGTAAGTTCGGCCAGGCCGAATCCCATGTACCACCATAGATTACGTATAACCTTCCACTAAAGACTGTCAGGTTAGGTTAGGTTTAGTGGCAGCCCGATGTATCAGGCTCACTTAGACTATTCAGTCCATTGTGATACCACATTAGCGAACTTCTCTATTATCACTGAGTGCTGCCCGATTCCATGTTAAGCTCATTGACAAGGGACCTCCTGTTTATAGCCAAGTCCGAACGGTGTTCGACAT
Organism: Haematobia irritans; assembly: GCF_050003625.1. Taxonomy (NCBI): domain Eukaryota; kingdom Metazoa; phylum Arthropoda; class Insecta; order Diptera; family Muscidae; genus Haematobia; species Haematobia irritans. The sequence goes on along the minus strand of NC_134397.1, from coordinate 238,307,128 downwards.
TGCAGTGAAACTACTTAGAGAAGCTTTGAAACACTCAGATATGTCACCAGCATTACTGAGGTGGGATAATCCGCCACTGAAAAACTTTTTGGTATTTGGTCGAAACTGGGTTTTAAACCCACGACCCTGTGTGTGCCAGCCGGGCATGCTAACCATGGCACCATGATGGCTCGGTGTAAAATTTTATTTCCATTGAAAATTTTGTCAAAATTGTTTTTTTTTTATAGAAAATTTTGTCAAAATTTTATATCTATAGAAAATTTTGTCAAAATTTTATATCTATAGAAAATTTTGTCAAAATTTTATATCTATAGAAAATTTTGTCAAAATTGTATATCTATAGAAAATTTTGTGAACATTTTATCTTTTTTTTGGAATATTTTGTTAAATGTTAATTTCTATAAAAAAATGTCAAAATTGTAATTCTTCAGAAAATTTTGTCAAAATTTTATTTTTATTGAAAATTTTTTCAAAATTTTATTTCGATAGAAAATTTTGTCAAAGTTTTAGTTCTACAGAAAATTTTATTTCCATAGAAAATTTTGTCAAAATTTCATTTCGTTGTTTTTGTTTTCAGCTTAAAACAATGCATTGACTAAACTGCAAGTGTAGCTTAACCAACAAAGGAAAAGAATGTTTGTCAAATTCATTTGGGCAAAGCCCTATAGACTGGATGGACGCACGTTTCGAAATTACAATATTCCTCATCAGCATCCTCTACTCGAAGCAAAACTATCAACCAATTATCAGAATAAATTCCTTTGCCACTGTCAAAATTTTATTTCTATAGAAAATTTTGTCAAAATTTTATTTCTATAGAAACTTTTGTCAAAATTTTATATCTATGGAAAATTTTGTCACAATTTTACTCCTATGGAAAATTTTGTCCAAATTTTATTTCTTAGCAAATTTTGTCAAAATTGTATTTCTATAGCAAATTTTGTCAAAGTTTTATTTCTATAGCAAATTTTGTCAAAATTGTATTTCTATAGAAAATTTTGCCAAGATTTTATTTTTGTATAAGATGTTCTCACAATTTTATTTCTATAGAAATTTTGTCAGAATTTTATTTCTATAGAAAATTTTGTCAAAATTTTATTCCCATGGAAAATTTTTTCACAATTTTATTCCTATTATAATTTTGCCAAATTTTTTTCTGAAATAGAAAACTTTTTTTTTTCTATAACAAATTTTGCCAAAATTTTATTTTTACAGTAAATTTTGCCAAACTTTATGTCTATAGAAAATTTTGTCCAGATTATATTTTTAAAGAAAACTTTGTCAAAATTTTATTTCTATATAAAATTTTGTAAACATTTATTATAGAAAATGTTGTCAAAATTTTATTTCTTGAGAAAATGTTGTCAAAATTTTATCTATATAAAATTTTGTCAACATTTTACGTCTACAGAAAATTTTGTCAAAATATTACTACAATAGAAAATTTTGTCCAGATTATATTTTTATAGAAAATTTTGTCAAAATTTTATTTGTATAGAAAATTTTTTCAAGATTTTATTTATATAGAAATTTTTTGTTTCTGTATAAAATTTTTTAAAAATTTTATTTGTATAGAAAATTTTGTGAAAATGTTATTTCTATAGAAAATTTTGTGAAAGTTTTATTTCTATAGAAATTTTGTCAAAATTTTATTTCTATAGAAAATTTTGTCAAAATTATATTTCTATAGAAAATTTTGTCAACATTTTATTTCTATAGAAAATTTTGTCAAAATTTTATTTCTATAGAAAATTTTGACAAAATTTTATTTGTTCAATTTTGTCAAAATTTTACTTGTATAGAAAATTTTGTCAAGATTTTATTTCTATAGAAAATTTTTTCAAAATTTTGTTTCTGTATAAAATTTTTTAAAAATTTTATTTGTATAGAAAATTTTGTGAAAATGTTATTTCTATAGAAAATTTTTTTAAAGTTTTATTTCTATAGAAATTTTGTTTCTATAGAAAATTTGGTCAAAATTTTATTTCTATAGAAAATTTTGTCAAAATTTTATTTCTTTTTGTTTGTTATTGTTGGCTTCTCTTCAATCGTTATTGTTGTTTCTTTTTTTTTTTGATCTCAGCTTAAAGCCATGCATTGACTAAACTACAAGTGTAGCTTAACCAACAGAGGAAAAGTATGCTTGTCAAATTTATTTGGGCAAAGCCCTATAGACTGCAAGATGGTTGGATGTACAGCTGTTTCGGAATTACCACATTCCTCATCAGCATCCTCTACTTGCAGCAAAACTATCAACCAATTATCAGAATAAATTCGGGTAATTCACTCAACCCAACGTGAACTACACTTGAACCTCCCGAAAAAGGGTTTGATAGTCGGCTACTGCCTAAACAAATTTACCAGCATATCTCTTTTCCTTTGCCAAACTCAAATCATCGATTTGTATGTATTTGGCTGGGTTTGTTTTTGAGCGTGCTTCCTCTATCTTCATTCGTTTTGTTTGTTATTGTTGGCTTCTCTTCAATCGTTATTGTTGTTTCTTTTTTTTTTTGATCTCAGCTTAAAGCCATGCATTGACTAAACTACAAGTGTAGCTTAACCAACAGACTTATTTCTATAGAAAATTTTGACAAAATTTTATTTGTTCAATTTTAAAAAATTTTGTCCAATTTTATTCCTAATGAAAATTTTGTCAAAATTTTATTCCTAATGAAAATTTTGTCAAAATTTTATTGTTCGCGATTTTTGTAATTAAATTTGAAAATTTCTGTTTTCTGTTTCACTTCAGCCTTGAAAACGGTTCTGACGAAGTCAACCGAAATATTGGAAATAAAACTTAAATAAAAACATCAATGCTATGTTTTTTAATTGACCTATAGCCGAAACTATGATAAGTATTGCTTAAAAAAAATAAAAAGTCAACGATAATCAATCAGAAATAAAAATTTAGTTCTATAGAATATTTTGATAAAAAAATTTATTTGTCCAATTTTAAAAAATTTTGTCCAATTTTATTCCTAATGAAAATTTTGTAAAAATTTTATTCCTAATGAAAACTTTGTCAAAATTTTACTTCTATAGAAAATTTTTTAAAATTTTATGAAGTTGGGAAGAACCAACGAAACCTTGAATAAAATATGAAATAAATTAGTTTTATGTAATTCATACAAAAACCGACTGACCAAAAAGCCCAGTTTGAACAACTATAATAATAACATTTTTTTTCTAAAGAAAATTTTATCAAGATTTTTTTTTTTCTATAGCAAATTTTGTCAAAATTTTATTTCGTTGTCGTTTTTTTATTTCAGCTTAAAACCATACATTGACTAAACTACAAGAGTAGCTTAACCAACAGAGGAAAAGAATGTTTGTCAAATTTATTTGGGCAAAGCCCTATAGACTGCAAGATGGTTGGATGGACGCACGTTTCGGAATTACCACATTCCTCATCAGCATCCTCTACTTGCAGCAAAACTATCAACCAATTATCAGAATAAATTCAGGCAGTTTATTAAACCCAACAAAAACCACACTTGAACCCTCCGAAAAAAGGTTTTACATTGATAGCCGGCTTATGCCAAATAAATTCGAAACAAACATATCTCTTTTCCTATGCCACTGTCAAATCATCGATTTGAATTCACATGGCTGGGTTTATTTTGAGCGTGCCTCCTCTTCTTTTTCCATTTGTTTTGTTTTGTTATTGTTGGTTTTGTTCTTTAAGCATTGTTGTCGTTTTTTTTATTTCAGCTTAAAACCATACATTGACTAAACTACAAGAGTAGCTTAACCAACAGAGGAAAAGAATGTTTGTCAAATTTATTTGGGCAAAGCCCTATAGACTGCAAGATGGTTGGATGGACGCCATGTGAATTCAAATCGATGATTTGACAGTGGCGTAGGAAAAGAGATATGTTTGTTTCGAATTTATTTGGCATAAGCCGGCTATCAATGTAAAACCTTTTTTCGGAGGGTTCAAGTGTGGTTTTTGTTGGGTTTAATAAACTGCCTGAATTTATTCTGATAATTGGTTGATAGTTTTGCTGCAAGTAGAGGATGCTGATGAGGAATGTGGTAATTCCGAAACGTGCGTCCATCCAACCATCTTGCAGTCTATAGGGCTTTGCCCAAATAAATTTGACAAACATTCTTTTCCTCTGTTGGTTAAGCTACTCTTGTAGTTTAGTCAATGTATGGTTTTAAGCTGAAATAAAAAAACGACAACAATGCTTAAAGAACAAAACCAACAATAACAAAACAAAACAAATGGAAAAAGAAGAGGAGGCACGCTCAAAATAAACCCAGCCATGTGAATTCAAATCGATGATTTGACAGTGGCATAGGAAAAGAGATATGTTTGTTTCGAATTTATTTGGCATAAGCCGGCTATCAATGTAAAACCTTTTTTCGGAGGGTTCAAGTGTGGTTTTTGTTGGGTTTAATAAACTGCCTGAATTTATTCTGATAATTGGTTGATAGTTTTGCTGCAAGTAGAGGATGCTGATGAGGAATGTGGTAATTCCGAAACGTGCGTCCATCCAACCATCTTGCAGTCTATAGGGCTTTGCCCAAATAAATTTGACAAACATTCTTTTCCTCTGTTGGTTAAGCTACTCTTGTAGTTTAGTCAATGTATGGTTTTAAGCTGAAATAAAAAAACGACAACAATGCTTAAAGAACAAAACCAACAATAACAAAACAAAACAAATGGAAAAAGAAGAGGAGGCACGCTCAAAATAAACCCAGCCATGTGAATTCAAATCGATGATTTGACAGTGGCATAGGAAAAGAGATATGTTTGTTTCGAATTTATTTGGCATAAGCCGGCTATCAATGTAAAACCTTTTTTCGGAGGGTTCAAGTGTGGTTTTTGTTGGGTTTAATAAACTGCCTGAATTTATTCTGATAATTGGTTGATAGTTTTGCTGCAAGTAGAGGATGCTGATGAGGAATGTGGTAATTCCGAAACGTGCGTCCATCCAACCATCTTGCAGTCTATAGGGCTTTGCCCAAATAAATTTGACAAACATTCTTTTCCTCTGTTGGTTAAGCTACTCTTGTAGTTTAGTCAATGTATGGTTTTAAGCTGAAATAAAAAAACGACAACAATGCTTAAAGAACAAAACCAACAATAACAAAACAAAACAAATGGAAAATTTTATTTCTATAGAAAATTTTGTAAAAAATTTATTTCTAAAAAATATTTTGTCAACATTGTATTTTTATATGATAGTCGTCACAATTTTATTTCTATAAACAATTTTGTCAAAATTTTATTTCTATAAACAATTTTGTCAAAATTTTATTTCTACAGAAACTTTTGTCAAGATTTTATTTTTACAGAAAATTTTGTCGAAATTTTATTTCAACAGTAAATTTTGTCAACATATTAATTCTTTAGAAAATTTTATCAAATATTTATTTCTATAAAAAAAATCAAAATTTGATAATTTTCGAAATTTTTGTGAAAGTTTTACTTCTATAGAAAATTTTGTCAAAATTTTATTTCTATAGAAATCTTTGTCAAAATTTTATTTCTATAGAACATTTTGACAAAATTTTATTTCTTTAGAAAATTTTGTCAACATTTTATTTCTATAGAAAAATATTTCTAAAAAAAAATTTGGAAGTACCTCCTAGTTTTAGTGGAATATTTCGCAAAATCCACCAAAACGTCAAGAATTCTACCAATCTACCTAACATTAAAATTTTCTACCAGTTATGAATCCATATTTGTATATAGTTCCCATATAGACCGATATTTTAAAGTCTAAAGAGCTATTCCAAATATTATATATAGGATTGTGACCAATATTCCAATTTCAGGGCACGGAAGCCAAATTTTTTATTTGAAGGTATTTTAGAACCAACGACTTAAATGTACATGGATGCGTATGTTTTATGTGTTCCAAAATGGCTATCACTTATACGCCAACTGGTACGAACAAGGTAATGATTACAAACGTAATGACAAACATACTATGCCTCGTCCATCTTATAGCAATTGCCATAAAAAGAGGGAACGAGAAACAAAACAGCTAAGAAAAATTCTTGGTAAAGGAGTAAGGCACTGGTAATGAATAAAATCCTTTAGCACCAAAAAAAAAGGGAATAATTTAAGAAGACATTTTTTCCCGTGACTACAAATATCTACCAGCAGCGACCAAGTCAAATGAAATTAAGCGGAAGAAGGGTGTCAACCAATCTACATTAATCAAATAAAATGACAATTAAAGAAAAATATAATCGTCTAGTGTCTACCATACCCACCCTTTGGTTGCTAACCATTTCGGTGGGGAGAGTTTCTAAAAGCCAAGGTCTTTAAAAAAAGTTGAAAAACTGCAAAACGAAAATCCGGGAATATTTCTCCGGCGATAAGCAAAAAAACTTTTTGATTGATAATGGCTTTACGAGGGTACAAGACTGCAGAACAAAAACAAACCCGAAAAACATTTTTGTAAAAGGCGGAAATATATTTAGCATAAATACTCGATGCGTGCCTTTGATGTCATTAAGATTCATGCGGTGTTATGGACAAAGCCGCAACAACCGTGAAAATCCAAGATCAACTAATTGTCGCATTATGTTAATGGAAAACATATTTACGTTTTGATTTTATTGTGGTATATGTTTTTAATGCAGTACGCTTTGAAAAGTTTTTTTTTTTGGAGATTTATTATTGATTACTGGTGAATGTAGAAATACATAAAGAAAGCAAGAAAATCTACAACGCCGGTGGGCTGGTATATCTGTAGTTTTCCAAAGTAATCAACTATTGTAGATTTTAGTTTTAAAGTTAAGAATTAAATTTGCTAAAACGAGTTAATTTTTTTATATATTAAAGCCGATATTTAATATAACAAAGTACATCGGTATATTCTTTCACTTTTTACTCCCATTTTTTGTTCAAAAGTACAAAATAAAAATCGAAAAAAAACATAAAATTTTAGAATCCGTTTAGATTTTTTCGAGTTGCTACCTTTGGACGAATTATGGCCTTATGGTCATAAGCTTCACGAAGGTGGGTCCGAATCATTCCCGCCGACTAGAGTGATCAAACCAGGACGATAAAAACCAATGTACCGGTTTACCTTCTTACACTGATTGTAGGTTTTCGTAAAAATCCCATATTCGGTGGACCGGTAGAACCGGTGTTTTACAGGCTTCACAAACCGGCTTTCGGTTTTTATATATTCATTGTAATATTGCTAATTTAATGCCAAAATTTTGGCAACTAAAGCTGCATTGAAAAACTTCCAACTATGTGCAACGTACGTTTGAATTAAATAACATTGTGTCCTTTAATTTTTTGTGGCAATAAAACTAGATTTCCGCCTGAGCCGAGAACCGTCAACATTTCTACTTATGTAGCTAAAGGACATCAGGCGAAATATCGGGATGTCAACACGGTTGCCACTCGATAATCTACCAAAAATTAGGAGAAAAATTTACCAGAGAAAAAAATATAATTTTGCAAATATTTATGACTATAGAACAATTTGTCAAAATTTTATTTTTATAGACACTTGTTTGTCAAAATGTTATAGAACTTGTTTTCTAAATTTTAGTTCTATAGACAATTTTTTCAACAGAAAATTTTGTCAAAATGTTATTTCTATAGAAAATTTTGTCAAAATTTTATTTCTATAGAAAATTTTGTCAAAATTTTATTTCTATAGAAAATTCTGTCAAAATTTTATTTCTTTAGAAAATTTTGTCAAAATGTTATTTCTATGGAAAATTCAGTTTATTTCCATAGAAATTGTTGTAAAAATTTTATTTTTTTAGAAAATTTTGTCTATTACTATAAATCTATAGCAAATTTGTTTATTTATTGATATTTCTAACGAAAATTTTGTCCAAATTTTATTCCTATAGAAAATTTTTTCAAAATTATATTCCTATAGAAAATTTTGTCAAAAATTTATTTCTATAGAAAATTTTGTCAAAATTTTATTTCTATAGAAAATTTTGTCAAAATTTTATTTCTATAGAAAATTTTGTCAAAATTTTATTTCTATAGAAAATTTTGTCAAAATTTTATTTCTATAGAAAATTTTGTCAAAATTTTATTTTTATAGAAAATTTTGTCAAAATTTTATTTCTATAGAAAATTTTGTCAAAATTTTATTTCTATAGAAAATTTTGTCAAAATTTTATTTCTATAGAAAATTTTGTCAAAATTTTATTTCTATAGAAAATTTTGTCAAAATTTTATTTCTATAGAAAATTTTGTCAAAATTTTATTTCTACAGAAAATTTTGTCAAAATTTTATTTCTATAGAAAATTTTGTCAAAATTTTATTTCTGTAGAAAATTTTGTCAAAATTTTATTTCTATAAAAAATTAGTTTACTTCCATAGAAATTGTTGCAAAAATTTTATTTTTGTAGAAAACTTTGGCGAAATTTATTTATTATTTCTATTACTATAAATCAATAGAAAATTTATTTATTTATTGATATTTCTAACGAAAATTTTGTCAAAATTTTTATCCTATAGAAAATTTTGTCAAAAGTTTTGTTCCAAAGAAAATTTTGTCAACATTTTATTAAAACTACATATTATTATTGTGTTGAAACATATGTGTGGTCAGGCTTGCGAGATTGGTATCTGGAATTTTCACTTCAGTACCTTAATAGTATCAATTCCCTTAATGCTCCTGTCCAATAAGCTGGAATAAATATTGTAATAATATTTACTTTAAATGATTTGGACATTGGACAAGCCCTCATTGATATCAGTCTAACATTACAACATTATAACAAAATTTTATTTCTATAAAAATTATGTAATAGATAATTTTGTCAAAAATTGTTTTCAAAATTTTATTTCTATATGTGTAAACATTTTATTTTGTCAAATTTTATGTCTATTGAAAATTTTGTAAAAATTGTATTTCTATTGGAAGTTATGTAATAATTTTATTTCTATTGACAATTTTGTCAAATCTTATTTCTATAGAAAATTTTATCAAAATTTATTTCTATAGAAAATTTTGTCAATATTTATTTCAATAGAAATTATTCAAAATTAAAAATTTGATTTCTATTGAAAAATTTGCCAAATTTTAGTTCTATTGAAAAATTTTTCAAATTTTATTTCTATAGAAAATTTTGTCAAAATTTTATTTCTATAGAAAATTTTGTCAAAATTTTATTTCTATAGAAAATTTTGTCAATATTTTATTTCTATAAAAAATTTTTCAAAACTTTATTTCTTTAGAAAATTTTGTCAAAACTTTATTTCTATTGAAAATTTTGTAAAATTTTATTTCTATTGGCTATTTTGTCATAATTTTATTTCTATTGAAAAATTTGTCAAATTTTATTTCTATAGACATACAATTTTAGCAAATTTTATGTCTATAGCATATTTTGTCAAAGTTTTATTTCTATAGAAAGTTTTGGCAAAATTTATTTCTATTGAAAAATTTGTCAAATTCTTTTTCTATAGAAAATTTTGTCAATTTTTTTTTTCTATAGAAAATTTTGTCAAAATTTTATTTCATTGTTGTTGGTTTTGATTTCAGCTTAAAACCATGCATTTACTACAAGTGTAGCTTAACCAACAGAGGAAAAGAATGTTTGTCAAATCTATTTGGGCAAAGCCCTATAGACTGCAAGATGGTTGGATGGACGCACGTTTCGGTATTACCACAGTCCTCATCAGTATCCTTTACTTGCAGCAAAACTATCAACCAATTATCAGAATAAATTCAGGCAGTTCATTAAACCCAACAATGATCCACCTTGAACCTCCCGAAAAAAGGTTTTACATGATAGCCGGCTTATGCCGAAATAAATTAAAAATTTTATTTCTATTGAAAAACTTGCGAAATTTTATTGCTATTGAAAAATTTGACAAATTTTATTTCTATTAAAAATTTTGTAAAATTTTATTTCTATAGAAAATTTTGTCAAAATTTTATTTCTATAGAAAATTTTGTAAAATTTTATTTCTTTAGAATTTTTTCTCAAAATTTTATTTCTAAAGAAAATTTTGTAAAAAATTTATTTCTATAGAAAATTACGTAAAAATTTTATTTCTATTGACAATTTTATCATAATTTTATTTCTATTGAAAAATTTGTCAAATTTTATGTCTATAGAAAATGTTGTCAAAACTTTATTTCTATCGAAAAATTTGTCAAATTTTATTTCTATAGAAAATTTTGTCAAAATTTTATTTCTATAGAAAATTTTGTCAAAATTTTATTTCTAAAGAAAATTTTGTAAAAAATTTATTTCTTTAGAATTTTTTCTCAAAATTTCATTTCTAAAGAAAATTTTGTAAAAAATTTATTTCTATAGAAAATTATGTGAAATTTTATTTCTATAGCTGATGACCTTAGCAGCCAATGCTACTTTTCTTTTTTATCATACATTTACTGTATGATTAAAATAAATAATAAATAAATAAATATTTTATTTCTATTGACAATTTTGTCATAATTTTATTTCTATTGAATAATTTGTCAAATATTATTTCTATAGAAATAACATTTTGTCAAATTTTATGTCTATAGAAAAGTTTGTTAAAATTTTATTTCTATAGAAAGTTTTGTCAATTTTTTTTTCTATAGAAAATTTTGTCAAAATTTTATTTCATTGTTGTTGTTTTTGATTTCAGCTTATTCCTGATCAGCATCCTCTACTTGCAGCAAAACTGTCAACCAATTATCAGAATAAATTCAGACAGTTCATTAAACCCAACAATGAACCAACTTGAACCTCCCGAAAAAAGGTTTTAACCGATAGCCGGCTTATGCCGAAATAAATTAAGAATTTTATTTCTATTGAAAAACTTGCCAAATTTTATTTCTATTGAAAAATTTGCCAAATTTTATTTCTATTGAAAATTTTTGTAAAATTTTATTTCTATAGACAATTTTGTCAAAATTTTATTTCTATAGAAAATTTTGTAAAATTTTATTTCTTTAGAATTTTTTATCAAAATTTTATTTCTAAAGAAAATTTTGTAAAAATTTTATTTCTATAGAAAATTATGTAAAAATTTTATTTCTATTGACAATTTTATCATAATTTTATTTCTATTGAAAAATTTGTCAAATTTTATGTCTATAGAAAATTTTGTCAAAACTTTATTTCTATCGAAAAATTTGTCAAATTTTATTTCTATAGAAAATTTTGTCAAAATTTTATTTCTAAAGAAAATTTTGTAAAAAATTTATTTCTTTAGAATTTTTTCTCAAAATTTTATTTCTAAAGAAAATTTTGTAAAAATTTTATTTCTATAGAAAATTATGTGAAATTTTATTTCTATAGAAAATTATGTGAAATTTTATTTCTATAGCTGATGACCTTAGCAGCCAATGCTACTTTTCCCTTTTCTTTTTTATCATACATTTACTGTATGATTAAAATAAACAATAAATAAATAAATAATTTTATTTCTATTGACAATTTTGTCATAATTTTATTTCTATTGAATAATTTGTCAAATTTTATTTCTATAGACATAAAATTTTGTCAAATTTTATGTCTGTAGAAAAGTTTGTTAAAATTTTATTTCTATAGAAAGTTTTGTCAATTTTTTTTTTCTATAGAAAATTTTGTCAAAATTTTATTTCATTGTTGTTGTTTTTGATTTCAGCTTATTCCTGATCAGCATCCTCTACTTGCAGCAAAACTATCAACCAATTATCAGAATAAATTCAGACAGTTCATTAAACCCAACAATGAACCACCTTGAACCTTCCGAAAAAAGGTTTTACATGATATAAATTCGTACCCCTCCAACCAAAAGTTTATTTACAATTTTTATACCCACCACCATAGGATGGGGGGTATATTAACTTTGTCATTCCGTTTGTAACACATCGAAATATTGCTCTAAGACCCCATAAAGTATATATATTCTGGGTCGTGGTGAAATTCTGAGTCGATCTGAGCATGTCCGTCCGTCCGTCCGTCCGTCCGTCCGTCCGTCCGTCCGTCTGTTGAAATCACGCTAACTTCCGAACGAAACAAGCTATCGGCTTGAAACTTGGCACAAGTAGTTGTTATTGATGTAGGTCGGATGGTATTGCAAATGGGCCATATCGGTCCACTTTTACGTATAGCCCCCATATAAACGGACCCCAAAATTTGGCTTGCGAGGCCTCTAAGAGAAGCAAATTTCATCCGATCCGGCTGAAAATTGGTACATGGTGTTAGTATATGGTCTCTAACAACCATGCAAAAATTGGTCCACATCGGTCCATAATTATATATAGCCCCCATATAAACCGATCCCCCGATTTGGCTTGCGAGGCCCCTAAGAGAAGCAAATTTCATCTTATCCGGCTAAAATTTGGTACATGGTATCAGTATATGGTCTCTAACAACCATGCAAAAATTGGTCCACATCGGTCCATAATTATATATAGTCCCCATATAAACCGATCCCCCGATTTGGCTTGCGAGGCCTCTAAGAGAAGCAAATTTCATCCGATCCGGCTAAAATTTGGTACATGGTGTAAGTATATGGTCTCTAACAACCATGCAAAAATTGGTCCACATCGGTCCATAATTATATATAGCCCCCATATAAACCGATCCCCCGATTTGGCTTGCGAGGCCTCTAAGAGAAGCAAATTTCATCCGATCCGGCTGAAATTTGGTACATGGTGTAAGTATATGGTCTCTAACAACCATGCAAAAATTGGTCCACATCGGTCCATAATTATATATAGCCCCCAAATAAACCGATCCCCCGATTTGGCTTGCGAGGCCTCTAAGTGAAGCAAATTTCATCCGATCCGGCTGAAATTTGGTACGTGATGTTAGTATATGGTCTCTAACAACCATGCAAAAATTGGTCCACATCGGTTCATAATTATATATAGCCCCCATATAAACCGATCACCAGATTTGACCTCCGGAACCTCTTGGAAGACCAAAATTCATCTGATTCAGTTGAAATTTGGTACGTGGTGTTTATATATGGCCTCAAACTCCCATGCAAAAATTGGTCGATATCGGTCCATAATTATATATAGGCCCCATACAAACCGATCCCCAGATTTGACCTCCAGAGCCCCTTGGAAGAGCAAAATTCTTCCCATTTGGTTGGAATTTCGTACGTGATGTTAGTATATGGTATCCAACAACCATGCAGGAATTGGTTCCTATCAGTCCATAATTATATATATAGCTCCCATATAAACCGATCCCCAGATTTGACCTCCGGTGCCTTTTGGAGAAGCAAAATTCATCCGATCTGCTTGAAATTTGGTACGTGGTGGTAGTATATGATATTTAACAACCATGCCAAAAGTGGTCCATATTAGTCCATAATCGTAGATAGCCCCATATAAACCGATCCCGAGATTTGGTTTTGGAACCTCTTGGAGGAGCAAATTTCATCCGAGTGAGTTGAAATTTGGTACATTGTGCTAGTATATGGTCGTTAACAACCATGCTTAACTAGGTCCATATCGGTCTATAGTTATATATGGCCCTCAGATAAATCGATCCCCAATCACACAAAAATTGGTCCATATCAAGTTCATAATTGTATATAGCCCCCATATAAGCGACCCCCATATTTCAATTCTGGCTCTCTACGTACAAAAAGTCCATATCGATTGGTAATTATTTGTAGACTTAACTATACATAACTTTTTTGTCTAATATATACCATGTATGGACTAAATCACAATTTAGAAAACGATGTTAAGAAGTTTCAAGATACCACAACCCAAGTAATTCGATTGTGGATGATAGTCTTTCGTAGAAGTTTCTACGCAATCCATGGTGGTGGGTACATAAGATTCGGCCTGGCCGAACTTGCGGCCGTATATACTTGTTTTATATTTTTATTTTCCTATAGAAATAAAATTTTGTCAAACATTTATATAGAAGTAAAATTTTGATACAATTTTCCAAAGAAATACATTTTTGACAAAATAGATAAAATATAAATAAATAGTTTTTTTTTAATAAATAAAATTTTGACAAAAATGTCTACGGAAATAAATTTTAACACAATTTTCCAATGAAATACAATTTTTGATAAAATTTTCTATAGAAAAAAAAAACAGAAATAAAATTTTGACAATATTTTCTATGGAAATAAAATTTTGAGAAAATTTCCTAAAGAAATAAAATTTTGTCAAATTTTATGTCTATAGAAAATTTTGTTAAAATTTTATTTCTATAGAAGGTTTTGTAAATTTTTTTTCTATAGAAAATGTTGTCAAAATTTTATTTCATTCTTGTTGTTTTTGATTTCAGCTTAAAACCATGCATTGACTACAAGTGTAGCTTAACCAACAGAGGAAAATAATGTTTGTCAAATTTATTTGGGCAAAGCCCTATAGACTGCAAGATGGTTGGATGGACGCACGTTTCGGAATTACCACAGTCCTCATCAGCATCCTCTACTTGCAGCAAAACTATCAACCAATTATCAGAATAAATTCAGGCAGTTCATTAAACCCAACAATGAACCACATTTTTTGTTTTTCCTTTATTGTTCCTATAGGGCTTGTACTAGAATTTTGTATCTGCTTTTATTAGAATTTAACCACACCCTCCGAAAAAAGGTTTTAAAACAAAAATTCAATAGTTTTGAAAACAAAAATTCTATAGATATAAAATTTAAAAAAAAAAAAAAAAAATCTATATCAAGAGAATTTTGATAAAATTTTCTATATAAATAAAATTCTGTCAAAAATTTTCGATATAAATCAAATTTTGACAAAATTTTCTACAGAAAAAAAATTTTGACAAAATTTTCTATGGAAATATTTTGTTTGACAAAATTATCTATAGAAATAAAATTTTGACAAAATTTCCTCTAAAAAAAATTTTTGACAGAAGTTTCTATAAAAATAAAATTTTAACAAAATTTTCTATAGAAATAAAATTTTGACAAAATTTTCTTTAGAAATAAAATTTTGACCAAATTTTCTAAACAAATAAAATGTTGACCAAAATTTCTATAGAAATAAAATGTTGACAAAATTTTCAATAGAAATAAAAATTTGATAAAATTTTCTATAGGAATAAAAAAAAAAGAAATAAAAAATGGCGCAACCGTGGTTCAATGGTTAGCATATCCGCCTTGCATACACAAGGTCGTAAGTTCGATTCCTGCTTCGACCGAATCGGGCTGCCACCTAACCTAACCTAATGTATAGAAATAAAATCTTGATAAAATGTTCTATATAAATAATATTTTGAGAAAATTTTCTGTAGGAATAAAATTTTGACCACATTTTCTTTAGAAATAAAATTTTGACCAAATTTTCTATGGAAATAAAATTTTGACCAAATTTTCTATAGATATAAAATTTGTTTTGTTATTGTTGGTTTTGTTCTTTAAGCATTGTTGTTGTTTTTTGATTTCAGCTTAAAACCATGCATTGACTAAACTACAAGTGTAGCTTAACCAACAGAGGAAAAGAATGTTTGTCAAAATTTTATTTCTATAAAAATTTTTGTCAAAATTTTATTTCTATAAAAAAATTGTCAAAATTTTATTTTTATAGGAAATTTTGTGAAAACTTTATTTCTATAAAATTTTTTGTCAAAATTTTATTTCTATAAAAAAATTGTCAAAATTTTATTGTTATAGGAAATTTTGTGAAAACTTTACTTCTATAGATAAGTTGTTCAAAATTATATTCCCATGGGATAATTTTGTCAAAATTTTATTTCCATAGAAAACTTTCTCAACATTTTATTTCTAATTCTATAAACCCAAAACACATACTTTGCCAAATTTGAAGTTGTTCCGACTAAACCTGCGTCCTAGACTTTGATCACAAGAGCTGGCCCTGGGCATTATTGCCAAAGACACCATGTGTCAATCTCGTCTTCTTCTGGGTGTTACAGACATATGCACTAACTAAGAAGAATACCCTATTCCTCAGTGTCGTGCAGGGTAAAAATATGGAATTAAAAACTACTATAAAGTTCAACCATCACAGACCGCAGCCCGCTATTACAGGCTCATTAAGACTATTCAGTCCATTGTGATACCACAGTGGTGAACATCTCTCTTATCACTGAGTGCTGCCCGTTTCTATGTTAAGCTCAATGACAGGGGACCTCCTTTTTATTGCCGAGTCCGAACGGCGTTCCACCGTACCTAGCTTATAGTAGAACGCCTAAAGGTCCTTGCTCTCCGTTCTTTTGCATCAGAACCTGTCAATCTCCTTTAAATGCTGTACTAGTAATACTATATTGAGTGAAATATTACACAGAGCTTATGATGAAAATTTTATATTGTTGTCTTAGTCAAATGCAAATCAAGGTTTTCTAAGGAATCAATGGTTGATATATTTGTCTCAAAAAAAAAAAAAAATAATAAAATAAATAAATAAAGAAAAGAGAAAAACAATAAATCACTTGTACGATTGAGAGCATTAAAATATGTGACTCTTGTTACAGAAATTTTATTTTTGTATTTTATACTGTTGTCTCATAATAATATTAGGGATTTTTGAAATCCGATTCCCAAAAAGGATAACAATGAAAATCCCCAAACAAACACGCTCACACCCACATACACATACCCACACAAATGGGTATGTATGCATTCATGCTTCAGAAAACAAATCGAAGTCTACCTACGCACTTTATATCGTTTCGAAGAAAGTAAATGCAAAACAATTGCTTAAGTATTTATTGTTTTTATTGAAAAAGAATTTACTTAAGTCGTTTACATTTCATATCAAATAAGAGTCATGCATTTGTTTCTCCCCCAACAGTATTGCGGCCATTTTTGTTCGCAAGGTTATAGATTTTACACATAGCAAAATTTTTCTCTAAATTCAGAAATAGGATCGGTGGTAATCTGAACAAAGTAACAAAAGATATAAAGTCAGGCCGGGCCGTCTACTGAATTATATTTGTACGAGATTCTTAAAAAAATTGGCTACATCAAGGACATACATACACACGAAAAAAAAGAACGGCTATTACATTTTAGAGTTATGAACATTTTTTATGGATGGGTCGAAAAAGTTTAAAGGCACTGGTTACTAACAATTTTTTTTACAATTTCTTAGATCGGTAGAATTCCTATGAATTTGTAAATTTGGCAAAACACTCCCCTCCAACCAAAAGTTGATTTAGATTTTTTTTTTATATTTTTAATTTCCAATAGAAACAAAATGTTGACAAACATTTCTATGGAAGTAAAATTTTAATACAATTTTCCATAGAAATACAATTTTGACAAAATTTTCTATAGAAATAAAATTTTGACAAAAATGTCTATGAAAATAAATTTTGACACAATTTTCCATAGAAATACAATTTTTTATAAAATTTTCTATAGAAAAAAAAAATTTTGACACACTTTTCTACAGAAATAAAATTTTGACAATATTTTCTATGGAAATAAAATTTTGAGAAAATTTTCTAAAGAAATAAAATTTTGACAAAATTTTCTATAGAAATAAAATTTTGACAAAATTTTTATAGATAAAAAATTTTAAAACAATTTTCTATAGAAATAAAATTTTAAAGGCACTGGTATTTACTAACAATTTTTTTTTACAATTTCTTAGATCGGTAGAATTCCTATGAATTTGTAAATTTGGCAAAACACTCCCCTCCAACCAAAAGTTGATTTAGAATTTTTTTTTATATTTTTAATTTTCTATAGAAAAAAAATGTTGACAAACATTTCTATGGAAGTAAAATTTTAATACAATTTTCCATAGAAATACAATTTTGACAAAATTTTCTATAGAAATAAAATTTTGACAAAAATGTCTATGAAAATAAATTTTGACACAATTTTCCATAGAAATACAATTTTTGATAAAATTTTCGATAGAAAACAAATTTTGACACACTTTTCTACAGAAATAAAATTTTGACAATATTTTCTATGGAAATAAAATTTTGAGAAAATTTTTTAAAGACAAAAAAAAAAGAAATAAAAGAAAAAAATTTTAAAACAATTTTCTATAGAAATAAAATTTTGAGAAAATTTTTATAGAAATAAAATTTTCACAAAATTTTCTATAAAAATAAAATGTTCACAAAATTTTCTATAAAAATAAAATTTTGACAAAATTTCTTCAGAAGCAAAATTTTGATAAAATTTTCTACGGAAATAAAATTTTGACAAAATTTTCTACAGAAAAAAAAATTTTGAGAAAATTGTTATAGAAATAAAATTTTTCCTCTGTTGGGTAAGCTACACATGTAGTTTAGTCAATGCATGGTTTTAAGCTGGAATCAAAAACAACAACAAAATTTTCTATAGAAATAAATAGTTCACAAAATTTTCTCTAATATTAAAGTATTAACAAAGTTTTCTATAGAAATAAAATTTTGACAAAATTTCCGATGTATCTAAAATTTTTAAAACATTTTCTATATAAATAAAATTTTGAAAAAATACAGAAATAAAATTTTCTATGAAAATAGACTTTGGACAAAATTTTCTATAGAAATAAAATTTTGAAAATAAAATTCCTATAGAAATAAAATTTTGACAAAAATTTCTATGGAAATAAAATATTGGCACAATTTGCCATACAAATACAATTTTGACAAAATTTTCTAGAAAAAAATTTTGACAAAATTATCTATATAAATAAAATTTTGAAAAAATTTTCTATATAAATAAAATTTTGAAAAAGTTGTCTATAGAAACTTTGAAAAAATTTATATAGAAATAAAATTTAGACAAAATTTTCTATGGAAATAAAATTTTGACAAAATTTTCTATAGAGATAAAACTTTGGAAAAAAATTCTATAGAAATAAAATTTTAACAAAAATTTCTATAGAAAAAAAATGTTGACATACTTTTCTACAGAAATAAAATTTTTACAATATTTTCTATGGAAATAAAATTTTTGAGAAAATTTTCTAAAGAAATGAAATTTTGACAAAATTTTCTATAGAAATAAAATTTTGACAAAAATTTCTATAGAAATAAAATTTAGACAAAATTTTCTAAAGAAACAAAATTTTGACATAATTTTCTACAGAAATAAAATTTTGACAAAATTTTCTATAGAAATAAAACTTTGAGAGAACTTTCTAAAGAAATAAAATTTTGACAAAATTTTCTATAGAAATAAAATTTAGACAAAAATTTCTATAGAAATAAAATTTTGACATAATTTTCTACAGAAATAAAATTTTGACAAAATTTTCTATAGAAATAAAACTTTGAGAGAACTTTCTAAAGAAATAAAATTTTGACAAAATTTTCTATAGAAATAAAATTTTGAGAAAATTTTTATAGAAATCAAATGTCCACAAAATTTTCTATAGAATTAAAATTTTGATAAAATTTTGACGTAATTTTCTATTGAAATTTTCTATAGAATTTTGACAAAATTTTTTGGAGAAATAAAATTTTGACAAAATTTTCTATAGAAATAACTGTAGGGTGCCCATCACCATTTATTGTAATTTCATATATATTGAATGACAAATATTGTCAACATACATTTGCTTTGTTTCTTCCGCGTATATGTTGTTTTGTTTTGTTGCGCTGGTCAATGACATAATTTTATGACCAAATTCTTGATCGTCATTTGATTCCCTTTAAGTACACACAAAAAAATATTTTTCTGATTCAATCACGAAATTAATTGATCCAATTAATTTTTTAATTGAAATGTCTTCAATCACCGAAATGATAGTATCAATTAAAAAATTAATTGACAGTCAATTAAAAAATTAATTGATCCAATTAAAAAATTAATTGATACTATTAATTTCTGTGATTGATTTTTATTTCAATTAAAAAATTTGTTGATTCAATTAAATTTTTAATTGAATATTTTTCAAAACTCAATTAAGATTATAATTGGAAAAATTTGCGTGAAATTTTTTTCTGTGTAGTTCAATAAATTCGAGTTACATTGTTGCAACAGAACCATCGTAAGCGTATGCCTGCAAGCAATTGTAAATGTAGTATTTAGATTATTAGTGGTAAGTTATGGAGTGGACTCTAGGCCCAACTCAAATCGTAGGTTAAGAAATTTTGTATAAAAACCCAAAGAATAGAATAAAGATCAATCAGTGTTCAACACAAGCGCTTTTTAGTGCCGTGAATCTCTAAACTATTGGCAAGGCGCTTCCGTAGTCCCGCCAGGTTATTTGTGCCATTGGCGTTATTAAGCGCCGGCACACCCGGCTAGGCAGGCTACTACATTTCTGAGTATTGATCCTAAGAATCTTACATAACATTTGGACAAAATTTTCTTTAGAAATAAAATTTTGACAAAATTTTCTATAGAAATAAAATAGCAAAGTCTATCTTACTAGTATGTATAAAGCTGCATCTCTTAGTGAAAGTTTGTACAGAAATAAAATTTTGACAAAATTTTCTATAGAAATAAAATTTTGACAAAATTTTTATAGAAATAAAATTTTGAGAAAATTTTTATAGAAATAAAATTTTGAGAAAATTTTCTTAAGAAATAAAATTTTGAGAACATTTTATAGAAATAAAATTTTGACAAATTTTTCTATAAAAATAAAACATTGGAAAAATTTTCTATAGAAATAAAATTTTGACAACATTTTCTATAGAAGTAAAATTTTAACAAAATTTTTTAAAGAAATAAAATTTTGGCAAAATTTTCTATAGAAATAAATTTTTGACAAAATTTTTTGTAGAAATAAAATTTTGACAAAATTTTCTATAGAAATAATTTTGAAGTATATTATTTTAAAAATTTTGGTTTTGCCGGAGTCGGAATCGAGCTATATTGCTAGAGCTCCGTCTCCGACTCCGACTACAACAAAATCTTCTTTTCAAAATGTTTTTCAAAAATTTCACAAAGACCAATGGAATTTTCTATATTTTATTTCTTTACTCTAAAAATTCAAATTTAGTAATGTATAGTCGTTATTTTACAAACTAAGTTTTTATTTAAAAGTTCGTTACAGAGGAAAATATGTTTTCTTTTGATTTATTATTAATAAAACATGTTTTATTTCCTTATTCAAATATTGAAGATTTTGTACAGCAAGGACTAGCTCTTCTATGGATTTTCGTCCAATAACATATAAGTTTCAGTCTTGTCCTTTTATACTACCGATGATTTAATTTTTTTTTTCAATGTAAACACCTCTTCTGTTATGTTTTACAGTACTTCTGTTCATTTGCTTTTTTATACAGCCAGAATTTTATTTGTTCCTTTTTTAGCCTTTCAATATCAAACGGAAATACTCACAAATGGTAGGTAAAAAACTTAGTTACAAAACTTAAAGCTAGTAAACAGCATGATGGCAAAACCAGAAAAAAATCGCTTTGGAACTTTACGATATTCTCAAACAGTAGCTAAAGCACCACCACCACCAGTTATTCAGCCAGCATCAGGTGGGAAAACACATCGATGGCAACATTTTAAACGTGAAAGGTTTCTGCTACTTGAGAAGTATAACAAGAACTTTTTCTTTCAGGGCTTTCGCATTCAATCGTTTCATTTTTTTCAGTTTTTTCCTTCAAAAGTAGAGAAAAATACACAAAAAGTGAGCTTTGCTTTAAGTAATTCTCAGGGGTATATTAACAAGAGTTTGTCGATGCGGAACAAATACCAGCAGCATTAGTATTTGCTATATTCGAAGTTCAGATACTACAGATATTAATATGAGTAATGTGGTCTTATTTTGTGAGTTTTTTTATAAATAAATATAGCCAGGATTTTCATTATATTTTAGATTGCACAGTAAATGGCCTGAAATTGGATAGTAATTGGAATTGAAAGAAAGAAAAATGGACTGTAACGTACCAGTGGAATATATTCGATAAGCATGACCTATTTTTCGTCTGATGTAGAATTTGTCGTAATATATGAGCTATTATTGTTGGACAAGTCTTTACATAGTGGAATAAACCAAGAAGTGAAAACATTTTGTAGACCCGCATTTTCGATGTAATGTCAATCCCGTCAAAGTTGTTGTAACAAATAAAGCGTTTTTTAATTGTAGTTGTTATAAGCAAAAATATCGGAAATAATATCAAGTTTTACAATATATATAGATTTGTTCGATTTAGTTACCTCTTATACAAAATTATGGCCTACGAATGGCCGACACTGCCATCACACGCTGCACGAAAGTGGTTATTGCAATTTGGCCCATTTCCGGAGAAACGCCGTCCTGCGGTGATCGACACATTTTTATGTCAAACTTACTCCCTAAAATGCACTAGGAGCAAAATTCCAACGGTTTTTGATCCAGGTATTTTGGTAGCCATTATGGTGTAGAAATGATGGGAAGAACCTCCCTTTTTAGCCATTCTTGGTTAACGCGTACTGAATGCGATGGTGCTGAATCCTGTTGGAATGTCCATGATCGATAATTATTTTGATCGATGCATACGAGTGCGAAGGGACCATCGGTGACGTTTGAGTTCTGGTGGCAAATCAAATATATACGTTTTCAGCTGAGCTTTTAGCCAATCTTGTTTGAATGGCTTCTCATTGGAGAAGAAATCCGCCATTTTCATGCAACCACGGTTACCACTCGTGTCAAAAATAAACTTCCAAAATTTGAAGAAAATGTTTACCATGTACAATGTACCAAATTTAAAAATCTCAAATAAATTTGACAAACACTCATTTCCGCTTTTGGTTTAGCTACTCTCGTAGTTAAGTCAACGCATGGTTTTAAGCTAAAATCACAAAAACAACAAAAATTTTATTTCTATAGAAAATGTTGTCCAAATTTTATTTCTTACAATTTTTTATTTCAGCTTCATATGTTAGATAAACTACAAGATCTGTTTAACAAATACAGACAAAATGTTGTCGAAATTTTATTTTTATAGAAAAGATTGTCAAATATTATATATAAAAAAATTTTGTCAAAGTATTTTTAAAATTGCATTTCTAATGAAAAATTTTTCAAAATTTTATTTCGTTGAGTATCCTCAAGGATAGCTTAACAAACAGAAAGGAAATGTTGTCGAAATTCTATTTCTATAGAAAAGTTTTTCAAATTTTATTTCAATTGAAAATTTTGTCAAAATTTAATTTCTATAGTAAATTTGGTCAAAATTTTATTTCTTTAAAAAATTTTGTTAAAATTTTACTTCTATAGAACACTTTGTCACATTTTTATTTCTATAGAAAATTTTTCAAAATGTCATTCCTATAGAAAAGCTTTCCAAAATTTTATTTCTATAGAAAAAAAAATTAAAAATTTTATTTCGTTTAATAAACAACAAGGAAAACTTAACCAACAGAGAGAAAATGTTGCCGAAATTTTATTTCTAAAGAAAACTTTTTCAGAATTTTATGAAAATTTTGTCACAATTTTATGTATAGAAAATTGTATTTCTATAGAAAATTTTGCAAAAATGTTATTACTAGAGAAATTTTTGTCAAAATTATATTTTATTTCTATGGAAAACTTTGTTTTCAAAAAAAAATTTCCAAAATCTTATTTATATAGAAATTTTTCCAAAATCTTATTTATATAGAAAATTTTGTCAAAATTTTATTTTTATAGAAAATTTTGTAAAAATTTTATTTCTGTAGAAAATTTTGCCAAAATTTCATTTCAATAAAAAATTTTGCGAAAATTTCATTTCTATACAAAATTTTTTTCAAAATGTTATTTTTATATAAAATTTTATCAAAATTTTATTTCTTACAACATTTTGTCAAAATTTTACTTCTATAAAAATTTTGTCAGAATTTTATCTCTATAGAAAATTTTGTCAAAATTTTATTTCTATAGAAAATTTTGTTACAATTTTATGCCTATAGAAAAATTTGTCAGAAATTTATTTCTATAAAAGTTTTATCAAAACTTTATTTGTATAGAAAATTTTGTCAAAATTTTATTTATAAAGAAAAGTCTTTCAAAATTTTATTTCTATTGAAAATTTTGTTAAAATTTTACTTCTATAGAAAATTTTGCCAAAGTTTCTTCTGCAGAATTTTTTTCAAAATGTCATTCCTATAGAAAAGTTTTTCAAATTTTTATACCCTTCACCACTACTGTGGTACAGGGTATAATAAGTTTGTGTATTTGTATGTAACGCCAAAAAGGAAAACTCTGAGACCCATCGTTTAGTATACCGATCGTCTTAGAATTAAATTCTGAATCGATTTAGCGATGTCCGTCTGTCTGTCTGTTCGTCTGTCCGTCCATCTGTCTGTATATGTAATTTTGTGTGCAAAGTACAGCTCGCAGTTTATGTCCGATCATCCTCAAATTTGGCACAGAGTTTTACTTTGGCTCAAAGGCAATCGCTATTGATTTTGAAAAAAATCGGTTCAGATATAGATATAGCTGCCACATATATATTTATCACCGATCTGGTCATAATTGACGTATTTATCAACGTATTTTCTCAAAATTTCGGGCAGCCAAATATTTTGAGGCTTTCGTAAGATATGCAAAATATCAGCCAAAACGGTTCAGATTTAGATATAGCTCCCATATATATCTTTCGTCCGATTTGAACTTATATGGCCAAAAAAGCCAGAGTTTTGTACTGGTTTGCTTCAAGTTTTGCACAAGGAGCACGTTTACTAGTTATGTTAATTGTGCTAAATTTGGTTTAAATTGGTTCAGATTTAGATATAGCTCCCATATATATCTTTCGTCCGATTTGCATTTATATGCCTTCAAAAGCCAGAGGTTTGCCCTGAGTTGCTTCAAATTTTGCATAAGGAGTACGTTTAGTAGTATCGTTAAGTGTGCCAAATTTGGTTGAAATCGGTTCAGATTTAGATATAGCTCCCATACATATCTTTCGCCCGATTTACACCCATATGACTACAGAGGTGAAAATTATTTTCCCATTTACGTTTTTTTGTTGAGATAGCAGGATTGTTATTCTAACTATGCATATCAAATTTGGTAAAAATCGGTTCATATTTAGATATAGCTCCCACATATATGTACACCAGAGTAGGGGAAGTATGGTAGAATGTTTATATTTTAGACCCATTTCAATGGGAGTTTCCTCCAATTGACTCTATAGATTCCACAGAGAATACATTTAATATGCTATTCAAGTTTGTCATCTTGATCTTATATGGCCAAAATACCCACATCTTCTGTGATGATTTCCCCATATCGTAGTCATATTCTACACACTGTAATGCCAAACTTTCCACAGAATGGTAGAATTTTAAATAAAGCTCCGACTTGTGGAAATATCGCCCGAATTGGCCCAATAATATATCACAACCCACAAGTGACCACATATCTTGGCGAGATTTAACCAATATCCTTGTAAAATCGCCACTGCTGAGTAGAAAAAATTGTAAATCATCAAATCCTCAAATTGTCCTCGAATACATATGTATTGCCCGATAAATCATCAATGCTCTTTTGTACAATTGCATCAAAATTGCTCTAGCTTTATATTTCCCATATTTTTTACTAATATTGTGTTTCATCCCAGGGTGTTAGCCGATTTAATTTTTAATTCTAGTGATTTTGTAGAAGTACAAAAATTATCTTCAAATCGTTTCAGATATAAATATTTGTATATGGGAATATAAACCTTGATAATAACTCCCAACAAATTTGAAGGAGTTGAGATGGTAACACAAAATTTGGTTTACATAATGGTGAAGGGTATAATATAGTCGGCCCCGTCTGACTTTAGATTTTACTTACTTGTTTTTCTTTTAATAAACTACAATAAAAGCTTAATCAACAGAGAGAAAAGTTGTCAAAATTTTATGTTTATAGAAAATTTTGTCAAAAATTTTCGTCTATAGAAAATTTTGTCAAAATTTTATTTCTATGGAAAATTTTGTCAAAATTTTATGTTTATAGGAAATTTGGCCAAAAATTTTATTTCTATAGAAAATGTTTTCAACAGTTAATTTCTACAGAAAATTTTGTCAAAATTGTATAGAAAAATTTTTCTACATTTTATTTCTATAGAAAATGTTGTCAAAATTTTATTAGTAGAGAATTTTTCCAAAATTGCAGAAAAATGCAGAAAAGTTTTTCAAAAGTTTAATAAGCTGAGTAAATTACAAGGAAAGCTTAACCAACAGAGAACAAATGTTGTCAAAAATTTTTGTCTATAGAAAATTTTGTCAATATTTTATGTCTATAGAAAATTTTGTCAAAATTTTATTTCTATAGAAAATTTTATGTTTATAGGAAATTTGGTAAAAATTTTATTTCTATAGAAATTTTTTTTTCTACATTTTATTTCTATCGAAAATTTTCAAAATTTTATTTCTGCAGAAAAGTTTTTTTTTTTTTTTAATTTTATTTAGCTTAGTAAACTACAAGGAAAGCTTAACCAACAGATAACGAATGTCGAAATTTTATTTCTATAAAAAATTTGGTCAAAATTTTATTTCTATAGAATTTTTTTCAAAATTGTATGTCTATAGAAAATTTTGTCAAAATTTTATTTCTAAAAAAAAAAAAATTGTCAAAATTTTATTTCTATAGAGGATTGTAGTATCCCTTAGCTGGAGAGGAATTTTTCGCAAAATCTACCAATTTACCAAATAGTAAAAAAAATCTACCATTTTTTGGTAAAATTCTATCAACTGTATTTTTATTTCTGCAGAAAAGTTTTTCAAAAGTTTAATAAGCTGAGTAAACTACAGGGAAAGCTTAACCAACAGAGAACAAATGTTGTCACAATTTCGTGTCTATAGAAAATGTTGTCAAAAATTTTTGTCTATAAAAATTTTTGTCAATATTTTATGCCTATCGAAAATTTTGTCAAGATTTTATTTCTATAGAAAATTTTTTGAAAATTTTATGTTTATAGGAAATTTTGTCAAAATTTTATTTCTATAGAAAATTTTTCCAACAGTTAATTTCAATAGAAAATTTTGTCAAAATTTTATTTCTATAGAAATTTTTTTCTACATTTTATTTCTATCGAAAATTTGGTAAAAATTTTATTTCTATCGAAAATTTTCAAAATTTTATTTCTGCAGAAAAGATTTTTTTTTAATTTTATTTAGCTTCGTAAACTACAAGGAAAGCTTAACCAACAGATAACGAATGTCGAAATTTTATTTCTATAAAAAATTTGGTCAAAATTTTATTTATATAGAATTTTTTTCAAAATTGTATATCTATAGAAAATTTTGTCAAAATTTTATTTCTATAAAAAAAAAATTGTCAAATTTTTATTTCTATAGAGGATTGAAGTATCCCTTAGTTGGAGAGGAATTTTTCGCAAAATCTACCAATTTACCAAACAGTAAATAAAAATCTACCATTTTTTGGTAGAATTCTATCAACTGTGGGATCCGTGGAAGCAACTCCTTGTCTCTTTCAGTCTAACTTTTTATTGTGTCAAAATTGCACTTTGTGGAGTAAAATTTCGGCATCTGTTTTCATAAGAGTCTAAATCGGGCGAAAGATATATATGGGATCTATATTTAAATATGAACCGATATGAACCGATTTCAACTTCCAAATTGTAAATCGGTCGGACTAGAATTGCGACCTAGACTTTGACAATAAATGAGTTCACAAGACAAACGGAAATGGCTAGATTGGCTCAGAGGGCGGCTCTGAGCATAATTGCCAAATACACAATGTGTCTATCTCGTTTCATTCTGGTTGTTGCAAACATGTTCACTAACTTATAATACCCTATTTCTCTCAATGGTGTAGGATATAAAAAGTAGTAATTAAAGTAAACTCTTTTTGCTGGGTATATACGTGAACTATTGGTGAACTATTTCACGCTTTTGGTCTTCAATTCACCCTTCTTATAGCCCCTTAATTTCATTTATACCACTTGAATTTGAAATGCATTCCACTTCAAAATGAATTCTCTCCTCAGCACTTGATTAAATCAATTAATCAATACTGGATAAATCAACATAAAAAACTCTACAAACTTTATTTTTTTTATAAATGTCTCTATATAGTTGGCCCAACAACAGAGAGAAATATTGAATACAAATAAACAAAAATAATAATAAATACAAGAGAGCAACAAAATATGATTATGCACAGACACAAGTGCATCCATCCATCAGAGGCATAAACAAATTATTTTTTGGTGATTGTTTTGTTGTATCAACAAAAATAGTATCAACCATAATTTGGTGAAAAGAATTATTTTTATTGCATTTTCATCACCATACCCCTCCCCAAAGATTATTTGTCTACATATATGGTCATTCCCAGAAACTTATGAATGTCTGACCAAAGGAATTTGATTGCACAGTGGGTTGTACATTTTTCGATTTATTCTATGTTTATTGCATCTAGGTTGTGATTAAGGTCCAGTTTTATATTATAGGCTTCGTAATAACCAGAAGTAGATTAGATAGACCCATAGGATCTTTGACAAAAATGATGACGATAACGTTCTGAGTTGATTAATACAGAAACAAATATTACCAAATATTTCCGAACCCAGCCGAATCCGACGGGCGATTTTTCTAGATACAACCTTGAACCATTCCTGAAAATTTCAAGAAAAATTGGGAAATTTCAAAATGTTGGGCAAGGGTGAGGTCTATCCCTTCTTTGTCAACCCCTTACTTCTCCGAAGCCACGGTGGTGCAATGGTTAGCACGCCCGCCTTGTATACATAAGGTCGTGGCACAGTTTCGACCGAACACCAAAAAGTTTTTACGCGGTGGATTATCCCCTCTTAGTAATGCTGGTGTACATTTCTGAATGTTTCAAAGCTTCTCTAGGTTAGGTTAAGTTAGATGGCAACCCGATGTATCAGGCTGACTTAGACTATTCAGTCCATTGTGATACCACATTGGTGAACTTCTCTCTTATCACTGAGTGCTGCCCGATTCCATGTTAAGCTCAATGACAAGGGACCTCCTTTTTATAGCCGAGTCCGAACGGCGTTCCACATTGCAGTGAAACCACTTAGAGAAGCTTTGAAACCCTCAGAAATGTCACCAGCATTAATGAGGTGGGATAATCCACCTCTGAAAAACTTTTTGGTGTTCGGTCGAAATAGGAATCGAACCCACGACCTTGCGTATGCAAGGCGGGCATGCTAACCATTGCACCATGGTGGCTCCCAAAGCTTCTCTAAGTAGTTTCACCGTAATGTGAAACACCGTACGGACTGGGATATAATAAAGAAGTACCATAGAATCGGGCAGCACTCATTGATAAGAGAGAAGTTCCCAGGTGGTATCTTAATGGACTGAATAATGCAAATTAGAGGTGTGCACGTGAGTAATAGTTTACTCACGCTCACGCACAGTCACGACTGAAAAATCATACTCACGCACACTCACGCACGATATTTTTTGGTAGCACTCACGCTCACGCACACTCACGAAAAGAAAATTTGTACTCACGCACACTCACGCACGAAAACGTCGTGACTCGCGAAAAATACCATTACTCACAAAAAATATCGTGACTCACGAATAATTTTATGATTAATTTACCTTACCGAAGTGTCTGAAAACATGAGCATTATTAAAATCGAGTGTGTTATTAAACTCTTAACATCCCAGGTGTCACTAAAATTGTAATTGAATTTAACTCTTAAGCGTTTTATGTTGGAGAGCAGGAATATTGTCGTGAGTGTAAGTCTTTACTCACGCACACTCGCGAAGATATTATTTTCGTGACTCACGCTCACGCACGACATTTTGGTTTGTTAATCACGCTCACGCACACTCACGCTGTTGTCATGAGCGCGACGTACGAATCACGAAAATGTTCGTGATTCGTCACGACAATTTCGCGTCACGTGCACACCTCTAATGCAAATGAGCCTGACATATCAGGCTGCCACTATACCTCACCTTCTGCGGATTTATCAAGCAAATCAAAGAACTTATTTCCAATTTCACCCAGGTCACCCTCCCAGTCCAAATATCAATAAACAAAGTTCCCCATATTATTTTTTTTAGAGATCTCTTGTTGCTTTTGGGCTTTTAAGGTCAGGTATTTTTATGCGAATAGATTAGTTTATTCCATTTTTTTCATCCATATATTAATTTCATAATCTCCTCCTGCGTCCTCTGTAAACTTCATGTATATCGGGAATATATATTTTTTTTGCACTGTACTTTAATATAAAGTTGGACACAAGGGGAAGGAACCTCTCCCCGACCAAATATCCCAAATATAGCAGCGAATCTTTATATGGACGCCACCTTCCCTGAATTTCCTGCAAATCGGAGTACTTTGATCCAGTTATTAAAAAGTCTGGCCAGGGGGGAGGTTCTCCTCCACGATCAGATGTCATAAAATCAGGTAGCACATGATAATCATCTGCGTTCTATGAAAATTTCAAGTAAGTCGGTTCAGAAACAAACAAATATACTTCGGAAATTTTATCAAAATTTTAATTCTATAGAAAATTGTATTTCTATATAAAGTATTTTCACAATTTTGTCAAAATTTTACTTCTATAGAAAATTTTATCAAAATATTATTTCTATAGAATATTTTGTCAAAATATTATTTCTAAAGAATATTTTGTCAAAATATTATTTCTATAGAATATTTTGTAAAAATAGTATATCTATAGAAATTTTGTCAACATATTATTTCTTTAGAAAATTTTGTCAAAATTTTATTTCCATACAAAAATTTTGTCAAAATTTTATTTCTATAGA
This sequence comes from Haematobia irritans, assembly GCF_050003625.1. NCBI lineage: Eukaryota > Metazoa > Arthropoda > Insecta > Diptera > Muscidae > Haematobia > Haematobia irritans. The sequence goes on along the minus strand of NC_134397.1, from coordinate 238,276,655 downwards.
AAATTTCTAACAAAATTTTATTTCTATAGAAAATTTTGTCAAAATTTTATTTCTAAAGATAATTTCGTCAAAATTTTATATCTAACATATAGAAAATTTTATATCTACAGAAAATTTTGCCAAAATTTTATTTCTATAGAAAATTTCGTCAAAATTTTTTTTTGTAGAAAATTTTATCAAAATTTTATTTTTATAGAAAATTTTGTCAAAATTTTATTTCTATAGAAAAAATTTTGTAAAAATTTTATTTCCATAGAAAATTTTGTAAAAATTGTATTTCTATAGAAAATTGTCCAAATTATTAAAATTTATTTCTTTATAAAACTAGAAATAGAAAATTTTGTCAAAATTGAGTACCACATTTAAAAAACTAATTGCAATTGCCGAAGAAATTAATAAACTTTTTAATCAAGTATATTTTTATTTATAATTAATTCTGCTATTTTTATTTTTTATTGAAGGAACTACAAAAATAATAATAATAATTTCGTAATAGAACAATTTTTTGGTTTACTTTATACCTCAACATTATTAGGTCTGAGAAATTCATTGAACATTGCACAGTTTGAAGTCCATTGTGCAGTGCTTATATTTTTTTTCCGCAGAGCAGAAAGAAAACAAAAAAAAATTCAAATGGAAATGTGCCTGCGGTTTCATTAGAAATGGAAAACAAAAAAAGTCAACATTGCAACGAGAACCACAAGTAGAAGAAAAATATTTTCTCAGACAAAGCAGATAAACATCAAAGTCTCTGGTGTACCATATATTGTAAGAGCTTATGTCATAATAAATTATACGCCTAGCGATTATGGGTCAGACTAAATTACTTATGGATTAGGTTTGGTATATTTTTGGATATTTTTTTTTTAAGAAAAGTCGGCGTATAATTTTTGAACGCGAAAAAAATATTGAATAAACTAAACATTAACACAATCATTTTAAACTTACAGTTCATTGGGGTCTGCATTACTTAGATCTCAAATACACCTTAACAAGTAAGTAAATTAAAGTATTTTTTTAATATTTATTAAATTATTATTGAAAAATTTGATAAAGTTTGGCATTGAGAGGATACAATTTTGTGATATTTGCCAAAATAAATAATTTTTATATAATTGTGAGTTTTAATGCATTCTACGCTTGTCTGACATTTTTGACCTCAGATATTTGCAAAAATTTCAATTTTTCTAGAATGGATTTAACATTTTTTTCAACAAAATTTTAACAATTTGTACCATTTTATTAATTCTTATTACACTGTTTTTAAATTATTGGACACATAAATGTTAAAATGACCCATTAAAAATATGAAAAAAGAATATACAGCAGTAAGTTCGGCCGGGCCGAATCTTAAATACCCACCACCATGAATCATATATCTAAGTTTCCTTTAAAAATTTCTAGGGTGTTTGATGACAGATATTCTTCCAAGCAGAGCAGTTCAACCAGTACAATTCCCGAAGTTAAATTTAAAGATTTCACTTATGAACACTATATCAGATTCTGGATTTATAAGAACTATTTTTGTTTGAGAGGAATCATTAACATCTCTTGTAAGTGTGCAAAAAATGATGAAATAGCGCCTTGATTTGATTATTTAAATGCTTGAGAGAAGTAAATATGGACATTTTATAAAACCTAAATCCGATACACGTTTTTGTGAGTCTAATCGGATAAAAACTACGGTTTCTAGAAATTCAAGAAGTTAAATCGGGAGATCGGTCTTGTGGGGGCTATACATAACACGTGGACCGATACTCATCGTTTTCGGCACATCTCTTTATGGCCTGAAACTTAATCGGGTTACCACTTTAACCTAACTTATGGTCCTAAAATACTTCTAGATTTCAAATTTCAGGCAATTTGGAAAAAACTACGATTTATAGAATCCCAAACAATAAAATCATTTCTTGCCCACCTATCTATAGTCAATTTCAGGCAAATTGGATAACAACTACGGTTTCCACAAGCCCAAAAAGTAAAATCGGGAGGTCGGTCTATATGGGGGATATACCAAAACGTGGACCAATATATGCCATTTTCGGCACACTTCTTTATGGTCCTAAAATACCTCTTGATTTCAAACTTCAGGCAATTTGGATAAAAAGTACGGATTATAGAAGCCCAAGAAGTAAAATCGGAAGATCGGTCTATATGAGGGCTATACCAAAACATTGACTGATACTCTCCATTTTTAGCACACCTGTTTATGGTCCTAAAATACCTCTAGATTTCAAATTTCAGGCAAATAGGATAAAAACTATGTATTCTAGAAGCCCAAGACCCAAACCGGAAGGTCGGTTTATATGGGGACTATATCAAAACTTGGACCGATATAGCCCATCTTCGAACTTGAGCTGCCTACAGGCAAAAGACGAGTTTTTGCAAAATTTCAGCACGATTGCTTCATTATTGAAGATTGCAACGTGATTACAACAGACAGACAGATAGCCAGACAGACGTACACAGAAAAAAATTTCACGAAAATTTTTCCAATTAAAATCTTAATTGAGTTTTAAAAAATATTCAATTAAAAATTTAATTGATTCAACAAATTTTTTAATTATAATAAAAATCAATCACACAAATTAATAGTATCAATTAAATATTTAATTGGATCAATTAATTTTTTAATTGACTGTCAATTAGTTTTTTAATTGATACTATCAATTCTGTGATTGAAGACATTTCAAATTAATTGGATCAATCACGAAATTAGTTGATCCAATTAATTTTTAATTGAAATGTCTTCAATCACAGAAATGATAGTATCAACTAAAAAATTAATTGAAGGTCAATTAAAAAGTTAATTGATCCAATTAAAAAATTAATTGATACTATTATTTTTGTGATTGATTTTTGTTTCAATCAAAAAATTTGTTGAATCAATTAAATTTTTAATTGAATATTTTTAAAAACTCAATTAAAATTTTAATTGGAAAAATTTTCGTGAAATTTTTTTGTGTGTATGGACAGACGGACATGGCTATATCGTCTTAGAATTTCTACTTGATCAAGAATATATGTACTTTATATAGTGGGAAATCGATATTTCGATGTGTTGCAAACGGAATGACAAACTTATTATACCCCCCTCACCATTCTATGGTGGTGGGTATAAAAATCGAGTAGTGAAGAATTGCATTAAAAGAGCTTCTTGTCTAATTAAAACAAAAAGTATATTTGAGAGAAAGTGCTTTTAAAGTTATGCCTTTGGAAGTGCTTTATAAGTTATGCGTTTAGAACAACTTCAATTTTTATACACTCCACCCTATGATGGGAGTATATTAAATTTGTCATTCCGTTTGTAACACGTCGAAATATTGCTCTAAGACCCCATAAATTACATATATTCTAGGTCGTGGTGAAATTCTTACGTGAAATTTTACACAGGGAGTTGAATTAACATTAAAAATGTCCACACCGAATTTGGTTGAAATCGGTTTAGATTTAGATATAGCTTTCGCCCGATTTACACTCCTATGACGCCAGAGGCCAAATGTTTACTCCGAGTTACGTGAAATTTTGCACACACTGACAAAAATATTGACCTAATATGGAGGATTATGCAACTTAAATTTTTTGGACTCAAAATTTACGCAATGCTAAGGACAAAATTCTTTAAAATAATGACATTTTAATTAAAAGGAAGTTTATCCTTGCTTCAAAAATTTTTTTCATTAAATTTAGGACACAATTCTTGAAATTTGGCGTCCCTCTGTTGAAGTTGTAGATCTTTGAAGTAAGGCAAATGTTCCTTAAAATAAAGAAAAACATATTTCATTTAAAGAAATCGTCTTTAACTCAACTGACATATTGAATTTTTAAATTTAAAATAAAAACGCTTCAAATGTAGGCGAAGACTTATTTTAAGGATTTGCATCTTTGGTTTAAAGTTTTTTAAGCATTAAGAAAACTGTTTTTTACTGTTTTTGAAGTACCTGGCATAATTTGTTTTTGAAGTACCTGGCATAATTTGGATTTTGAAATTGGAATTTGTTTGTACATAAATACCTTTATTAATATATCGCAAAAAGAAAATAAAAACTCGATGAATGAGATCTGTATCCAATTTTAATTTTATTGATCCTAGATTTAAAGCCAGGGAGGTCCATATAAAATGTCTTTATATTAAAGAAGCCGCACCTTTGGCTCGGAATCAATACCAAAATCCTTAAAGGAAGGTCAAAATTTTGGTTCCCAGTAAAGTTTGTTTTTTTGAATGCAGGGGATAGAATTAAAATTATAAATATGCGTACCGAATTTAGTTTAAATTGGTTTGGGTTTAGATATAGCTTCCATATTTATCTCTCGTCCGATTTACAGATATGACCACCGTAGATCAAAATTTTCCTCCGTTTTACTTAAAATTGTGCACAGGAAATGGAAATAACATTTTTATTATGCATGCCAAATTTAGTTGAAATTGGTTCAGATTTTGATATAGCTGTCATATATATCTTTCGTCCGATACGAACTTATATGGTCCCAGAGGTCAAAATTTCACGCCGATTTACTTGAAGTTTTGTACAGAGAGTAGGACTAACATTCTTGCAACACATGCCAAATTCGGTTGAAATCGGTTCAGATTTAGATCTAACTCCCATATATATCTTTCGCCCGATTTATATATCTTTATATGACCACGGAGGCCAAAGTTTCATTTCGAAAATTGTGAAGTTTTGCACTGAGCGTTCAATTAAAATTTTAGCAATGTGTTCCAAAATGTTTTATCAACTTAATGTTGATAAATCGCCAAACTATGTATTACTTGTAAATCTATAGTAAACTTACAAATCTACTGTGGCATTCATGTTGAATAGTAAATCTCTTCAACGGTTTTGTAAGTGATCAAATGCCCGCGATATTTCTCGTGAGTAGTGGATTTTTTAGCAGTAAACTTTAGAAAATATTTTCGATTAAAAATCTGAAACTCTGGGCGTTGAATCTTAAAAAACAACAATAAATTTATATATATATATATTTTTTTTTTTCGTTCTGTGTAGGTATTTAGGAATATTTATATGATATCGATATCTAAATTCTTCCCATAAAAAGTTAATATGGGTATTTTTCGGCAACACTTTTACTTGGGAGCTATAATTATAAAATTTTCACTTCAAATTAAACTTTTTTTCAAATCAATTGAAACCTTCTATAAATCAAATTAACCCTTTTTTATTTCAAATACAACTTTCTTCAAATTAATTGAATCTTTTTATACCCTCGCCATAGGATGGGGGTATATTTACTTTGTCATTCCGTTTGTAACACATCGAAATATTGCTCTAAGACCCCATAAAGTACATATATTCTGGGTCGTGGTGAAATTATGAGTCGATCTGAGCATGTCCGTCCGTCCGTCTGTTGAAATCACGCTAACTTCCGAACGAAACAAGCTATCGACTTGAAACTTGGCACAAGTAGTTGTTATTGATGTAGGTCGGATGGTATTGCAACGTATAGCCCCCATATAAACGGACCCCCAAATTTGGCTTGCGATTGCTCTAAAAGAAGCAATTTTCATCCGATCTGGCTGAAATTTGGTACATGATGTTAGTATATGGTCGCTAACAAACATGCAAAAATTGGTCCACATTGGTCCATAATAATATATAGCCCCCATATAAACCGATCCCCCGATTTGGCTTGCGGAGCCTCTAAGAGAAGCAAATTTCATCCGATCCGGCTGAAATTTGGTACATGGTGTTGGTATATGTTCTCTAACAACCATGCAAGAATTGGCCCATATCGGTCCATAATTAAATGTATATAGCCCCCATATAAATCGATCTCCAGTTTTGTCCTCTGGAGCCTCTTGGGGAAGCAAAATTCATCCGATCCGGTTGAAATTAGGAACATGGTGTTAGAATATGGTCTCTAACAAACACGCAAGAAATGGTCCATATCGGTCCATAATTATATATAGCCCCCATATAAACCGTTCCCCAGGTTTGATCTCCGGAGCGTCTTGGAGGAACAAAATTCATCCGATCCGGTTGAAATTTGCAAAGTGGTGTTAGTATAAGACCGCTCATAACCATGCCTAAATTGGTCCATATCGGTCTATAGTTATATATAGCCGATCCCCAATCACACCAAAATTGGTCCATATCGGTTCATAATCATGGTTGCTACTCGAACCAAAAGTAATCTACCAAAATTTTATTTTTATAGAAAACATTGTCAAAATGTTATTTCTATAGAAAATTTTGTCAAAATTTTATTTCTATAGAAAATTTTTACAAAATTTTATTTCTATAGAAAATGTCAAAATTTTATTTTGTCAAAATTTTATTTCTATAGAAACTTTAAACTTAATTATATACGTATTTAATCGGCCGTTTTGTAGTTTAATATGTACCACGTATGGACTATGTGGTATATGTTACGTTGTTAGGCAAGGTATCATTTGCCATCGGCTTTAGTAGAAGTTTCTACGCAATACATGGTGGAGGGTACATAAGCCTGGCCGAACTTACGGCCGTATATACTTGTTTTAATATTAAATGAAATTTTTATCCAGAGACCCCTCTGACTTTCTCCTATGGACGGATACCAAAGTGGGCTATCGCGAACGCAAAGTTATATGGACGTCGGGGTTTGAAAATTTCTCCTATACAGAGATCCAAAGTGGGCTAACGTTAACTGGGAAGGATAAGGGTGGACGGGCTTTGGTCGGGGTTCTTGGTTTTGTCCTAAGGACAGAATCCATAGAGGAATAACCCAAGTGCAAGGTGAAATTAATGGGAATCATTCGGCCAAGGCTTATGACTTTCTCTCATGGACAGTGTTCAAAGTGGCCAACGCAATTCCAGAGTAATATAAGTGACCGGCCTTCGGCTGAGGTTTGCGATTTTCCCAAAAAGTGTCCAGTGTCCAAAGTGGTATAAAAGGCCTTCCGCCGGAGTTTAAAATTTTTTTTTCCTATGGACAGAATTCAAAATTTGCTAACACTAGTCTAAAGTGGTATTATTTGACGGTGTTTGGTCGGGGTTAGGGACTTTCTCCTACGCACAGTATCTTAAAGTGGATTAATCCAAATATAAAGTGATTTATGTGGTTCCATTTTAATGAGCGTAAGTGGATACAGACAAACCTAACTGGCTGAATCATTAATATATACAAGTTAACTCCAGGCGCATTCATATGTCCACGTATTAAGTAACTGTATCAGCAGCCAACAGATGAATTGGGACATGGCTGACCAGACATTTCCCACAGGTTGTGCAATGCTATGAAATGCAGTCACAACAGCCAACACACGTGGATACCCGAAACGCCAATGTCAACAGAATGTGCAAATGTAAAGATTAGGGTAAATGTGAGAAAGTTTTTTTTTTTTTTTTTTATAATCCAAATTCTCTGCAATATAGATCACTGACCACAAACCACCAAGTTTGTGTCAGTAAAAAAAAACATGTTTATACCCTTCACCACTACTGTGGTACAGGGTATAATAAGTTTGTGCATTTGTATGTAACGCCAAGAAATAATTGTCATAGACCCATCTTTTAGTATACCGATCGGCTTAGAATTAAATTCTGAGTCGATGCCCGTCTGTCTGTCTGTCCGTCTGTCTGTATATGTAATTTTGTGCACAAAGTACAGGTCGCAGTTTAAGTCCGATCGTCCTCAAATTTGACATAACGTCTTTCTTCGGGTAGACGACAATCGCTATTGATTTTGGAAAAAATCGGTTCAGATTTAGATATAGCTGCCATATATAGTTATCCCCGATTTGATCATAATTCACGTATTTATGATCAGACGTACTTCAAATTTTGTACATCTCAATGTTTTGTGAGTCCCGTGAAAACTGCCAAATATCAGCTAAATCGGTTCAGATTTAGATATAGCTCCTATATATATATCTTTCGTCCGATTTTGACTTATATGGCTTCAAAAGCCAGAGTCTTGCCCTGATTTGATTAAAATTTTGTACAAGGAGTACGTTTAATAGTATCGTTAATTGAGCCAAATTTAGTTGAAATCGGTTCAGATTTTGATATAGCTCCCATATATATCTTTCGACCGATTTGGACTTATATGGTCCCAAAAGCCATGATTTGCTTCAAATTTTGCACAACAAGTACGTTTAATAGCATCGTTAAGTGTGCTTAATTTGGTTAAAATCGGTTCAGATTTAGATATAGCTCCCATATATATCTTTCGTCCGATTTGGATTTATATGGCCTCAAAAGCCAGAGTTTTGCTCTGAGTTGCTTGAAATTTTGCACAAGGAGTATGTTTTATAGTATCGTTAATTGTGCAAAATTTAGTTGAAATCGGTTCAGATTTAGATATAGCTCCCATATATATCATTCGCCCGATTTGGACTAATATGCCCACAGAGGCAAAAGTGCTACTCTGATTTACGTGAAATTTTGCAGAGGGAGTAGAATTGAACTTGAAACTTTGCACAGGCAGTAGAATTAAGGTTCTGCATATGCGTGTTTATTTTGGTTGAAATCGGTTCAGATTTTGATATAGCTCCCATATATATCTTTCGCCCGATTTTCCATCATATGACCACAGAGGTCAAAGTTGTTATCCGATTTACGTGAAATTTTGCACAGGGAGTAGATTCAACATAGTAACTGTGCATGTGAAATTTGATTGCAATCGGTTCAGATTTCGATATAGATTACATATGTATGTTTTTCCTATTTAGGCAAAACTGGCCGAAATACCTACATTTTCCTTATCAAATCGCCACTGCTATGTCGAAAACTTATCAAAATGACTCAAATTTTCCTACTACTCTATTACACATCTATCGACAGATAAATCATAAATACACTTTTGCGAAGTTGCCTCAAAATTGGTTCATATTTAAATGTTTCCTATATTTATACCCTTCACCACTACTGTGGTACAGGGTATAATAAGTTTGTGCATTTGTATGTAACGCCAAGAAGGAGTAATCATAGACCAACCTTTTAGTATACGGATCGGCTTAGAATTAAATTCTGAGTCGATTTAGCGATGTCCGTCTGTCTGTCTGTCTGTCTGTCCGTCTGTCTGTCTGTCTGTTGATGTATTTTTGTGTGCAAAGTACAGCTCGCAGTTTTAGTCCGATTGTCCTAAAATTTGGTATAGGGTCCTGTTTCGGCTCAAAGACGATCCCTATTGATTTTGGAAAAAATCGGTTCAGATTTAGTTATAGCTGCCATATATATTTTTCACCGATCTGGTCATAATTGGCGTGTATATCAACCGATCTTCCTCAAATTCCGTACATCCGAATATTTTATGGGTCTCGAAAAACTTGCAAAATATCAGCCAAATCGGTTCAGATTTAGATATAGCTCCCATATATAGCTTTCGCCCGATTTACACTCATTTGCCCACAGAGGCCAATTTTTAACTCCCATTTAGTTGAAATTTTGCACAGGGAGTAGAATTAGCATTGTAACTATGCGTGCCAAATTTGGGTGAAATCGGTTCAGATTTGGATATATCCCCATATATAGCTTTCCCCGACTTACACTCATATGACCACAGAGACCAATTTTTAACTCCGATTTAGTTGAAATTTTGCACAGGGAGTAGAATTAGCATTGTAGCTATGCGTGCCAAATTTGGTTGAAATCGGTTCAGATTTAGATATAGCTCCCATATAAATGTTTTTCTGATTTCGACAAAAATGGTCAAAATACCAACAATTTCCTTGTAAAATCGTCACTGCTTAGTCGAAAAGTTGTAAAAATGACTCTAATTTTCCTAAACTTCTAATACATATATATCGAGCGATAAATCATAAATAAACTTTTGCAAAGTTTCCTTAAAATTGCTTCAGATTTAAATGTTTCCCATATTTATACCCTTCACCACTACTGTGGTACAGGGTATAATAAGTTTGTGCATTTGTATGTAACGCCAAGAAGGAGTAATCATAGACCAACCTTTTAGTATACGGATCGGCTTAGAATTAAATTCTGAGTCGATTTAGCGATGTCCGTCTGTCTGTCTGTCCGTCTGTCTGTCCGTCTGTCTGTCTGTCTGTCTGTCTGTCTGTTGATGTATTTTTGTGTGCAAAGTACAGCTCGTAGTTTTAGTCCGATTGTCCTAAAATTTGGTATAGGGTCCTGTTTCGGCTCAAAGACGATCCCTATTGATTTTGGAAAAAATCGGTTCAGATTTAGATATAGCTGCCATATATATTTTTCACCGATCTGGTCATAATTGGCGTGTATATCAACCGATCTTCCTCAAATTCCGTACATCCGAATATTTTATGAGTCTCGAAAAACTTGCAAAATATCAGCCAAATCGGTTCAGATTTAGATATAGCTCCCATATATAGCTTTCGCCCGATTTACACTCATTTGCCCACAGAGGCCAATTTTTTGCTCCGATTTAGTTGAAATTTTGCATAGGGAGTAGAATTAGCGTTGTAACTATGCGTTCCAAATTTGCTTGAAATCGGTTCAGATTTGGATATATCTCCCATATAAAGCTTTCGCCCGATTTACACTCATATGACCACAGAGGCCAATTTTTAACTCCGATTTAGTTGAAATTTTGCACAGGGAGTAGAATTAGCATTGTAGCTTTGCGTGCCAAATTTCGTTGAAATCGGTTCAGATTTAGATATAGCTCCCATATATATGTTTTTCTGATTTCGACAAAAATGGTCAAAATACCAACATTTTCCTTGTAAAATCGCCACTGCTTAGTCGAAAAGTTGTAAAAATGACTCTAATTTTCCTAAACTTGTAATACATATATATCGAGCGATAAATCATAAATAAACTTTTGCGAAGTTTCCTTAAAATTGCTTCAGATTTAAACGTTTCCCATATTTATACCCTTCACCACTACTGTGGTACAGGGTATAATAAGTTTGTGCATTTGTATGTAACGCCAAGAAGGAGTAATCATAGACCAACCTTTTAGTATACGGATCGGCTTAGAATTAAATTCTGAGTCGATTTAGCGATGTCCGTCTGTCTGTCTGTCCGTCTGTCTGTCTGTCTGTCTGTTGATGTATTTTTGTGTGCAAAGTACAGCTCGTAGTTTTAGTCCGATTGTCCTAAAATTTGGTATAGGGTCCTGTTTCGGCTCAAAGACGATCCGTATTGATTTTGGAAAAAATCGGTTCAGATTTAGATATAGCTGCCATATATATTTTTCACCGATCAGGTCATAATTGGCGTGTATATCAACCGATCTTCCTCAAATTCCGTACATCCGAATATTTTATGAGTCTCGAAAAACTTGCAAAATATCAGCCAAATCGGTTCAGATTTAGATATAGCTCCCATATATAGCTTTCGCCCGATTTACACTCATTTGCCCACAGAGGCCAATTTTTTGCTCCGATTTAGTTGAAATTTTGCATAGGGAGTAGAATTAGAGTTGTAACTATGCGTTCCAAATTTGCTTGAAATCGGTTCAGATTTGGATATATCTCCCATATAAAGCTTTCGCCCGATTTACACTCATATGACCACAGAGGCCAATTTTTAACTCCGATTTAGTTGAAATTTTGCACAGGGAGTAGAATTAGCATTGTAGCTTTGCGTGCCAAATTTCGTTGAAATCGGTTCAGATTTAGGTATAGCTCCCATATATATGTTTTTCTGATTTCGACAAAAATGGTCAAAATACCAACATTTTCCTTGTAAAATCGCCACTGCTTAGTCGAAAAGTTGTAAAAATGACTCTAATTTTCCTAAACTTGTAATACATATATATCGAGCGATAAATCATAAATAAACTTTTGCGAAGTTTCCTTAAAATTGCTTCAGATTTAAACGTTTCCCATATTTATACCCTTCACCACTACTGTGGTACAGGGTATAATAAGTTTGTGCATTTGTATGTAACGCCAAGAAGGAGTAATCATAGACCAACCTTTTAGTATACGGATCGGCTTAGAATTAAATTCTGAGTCGATTTAGCGATGTCCGTCTGTCTGTCTGTCCGTCTGTCTGTCCGTCTGTCTGTCCGTCTGTCTGTCTGTCTGTCTGTCTGTCTGTTGATGTATTTTTGTGTGCAAAGTACAGCTCGTAGTTTTAGTCCGATTGTCCTAAAATTTGGTATAGGGTCCTGTTTCGGCTCAAAGACGATCCCTATTGATTTTGGAAAAAATCGGTTCAGATTTAGATATAGCTGCCATATATATTTTTCACCGATCTGGTCATAATTGGCGTGTATATCAACCGATCTTCCTCAAATTCCGTACATCCGAATATTTTATGAGTCTCGAAAAACTTGCAAAATATCAGCCAAATCGGTTCAGATTTAGATATAGCTCCCATATATAGCTTTCGCCCGATTTACACTCATTTGCCCACAGAGGCCAATTTTTTGCTCCGATTTAGTTGAAATTTTGCATAGGGAGTAGAATTAGCGTTGTAACTATGCGTTCCAAATTTGCTTGAAATCGGTTCAGATTTGGATATATCTCCCATATAAAGCTTTCGCCCGATTTACACTCATATGACCACAGAGGCCAATTTTTAACTCCGATTTAGTTGAAATTTTGCACAGGGAGTAGAATTAGCATTGTAGCTTTGCGTGCCAAATTTCGTTGAAATCGGTTCAGATTTAGATATAGCTCCCATATATATGTTTTTCTGATTTCGACAAAAATGGTCAAAATACCAACATTTTCCTTGTAAAATCGCCACTGCTTAGTCGAAAAGTTGTAAAAATGACTCTAATTTTCCTAAACTTGTAATACATATATATCGAGCGATAAATCATAAATAAACTTTTGCGAAGTTTCCTTAAAATTGCTTCAGATTTAAACGTTTCCCATATTTATACCCTTCACCACTACTGTGGTACAGGGTATAATAAGTTTGTGCATTTGTATGTAACGCCAAGAAGGAGTAATCATAGACCAACCTTTTAGTATACGGATCGGCTTAGAATTAAATTCTGAGTCGATTTAGCGATGTCCGTCTGTCTGTCTGTCCGTCTGTCTGTCTGTCTGTCTGTTGATGTATTTTTGTGTGCAAAGTACAGCTCGTAGTTTTAGTCCGATTGTCCTAAAATTTGGTATAGGGTCCTGTTTCGGCTCAAAGACGATCCCTATTGATTTTGGAAAAAATCGGTTCAGATTTAGATATAGCTGCCATATATATTTTTCACCGATCAGGTCATAATTGGCGTGTATATCAACCGATCTTCCTCAAATTCCGTACATCCGAATATTTTATGAGTCTCGAAAAACTTGCAAAATATCAGCCAAATCGGTTCAGATTTAGATATAGCTCCCATATATAGCTTTCGCCCGATTTACACTCATTTGCCCACAGAGGCCAATTTTTTGCTCCGATTTAGTTGAAATTTTGCATAGGGAGTAGAATTAGAGTTGTAACTATGCGTTCCAAATTTGCTTGAAATCGGTTCAGATTTGGATATATCTCCCATATAAAGCTTTCGCCCGATTTACACTCATATGACCACAGAGGCCAATTTTTAACTCCGATTTAGTTGAAATTTTGCACAGGGAGTAGAATTAGCATTGTAGCTTTGCGTGCCAAATTTCGTTGAAATCGGTTCAGATTTAGGTATAGCTCCCATATATATGTTTTTCTGATTTCGACAAAAATGGTCAAAATACCAACATTTTCCTTGTAAAATCGCCACTGCTTAGTCGAAAAGTTGTAAAAATGACTCTAATTTTCCTAAACTTGTAATACATATATATCGAGCGATAAATCATAAATAAACTTTTGCGAAGTTTCCTTAAAATTGCTTCAGATTTAAACGTTTCCCATATTTTTTTACTAACATTGTGTTCCACCCTGGTGCATTAGCCAACTTAAATTTTGAGTCTATAGATTTTGTAATGGTCTATCAAATTCTGTCCAAATCGAGTGATATTTAAATGTATGTATTTGGGACAAACCTTTATATATAGCCCCCAACACATTTGACGGATGTGATATGGTATCGAAAATTTAGATCTACAAAGTGGTGCAGGGTATAATATAGTCGGCCCCGCCCGACTTTAGACTTTCCTTACTGGTTTTTTACTAACATTGTGTTCCACCCTGGTGCATTAGCCAACTTAAATTTTGAGTCTATAGATTTTGTAATGGTCTATCAAATTCTGTCCAAATCGAGTGATATTTAAATGTATGTATTTGGGACAAACCTTTATATATAGCCCCCAACACATTTGACGGATGTGATATGGTATCGAAAATTTAGATCTACAAAGTGGTGCAGGGTATAATATAGTCGGCCCCGCCCGACTTTAGACTTTCCTTACTGGTTTTTTACTAACATTGTGTTCCACCCTGGTGCATTAGCCAACTTAAATTTTGAGTCTATAGATTTTGTAATGGTCTATCAAATTCTGTCCAAATCGAGTGATATTTAAATGTATGTATTTGGGACAAACCTTTATATATAGCCCCCAACACATTTGACGGATGTGATATGGTATCGAAAATTTAGATCTACAAAGTGGTGCAGGGTATAATATAGTCGGCCCCGCCCGACTTTAGACTTTCCTTACTGGTTTTTTACTAACATTGTGTTCCACCCTGGTGCATTAGCCAACTTAAATTTTGAGTCTATAGATTTTGTAATGGTCTATCAAATTCTGTCCAAATCGAGTGATATTTAAATGTATGTATTTGGGACAAACCTTTATATATAGCCCCCAACACATTTGACGGATGTGATATGGTATCGAAAATTTAGATCTACAAAGTGGTGCAGGGTATAATATAGTCGGCCCCGCCCGACTTTAGACTTTCCTTACTGGTTATACCCTTCACCACTACTGTGGTACAGGGTATAATAAGTTTGTGCATTTGTATGTAACGCCAAGAAGGAGTAATCATAGACCAACCTTTTAGTATACGGATCGGCTTAGAATTAAATTCTGAGTCGATTTAGCGATGTCCGTCTGTCTGTCTGTCCGTCTGTCTGTCCGTCTGTCTGTCTGTCTGTCTGTCTGTCTGTTGATGTATTTTTGTGTGCAAAGTACAGCTCGTAGTTTTAGTCCGATTGTCCTAAAATTTGGTATAGGGTCCTGTTTCGGCTCAAAGACGATCCCTATTGATTTTGGAAAAAATCGGTTCAGATTTAGATATAGCTGCCATATATATTTTTCACCGATCTGGTCATAATTGGCGTGTATATCAACCGATCTTCCTCAAATTCCGTACATCCGAATATTTTATGAGTCTCGAAAAACTTGCAAAATATCAGCCAAATCGGTTCAGATTTAGATATAGCTCCCATATATAGCTTTCGCCCGATTTACACTCATTTGCCCACAGAGGCCAATTTTTTGCTCCGATTTAGTTGAAATTTTGCATAGGGAGTAGAATTAGCGTTGTAACTATGCGTTCCAAATTTGCTTGAAATCGGTTCAGATTTGGATATATCTCCCATATAAAGCTTTCGCCCGATTTACACTCATATGACCACAGAGGCCAATTTTTAACTCCGATTTAGTTGAAATTTTGCACAGGGAGTAGAATTAGCATTGTAGCTTTGCGTGCCAAATTTCGTTGAAATCGGTTCAGATTTAGATATAGCTCCCATATATATGTTTTTCTGATTTCGACAAAAATGGTCAAAATACCAACATTTTCCTTGTAAAATCGCCACTGCTTAGTCGAAAAGTTGTAAAAATGACTCTAATTTTCCTAAACTTGTAATACATATATATCGAGCGATAAATCATAAATAAACTTTTGCGAAGTTTCCTTAAAATTGCTTCAGATTTAAACGTTTCCCATATTTATACCCTTCACCACTACTGTGGTACAGGGTATAATAAGTTTGTGCATTTGTATGTAACGCCAAGAAGGAGTAATCATAGACCAACCTTTTAGTATACGGATCGGCTTAGAATTAAATTCTGAGTCGATTTAGCGATGTCCGTCTGTCTGTCTGTCCGTCTGTCTGTCTGTCTGTCTGTTGATGTATTTTTGTGTGCAAAGTACAGCTCGTAGTTTTAGTCCGATTGTCCTAAAATTTGGTATAGGGTCCTGTTTCGGCTCAAAGACGATCCCTATTGATTTTGGAAAAAATCGGTTCAGATTTAGATATAGCTGCCATATATATTTTTCACCGATCAGGTCATAATTGGCGTGTATATCAACCGATCTTCCTCAAATTCCGTACATCCGAATATTTTATGAGTCTCGAAAAACTTGCAAAATATCAGCCAAATCGGTTCAGATTTAGATATAGCTCCCATATATAGCTTTCGCCCGATTTACACTCATTTGCCCACAGAGGCCAATTTTTTGCTCCGATTTAGTTGAAATTTTGCATAGGGAGTAGAATTAGAGTTGTAACTATGCGTTCCAAATTTGCTTGAAATCGGTTCAGATTTGGATATATCTCCCATATAAAGCTTTCGCCCGATTTACACTCATATGACCACAGAGGCCAATTTTTAACTCCGATTTAGTTGAAATTTTGCACAGGGAGTAGAATTAGCATTGTAGCTTTGCGTGCCAAATTTCGTTGAAATCGGTTCAGATTTAGGTATAGCTCCCATATATATGTTTTTCTGATTTCGACAAAAATGGTCAAAATACCAACATTTTCCTTGTAAAATCGCCACTGCTTAGTCGAAAAGTTGTAAAAATGACTCTAATTTTCCTAAACTTGTAATACATATATATCGAGCGATAAATCATAAATAAACTTTTGCGAAGTTTCCTTAAAATTGCTTCAGATTTAAACGTTTCCCATATTTATACCCTTCACCACTACTGTGGTACAGGGTATAATAAGTTTGTGCATTTGTATGTAACGCCAAGAAGGAGTAATCATAGACCAACCTTTTAGTATACGGATCGGCTTAGAATTAAATTCTGAGTCGATTTAGCGATGTCCGTCTGTCTGTCTGTCCGTCTGTCTGTCCGTCTGTCTGTCTGTCTGTCTGTCTGTCTGTTGATGTATTTTTGTGTGCAAAGTACAGCTCGTAGTTTTAGTCCGATTGTCCTAAAATTTGGTATAGGGTCCTGTTTCGGCTCAAAGACGATCCCTATTGATTTTGGAAAAAATCGGTTCAGATTTAGATATAGCTGCCATATATATTTTTCACCGATCTGGTCATAATTGGCGTGTATATCAACCGATCTTCCTCAAATTCCGTACATCCGAATATTTTATGAGTCTCGAAAAACTTGCAAAATATCAGCCAAATCGGTTCAGATTTAGATATAGCTCCCATATATAGCTTTCGCCCGATTTACACTCATTTGCCCACAGAGGCCAATTTTTTGCTCCGATTTAGTTGAAATTTTGCATAGGGAGTAGAATTAGCGTTGTAACTATGCGTTCCAAATTTGCTTGAAATCGGTTCAGATTTGGATATATCTCCCATATAAAGCTTTCGCCCGATTTACACTCATATGACCACAGAGGCCAATTTTTAACTCCGATTTAGTTGAAATTTTGCACAGGGAGTAGAATTAGCATTGTAGCTTTGCGTGCCAAATTTCGTTGAAATCGGTTCAGATTTAGATATAGCTCCCATATATATGTTTTTCTGATTTCGACAAAAATGGTCAAAATACCAACATTTTCCTTGTAAAATCGCCACTGCTTAGTCGAAAAGTTGTAAAAATGACTCTAATTTTCGTAAACTTGTAATACATATATATCGAGCGATAAATCATAAATAAACTTTTGCGAAGTTTCCTTAAAATTGCTTCAGATTTAAACGTTTCCCATATTTATACCCTTCACCACTACTGTGGTACAGGGTATAATAAGTTTGTGCATTTGTATGTAACGCCAAGAAGGAGTAATCATAGACCAACCTTTTAGTATACGGATCGGCTTAGAATTAAATTCTGAGTCGATTTAGCGATGTCCGTCTGTCTGTCTGTCCGTCTGTCTGTCTGTCTGTCTGTTGATGTATTTTTGTGTGCAAAGTACAGCTCGTAGTTTTAGTCCGATTGTCCTAAAATTTGGTATAGGGTCCTGTTTCGGCTCAAAGACGATCCCTATTGATTTTGGAAAAAATCGGTTCAGATTTAGATATAGCTGCCATATATATTTTTCACCGATCAGGTCATAATTGGCGTGTATATCAACCGATCTTCCTCAAATTCCGTACATCCGAATATTTTATGAGTCTCGAAAAACTTGCAAAATATCAGCCAAATCGGTTCAGATTTAGATATAGCTCCCATATATAGCTTTCGCCCGATTTACACTCATTTGCCCACAGAGGCCAATTTTTTGCTCCGATTTAGTTGAAATTTTGCATAGGGAGTAGAATTAGAGTTGTAACTATGCGTTCCAAATTTGCTTGAAATCGGTTCAGATTTGGATATATCTCCCATATAAAGCTTTCGCCCGATTTACACTCATATGACCACAGAGGCCAATTTTTAACTCCGATTTAGTTGAAATTTTGCACAGGGAGTAGAATTAGCATTGTAGCTTTGCGTGCCAAATTTCGTTGAAATCGGTTCAGATTTAGGTATAGCTCCCATATATATGTTTTTCTGATTTCGACAAAAATGGTCAAAATACCAACATTTTCCTTGTAAAATCGCCACTGCTTAGTCGAAAAGTTGTAAAAATGACTCTAATTTTCCTAAACTTGTAATACATATATATCGAGCGATAAATCATAAATAAACTTTTGCGAAGTTTCCTTAAAATTGCTTCAGATTTAAACGTTTCCCATATTTTTTTACTAACATTGTGTTCCACCCTGGTGCATTAGCCAACTTAAATTTTGAGTCTATAGATTTTGTAATGGTCTATCAAATTCTGTCCAAATCGAGTGATATTTAAATGTATGTATTTGGGACAAACCTTTATATATAGCCCCCAACACATTTGACGGATGTGATATGGTATCGAAAATTTAGATCTACAAAGTGGTGCAGGGTATAATATAGTCGGCCCCGCCCGACTTTAGACTTTCCTTACTGGTTTTTTACTAACATTGTGTTCCACCTTAGTGCATTAGCCGACTTAAATTTTGAGTCTATAGATTTTGCAGAAGTCTATCTAATTCGGTCCAGATCGAGTGATATTTAAATGTATGTATTTGGGACAAACCTTTATATATAGCCCCCAACACATTTGACGGATGTGATATGGTATCGAAAATTTAGATCTACAAAGTGGTGCAGGGTATAATAATAGTCGGCCCCGCCCGACATTAGACTTTCCTTACTTGTTTTTTACCAGGGATCCGGAGCGGTCCATTTTTTTCGCTCCGCTCCGCTCCCGCTCCGGAGAAAAAAAAACCGCTCCGCTCCTCGCCCCGCTCCGAGAAAAAAAAAATCGCTCCGCTCCACGCTCCGCTCCGCTCCTCTTCGAGAAAATTATAGTACAAACATTGTATTATTTGTTCAATTGAGTTTTATTTTATTTAGAAAAATCGGGCGGTGTATATATGGGAGCTATAGCTAAATCTGAACCGATTTCGATGATTTTTTGCACATATAGTTAGTGCTATAGAAGATTACATTTCGCCAACTTTGAGTAAGATCGGTTGATAAATAAGGGTTTTATGACTTAATTTGTCAAAATCGGGCGATACATATATATGGGACCTATATCTAAATCTGAACCGATTTCGATGAAATTTTCAGACTTAAAGGGTGATACAGGAGATTATTTTGTGCTAAATTTGACGACGATCGGTTAGTAAAAAAAGTTCAACGTGACCCCATTTGTCGAAATCGGGCAATACATATATATGGGAGCTATATCTAAATTTGATCCGATTTCTTCCAAATTCAATAACGTTCGTCCTTGTGCCCAAAAAAACTCCCTGTACCAAATTTCATCAAAATCGGTTAATAATTGCGACCTAAATCCTGTGAACAACAAATACATGGACAGACGGACGGACGCCAAGCGCTAGATCGACTAAGGAGGTGATTCTGAGTCGATTGGTATATATTTTATGGGGTCTAAAATCAATATTTCTTGTAGGCACATTTTTTGGCAGATCAAACTTGTTATACCCTAACCACTATGTGGTTTAGGGTATAATGACTTTAAAACAATGTGTTGAAATATTTTATTAATTTTGAAGATTTTTTCAGAAATATTAAATCCATTTTGACTTCATTAAAGGAAGCATTCTAGGAAGCATATGTTAATTTTTCATTTTTTTAGATTTTTTTCGTCAGCTGTTATCAAAATCCTTTAAAAACGAGTTAACGAGTTATTTTTTTTCCATATTAAGACTCGACTTCCAGTAGAAATTATGCTATGTTTCAAGTAAAAAGCGTCTTTAAAATAAAGTGTTGAAAAACATGTCTTATTTTTTAACGATTTTTTGCTTTGTAGGCAAGATGCAAAAAGGAAACAAATTTAAAGACAATTTTATTAATTTTAAAGAATTTTTCTTAATTTTTAAAGTCACGTTGACCTTACCTCAAAAATTTTATCTTTCATGTTATGATACACATTTTTAAGTAAAATCACTTAATTATAAGGACATTACAACTTCATTCAAAAGTTTATTGCCTTTTGGACAAGAAAACAAGTATATACAGCACTAAGTTCGGCCGGGCCGAACCTTAAATACCCACCACCATGAACCAAAAATTGGGGTTTCCTTTGAAATTTTAGGAGGGCGTGAGGACTTGAGGACACTTCCCGAAGATAAATTTAAAGATTTCACCTATGAGGACTATATCAGATTCTGGATTTATAAGAACCATTTTTGTTTGAGTTTTAGAGGAATCATTAACATCTCTTGTAAGTGTGCAAGAAAATTATAAAATAGCGTCTTGATTTGAAATCTTAAATATGTAGAAGTAAAATCTGGAAATTTTACATTGAGTTTCAAGCAGTTCAAGTGAAGTTGGTCTCTGTGGAGGCATTACCAAATGGACCGAGCCTAAAATACCAGAATATTTACAATTTCAGGCAAATCAGATAAAAATTACGGTTTCTAGAAACCCAAGGAGTTAAATCGGGAGATCGTTCTTATGGGGGATATACTAAAACATGGACCGCTACTCACCGTTTTCGGCACACCTCTTTATGACCCGAAAATACCTCTAGATTTCCAATTTCAGGCAAATAGGATAAAAACTTCGGATTCTAGAAGCCCAAGAAGTAAAATCGGGAAATCGGTCTATATGGGGGCTATACCAAAATATGGACCGATACTCACCATTTTCAGCACACCTCTTTATGGTCCGAAAATACCCCTAGATTTCCAATTTCAGACAAATTGGATAAAAAATACGCTTTCTATAAGCCCAAGACCCCAAATCGGGAGGTCGTTTTCTATGAGGACCATACCAAAACATGGACCGATACTCACAATTTTTGGCACACGTATTTGTGGTCCTACAATACCTCTAGATTTCCAATTTCAGGTAAATTGAATAAAAACTGCGGTTTCTATAAGCCCAAGAAGTAAAATCGGGAGATCGGTCTATATGGGGGCTATACCAAAACATGGACCGATACTCACCATTTTTGGGCACACCTCTTTACGGTCATAAAATACCTCCAGATTTCAAATTTCAGGCAAATTGGATAAAAAATACGATTTATATAAGCCCAAGACCCCAAATCGGGAGGTCGGTTTATATGGGGACTATATCAAAACCTGGACCGATATAACCCATTTTCGAACTTGACCCGCCTGCAGACAAAAGACGAGGTTGTGCAAAATTTCAGCACGATTGCTTCATTATTGAAGACTGTAGCGTGATTACAACAGACAGACAGACAGACGGACATCGTTATATCGTCGTAGAATTTCTCCCTGATCAAGAATATATATACTTTATATAGTCGGAAATCGATATTTCGATGTGTTACAAACGGAATGACAAACTTATTATACCCCCGTCACCCTATGGTGATGGGTATAAAAAACTTTATTTTAGAGAAATGCGTCTTCCATGTTAAGCAAAATTTGCATTCTTATTCTAAGGACATGGAATCTTTGACTTCACGACAATATTTTTTTCAGTGTAGAAAACTAAAAAATTAAATATAAATAAGATCGTTTAATTGCATTTATTTGACGTTCATTACAAACATCTTTGTAGTAATACGGGATGAAATTGATCGAAAGTACTGTTGTTACTTTTACAACACATACTAGATATATATTTTGACATTTGCCGTTTTTGAAAACAATTACTAAAAAACACGTTGTGTTTTCCCCAATGTACGTACGTACAAAAATACATACATTTTAAACGTTTACTCACACTACGCTAAGTACTAGCTAAATTTGAAATTACCTACATAGTGTATTTTCAAAGTTACACATTTCATTCAAGTAATATTTTATTCGGAGCGGAGCGGTTTTTCATTTGGAAACCGCTCCGCTCCCGCTCCGCTCCGGGTTTTAGAAATGCCGCTCCCGCTCCGCTCCGGCAAAAAAAGGGCTTGCTCCGCTCCGCTCCACGCTCCGCTCCGCTCCGCTCCGGATCCCTGTTTTTTACTAACATTGTTTTCCACCTCAGCGCATTAGCCGACTTAAATGTAAAATCTATAAGTATTGCAGAACTTTGTACAGATCTGCTCAGATATACAGAATATATGTGTATGGATTCATATAGCACCCAACACATTCGACGGATTTGATATGGTATCGAAAATGTGGACTTACAAAGTGGTGAAGGGCATAATATAGTCGGCCCAGCCCGACTTTAGACTTTCCTTACTTGTTTTTTTTTTTTAATTTTTAATCAAAAACAATTTAATTTATATACGTGTCATATTTATGTTTTACGTGTCTTATGTCTCTTGTCTTTACAACCTAACATATACCTATAGAGCTATAAGAATATAAATAATGACACGTGATTTTCACCTTTTAACACTTTTAATTATTTTTATATACAGAAATTTATTTTTATCGTCTACTTTGAATGATTGATGCCTTCTACCACCACAAATTATTTATTATACAAAAAAAAAAACAGAATTTTTAATCTAAACATTGGAACACATAATGTACAGCATCTATAAATACATTTTATTCTCACTTCCTTAATTTACCATTGGATTGCTTTGCATACAATTCTAGTTCGACCATTCATTGAGTATTTTTGCTTTCGTTGCTTATTGGATTAATGCCAAACGAATTCATAATTTCGAAAAAAACAATTTCAATGTTTATTTATCCCACTGTCATTATTATTGAAAGTGCGAGTATAATTTTCTTTAGTATATTGGCAAGAAATTAAAAAGAAGGGTGAATATTTTTCAAGAATAAAAGAAGAAGTGTTTCATTATGAAAACATCATCCATGGAAATAATTTTTGAAATTGCAACTTAAGTTATCACGAACATTTTAGATAGTTGGTCTCTGGTAAACAAACTCATTTATTAACCCCATCTTATCTATATATTTTTGTTTATATATTTTTTTTTTTGTAAAATTCCATCCCCTCTCATAAATAAATGTTTACTTAAAATCACTTATTACAATCACATGTCACAATCACTTTCATGTTCGTTGTGCAGAACACTACTTGATTACTGTGTAACACCTCCTGATGGGAAATATTGTAGATTTTAACGATAACATTGGAAAGCGCTAAAGATAGTAAAAAAAGACCCTTGACGCGACCAACCACAAATACAACGTATATTATTTATCATTACAGCACCATTGGAATGGACACAAACATTAAAGAAGCATTTCGGTGGTAATACGGAAAATGTAAAGCTGTTAAAAGAACCCAACGAAATACGAGTGCAATCTAGGTTATGTGGACCAAAGTGGCATGTAGGATATGTAATCAGGAAATATATTACTTTTGTTTATGTGTATGTGTGTGAATGTCTGAGTTTATTTTTTTGCCCTCTCTTCGATCATGTTTACATTTAAAATTGCAATGTTGTCTGTGGGTCCCCTTTTATATTTGTTGAGAATGTGAGTCTGTGAGAGAGAATGAGAAAGAGAGAGTGAGATAATGTTATTAACGGAAGCATCAGCATTTATTTTCACAGCTTGACATCATTGACACATTTTCACATGTGGCTCTGTATATTGGTCGGTTTGTGCAAATTATGTTGGTGCGTGTATAAGACAATCACTTTATTATAAAATATTTGATGAAATACTCATACACACATTTTAACTTCACGATATTGAAAACAATCGACTGGCAATTTACAATTTATCTTAAGTTCTTTAAATTGATATGCACTATGGGTGGGAAAGGTTTACACGCATCTTATGTACAATAGAGGGTGGCTGATACACAGAAAAACCAGTGAACTTACCAGAAAGGCATATTTTGGTTAATTTTAGAAAATTTTAGCGAGAATGGTTGTTGCTGTTGATGTGAGAGTGGTTATTTATTATAATCTATGTAAGAGATATTTCTCTTGTACTTACTCTTAAACTACTACTACTATATACATAACTACAATCTATGATATGAATCTCTTATAATAAAAATAAAGGTGCATACAATAAATTCATTTACAAATACATCAACCAAATAATTCAGTTGTAGATAAAAATATATACATGGCATGAAAATTTCATTACAACATTTGTGTGAATCTGAACACTGAAAAAAACATACCCGTTTCCAAAGATTTTGTCTTTAATTTAAAATGTTTTGTATTGATTCCGAGCCAAAGAAGCGGAGAATACAAGTAAGGATACTTTTAAGACAAAATTCTCTTTTCAATTTGGGTTTGTGAGCTTGCTTCTTGGAAGCAAATTTTTCGCTTTTTATACCCTCCACCATAGGATGGGGGTATATTAACTTTGTCATTCCCCCATATAAACCGATCACCAGATTTGACCTCCGGAGCCTCTTGGAAGACCAAAATTCATCTGATTCAGTTAAAATTTGGTACGTGGTATTAGTATATGGTCTCGAATACCCATGCAAAAATTGGTCGAAATCGGTCCATAATTATATATAGCCCCCATATAAACCGATCCTCAGGTTTGACCTCCGGAGCCCCTTGGAAGAGCAAAATTCATCCGATTCGGTTGAAATTTGGTACGTGATGTTAGTATATGGTATCCAACAACCATGCAGGAATTGGTTCATATAAGTCCATAATCATATATATTGACCTCCGGTGCCTTTTGGAGAAGCAAAATTCATGCGATCTGGTTGAAATGTGGTACGTGGTGGTAGTATATGATATTTAACAACCATGCCAAAAGTGGTCCCTATCAGTCCATAATCATATATAGCCCCCATATAAACCGATCCCGAGATTTGGTTTTGGAGCCTCTTGGAAGACCAAAATTCATCTGATTCAGTTAAAATTTGGTACGTGGTATTAGTATATGGTCTCGAATACCCATGCAAAAATTGGTCGAAATCGGTCCATAATTATATATAGCCCCCATATAAACCGATCCTCAGATTTGACCTCCGGAGCCCCTTGAAAGAGCAAAATTCATCCGATTCGGTTGAAATTTGGTACGTGATGTTAGTATATGGTATCCAATAACCATGCAGGAATTGGTTCATATAAGTCCATAATTATAAATAGCCCCCATATAAACCGATCCCCAGATTTGACCTCCGGTGCCTTTTGGAGAAGCAAAATTTATCCGATTTGGTTGAAATTTGGTACGTGGTGGTAGTATATGATATTTAACAACCATGCCAAAAGTTGTCCCTATCAGTCCATAAACATATATAGCCCACATATAAACCGATCCCGAGATTTGGTTTTGGAGCCTCTTGGAGGAGCAAATTTCATTCGAGTCAGTTGAAATTTGGTACATTGTGCTAGTATATGGCCGTTAACAACCATGCCTAACTAGGTCCATATCGGTCTATAGTTATATATAGCCCTCAGATTCCCAAATCGATTCCCAATCACACAAAAATTGGTCCATATCAAGTTCATAATTGTATAATAACCCCCACACAAGCGACCACCATATTTCAATTCTGGCTCCCTAAGTACCGTGCAAAAGTCCATATCGATTCGTAATTATTTGTAGACTTACCTAACAGGTTTGCTGATAAGTCCCCGGTCTGACACATAGATGGCGTCGCTAATATTAAATGCATATTATTTTTATATAGTACCAACCTTCAAATGATTCGTGTCAAAATTTGACGTCTGTAAGTCAATTAGTTTGTGAGATAGAGCGTCTTTTGTGAAGCAACTTTTGTTATTGTGAAAAAAAATTGAAAAAAAGGAATTTCGTTTTTTGATAAAATGCTGTTTTCTGAAGGGAAAAATACGGTTGAAAAAAAAACTTGGCTTGATAATGAGTTTCCGGACTCTGCCCCAGGGAAATCAACAATAATTGATGGTATGCAAAATTCAAGCGTGGTGAAATGAGCACGGAGGACGGTGAACGCAGTGGACGCCCGAGAGAAATGGTTACCGACGAAAACATCAAAAAAATCCACAAAATGAATTAGAATGACCGTAAAATGAAGTTGATCGAGATAGCAGAAGCCTTAAAGATATCAAAGGAACGTGTTGGTCATATCATTCATCAATATTTGGATATGCGGAAGCTCTGTGCAAAATGGGTGCCGCGCGAGCTCACATTTGACCAAAAACAACAACGTGTTGATGATTCTGAGCGGTGTTAACTCGTAATACACCCGAGTTTTTCCGTCGATATGTGACAATGGATGAAACATGGCTCCATCACTACACTCCTGAGTCCAATCGATAGTCGGCTGAGTGGACAGCGACCGGTGAACCGTCTCCGAAGCGTGGAAAGACTCAGAAGTCTGCTGGCAAAGTAATGGCCTCTGTTTTTTGGGATACGCATGGAATAATTTTTATCTATTATCTTGAGAAAGGAAAAACCATCAACAGTGACCATTATATGACGTTATTGGAGCGTTTGAAGGTCGAAATCGCTGTAAAACGGCCCAGTGTTGTTTCACCAAGACAACGCACCGTGCCACAAGTCATTGAGAACGATGGCAAAAATTCATCAATTGGGCTTCGAATTGCTTCCCCGACCCTCCGTATTCTCCAGATCTGGCCCCCAGTGATTTTTCTTGTTCTCAGACCTCAAAAGAATGCTCGCAGGGAAAAAATTTGGCTGCAATGAAGAGGTGTCGCCGAAACTGAGGCCTATTTTGAGGCAAAACCGAAAGAGTACTACCAAAATGGTATCAAAAAATTGGAAGGTCGCTGTAATCGTTGTATCGCTCTTGAAGGGAACAATGTTGAATAATAAAAACGAATTTGTGTTTTTCTTTGTCAGACCGGGGACTTATCAGCCAACCTGTTCTAGTCCAAATAGCGCTTTTTTCGTAAGACCATTTGGTCACAATTCAAGAATCAAATTTTCAGAACAAGTTCATATAGCTCTTGAAGTAATTGAGGTAGATTTTCAAAATGACAATTTTTGTTCTAAATGCTGTTAGTACAAGTAAAAACAGAAGAAAAATAAAAGTTTTTAAAATAAGGTTTATTTCGGTAGTGGAAGCGTTAAGTAAAAGCAACATTTTTGGGACTGGGTAAGATTTTTCTTTTTTCAGTGTATATGGCTTTGTCCGTCTATCTGTTGTTATCATGGAACAACCTTTCTTGACGGCGATATATATTTCCTACAGCCAAGTTAAGATGTACCTTATAGGTCGATTGTTTGATATATCTCTCATTGATCATTCGCGCTCCTTTCAGATAAGGTATATGCAATTTCTTGAACTTTAGCTATTTCTCGTATGTTTAGTCGTTTCCATTCCTTTTTTTATTTCCACATCCCATTGTTTTCACTTTAATCTATAGAGACCGTCAAGTATAGTGGAGAATCTTTTACAATTCTATGCGAAACACGCACAATAAACCTTTCGGTTTATACTTTTATTTCATTTTTTTTTTCTTTTGTCTCTCTTACCAATCACAATTTGCACTTTGTGGTTTTCAAAGAGCTCATGCTGCTCAACAGCTTTACAATCACCCACTGTTTTTTGTAGTTTTTTTTATGCTCTTATTTAGGGCGAGCAACATTAAATCGCCAATTCTAGCAATATGGAAGGGAGGAGGGGGGGAGGGATAAAAGCGATGACAAAAATATGGCAATGTGCATTTTTGTTTGCCAGTTAAAGCATTGTAAGGGGGGGGGGGGGGGGGGGTGGGATCCATGCATCGAGGGAGCAGCAATAAATCATCATTTATTTACAAAACTGAAGTACAAACAAGGAGACCATGATGTTGACGTATATATTGAGGTTGTTCCATTGCACGAGAGCAGGGATATTATAGCAAACATTTCTGCATTGTGACTATAGGGCAGTGGAAATTTTGCTGATAAAAACAATTTTAAATTTCTATTACTATGTTTTAGAATTGTAGGATATATCATGAGATATATCCATAACAAGTTTGAATGGGCGGTGCCACGCCCAATCATAACCAAGTATAACCAAGGACTATTAGCAGGCTAATAGTGGTTGTGATTGGGATGTGCAACGCTCAATCATAACCAAGTATATCCAAGGACTATTACCAGATCAACAGTACAACATTGGGAAAGTTTCATGACAATCGGTCCATTGCTATGGCCGCTAGAGCTATTTTTAATAGTGGGAGTGGCACCGCCCACTTTTCCAAAAGATGTGTAGCCTATGTCATTCATGATAACGTAGCATTATAATAGTGAAAGAATTTTTAACCCTCTAATGCCCAATCCCGCCTTTAGGCGGGCTTCGTTAAAT
The DNA here is from genome assembly GCF_050003625.1 of Haematobia irritans. NCBI lineage: Eukaryota > Metazoa > Arthropoda > Insecta > Diptera > Muscidae > Haematobia > Haematobia irritans. The sequence continues at coordinate 238,248,072 of NC_134397.1, read as the reverse complement.
CAGGAAGCTTTTTGTAAAACACACCATAAGACAACAAAAATGGGTAAAATAAAAGAAAACTTAGTTAAAACTGTTCAAGAGTATTTGCAGCATATACTGAATTGTACCGTATACATTATTCTTGTTTAGTTTTCTTGCTTTTGTGTCGTTAACATTGAATATTTAATCAGCTGGCAAAAATATTGGGGCATTAGAGGGTTAAAATCGGATAAGTAGTTTAATTAATTTCCATTTTTTGTGATTTTGCCCCACTGTGCGATGGCATAAATCAACCGAATCTTAACGAACAGTAAAGCGACTGGCACCGACCGTAGCCGAACTTCCGATAGCAGCACCCGATTCATCACAACGCAATCCGTTTGCATCAGGGATGGAAAATGCTTTTCTATAGTATTTGTTCAATGTGGTCAGTACCGTAGTACCCCCACGAATGATTTAGTACCTTTTGTGTAGACATTTTTGATCCGATATCTTTAATAAACTTATGTGCTAATAGCCAAAACAGACAACTTCATGTGGGAAGAAAATCTCGATTTTGTAAAAGCCAAAAATATATTATTTTGTCAAAATTTTATTTCTATAGAAAATTTAGTCAACATTTTATTTCTATAGAAAATTTAGTCAACATCTTATTTCTATAGAAAATTTTGTCAACATTTTATTTCTGTAAAAAAATTTGCAAATATTTTATTTGTATAGAAAATTTTGTCAAAATTTTATTTCTATAGAAAATGTTGTCAACATTTTATTTCTGTAAAAAATTTTGTCAAAATTTTATTTCTATAGAAAATTTTGTCAAAATTTTATTTCTATAGAAAATTTTGTCAAAATTTTATTTCTATAGAAAATTTTGTCAAAATTTTATTTCTGCAAAAAACTTTGCAAACATTTTATTTCTATAGAAAATTGTGCAAAAATGTTATTTCTATAGAAAAATTGGTCAACATTTTGTCAAAATTTTATATCTATAGAAAATTTTGTCAAAATTTTATTTCTGTAAAAAATTTTGCAAACATTTTATTTCTATAGAAAATTTTGTCAAAATTTTATTTCTTTAGAACATTTTGTCTATATTTTTTTTTTTTCTTTAAAAAATTTTGCAAACATTTTATTTCTATAGAAAATTGTGCAAAAATGTTATTTCTATAGAAAAATTGGTCAACATTTTTTCAAAATTTTATATCTATAGAAAATTTTGTTAAAATTTTATATCTATAGAAAATTTTGTCAAAATTTTATATCTATAGAAAATTTTGTCAAAATTTTATATCTATAGAAAATTTTGTCAAAATTTCATTTCTTTAAAAAATTTTGCAAACATTTTATTTCTATAGAAAATTTTGTCAAAATTTTATTTCTATAGAACATTTTGTCAATATTTTTTTTTTTTCTTTAAAAAATTTTGCAAACATTTTATTTCTATACAAAATTGTGTAAAAATGTTATTTCTATCGAAAATTTTGTCAAAATTTTATTTCTATAGAAAATTTCAGTCTAAAGGAGCTCTTGACAATATTCTTCCAATGGATTTTTTTATACCCTCCACCATAGGTTGGGGGTATATTAACTTTATCATTCCGTTTGTAACACATAGAAATATTGCTCTCATACCCCATAAAGTATATATATTCTGGGTCATGGTGACATTCTGAGTCGATCTGAGCATGTCCGTCCGTCCGTCTGTTGAAATCACGCTAACTTCCGAACGAAACAAACTATAGACTTGAAACTTGGCACAAGTAGTTTTTATTCATGTAGGTCGAACGGTATTGCAAATGGGCCATATCGGTCCACTTTTACGTATAGCCCCCATATAAACGGACCCCCAAATTTGGCTTGCAATTGCTCTAAGAGAAGCAAATTTCAATCGATCCGGCTGAAATTTGTTACATGGTGTTAGTATATGGCCTCTAACAACCATGCAAAAATTGGTCCATATCGGTCCACTTTTACGTATAGCCCCCATATAAACGGACCCCCAAATTTGGCCTGCGATTGCTCTAAGAGAAGCAAATTTCATCCGATCCGGCTGAAATTTGGTACATGGTGTATGTATATGGTTTCTAACAACCATGCAAAAATTGGTCCACATCGGTCCATAATTATATATAGCCCCCATATAAACCGAACCCCCGATTTGGCTTGTGGAGCCTCTAAGAGAAGCAAATTTCATCCGATCCGGCTGAAATTTGGTACATGGTGTTGGTATATGTTCTCTAATGACCATGCAAAAATTGGTACATAGCGGTCCATAATTATATATAGCCCCCATATAAATCGATCCCCAGATTTGTCCTCCGGAGCCTATTGGAGGAGCAAAAGTCATCCGATCCGATTGAAATTTGGTATGTGGTGTTAGTATATTGTCTCTAACAACCATGCCAAAATTGGTCCATATCGATCCATAATTATATATAGCCCCCATATAAGCCGATCCCCAGATTTGACCTCCGGAGCCTCTTAGAGGAGCAAAATCCATCCGATCCGGTTGAAATTTGGTACGTGGTGTTAGTATATGGTATCCAACAACCATGCCAAAATTGGTCCATATTGGTCCATAATTATATATAGCCCCCATATAAATCGATCCCCAGATTTGGCTTGCGGAGCCTCTAAGAGAAGCAAATTTGATCCGATCCGGCTGAAATTTGGTACATGGTGTTGGTATATGTTCTCTAATGACCATGCAAAAATGGGTACATAGCGGTCCATAATTATATATAGCCCCCATATAAATCGATCCCCAGATTTGTCCTCCGAAGCCAATTGGAGGAGCAAAATTCATATCGGTCCATAATTACATATAGCCCCCATATAAACCGTTCCCCAGAAATTTGCAACGTGGTTTTAGTATAAGGCCGCTAAAAACCATGCCAAAATTGGTCCATATCGGTCTATAGTTATATATAGCCGATCCCCAATCACACAAAAATTGGTCCATATCGGTTCATAATCATGGTTGCCACTCAAACCAAAAATAATCTACCAAAATTTTATTTTTATAGAAAACATTGTCAAAATGTTATTTCTATAAAAAATTTTGTCAAAATTTTATTTCTATAGAAAATTTTGACAAAATTTTATTTCTATAGAAAATTTTGTCAAAAGTTTATTTCTATAGAAATTTTTTTCCAAATTTTATTTCTATTGAATATTTTGTCAAAATTTTACTTCTATAGAAAATGTTGTCAAAACTTTGTTTTGTTAAAATTTTATTTCTATAGAAACTTTAAACTTAATTATATGCGTATTTAATCGGACTTTTTTAGTTTGATATATACCACGTATGGTATATATTACGGTGTTAGGAAGTATTAAGATACCTTGCCATCGGCTTCAGTAGAAGTTTCTACGCAATTCATGGTGGAGGGTACATAAGCTTCGGCCTGGCCGAACTTACGGCCGTATATACTTGTTTTTTTTTTTTTTTTAATTTAGTGAAAAGTACTTTTTTGTTAAATTCTTAAAAATTGTATTTTCCGTCCCTGGTTTGCATCCAATTATTGTGACCTAACGCGGATCGTCCGTCTATGCGATTCGTTCGCTTACGTCCTCGCCATAGTTCATCATATTTGATATTCTGTAAAGTTATGCAGACATAGGAGGAAAAAGATCCTCGAGGCCATTATTCGTTCAACAAGCGTCCTCCTTGGCTTATACATCTGTTTTATTCCACAGCGCCCAGGTACGCAGCACACAGTTACATTATGCTATTCAGTGAGAACCCTAAGCTTTTTACGACAGCGGCAGACTACCTTAGACCTTATGTCTGCATTTTCCAAAGCCTTTATAGCTGTGTGACTGTCGATGAAGAAAATGATATTGCTTCGGAATAACGGCCTCATCAACAGCGGCTCAGCAGCATTATTTGGAAATACGAAAAGACATTTTCGAATAACCAATACTTAAATTTATCAAAGAAAAAATGTTCATAATAGTTAAGAATATCTATCAGGATATTATACTTATATATTACAATTCGACTTCTGGTCCCCTTAATATATATCTCTTGCATTTTGCTAAAATACAAAAAGGAATTTTCATTTTGCAGTAATCAAATTGGGTATTAGCGAATTTTCATTGTGGCAATTCACAATGAAATTACCAACTACTTTGGATTTTAATATTTTCGCATTATTTTCTTTGGCAATCAGAGCGAAGAGAGTTCATTTGCAAATCCAAGCAAAAACAAGTCAACAATGAATGGACGTAATGCAATATTTCTGATGATGACCTCTTGGTAAAATGTTGGTCATTTATTTCGTTTTCCAAGTCAACGAGAATAGCTGCTCCCATCTTCTGCTTAGCTTTATAAGCTTAGGACGAGCGACAAGTTAAGCCACAACAGCGGAACAAGTGGAGGACTCTTTTGAACAAAAGTCCTTACAATACCAATTGTGCTGTTGTTTTGCATTAAGACGCAGAGCAATTTCATTTCGTATTTTGTCTTTGTCTGTCTTCCGTTCGCATTTCGTTTTATACTTCCGTCCGTTTTATATGTTTCTTGTCCTTTTGTAGTGGTGGTAGAGAATGTGGCTGTTGTTGTTCTTTTAAACAAATAAAAAGTAATTTCATAGTTATTTGCATAATGTGTCCACTGTGATTTTCGAACATAAATTCAGCTAATTTAAACGTTTGCTCATGCTGTCCCCATTCCTCTCTGGTCTGTGGCAAAATGTTTCTTTCCATTCTTTCTTTCATTTTTTATTTTCCGCCTGTAACGGGGACACAAGCTCCTCTGAGCAACGGGGCCATGAGAAGATACAAAACGTAACCCAACGAAAACAACAACGAGAACCAGCAATTGAAACCTAAAGGGAGGAAATAAAACAAAACCAGAGCAATATAAAATAAAATAAAAAACAAAAAAAAAAGAGAAGTAAAGGGTGATTTGTTAAGAGCTTGATAACTTTTTAAAAAAAAAAAAAACGCATAAAATTTGCAAAATCTCATCGGTTCTTTATTTGAAACGTTAGATTGGTCCATGACATTTACTTTTTGAAGATAATTTCATTTAAATGTTGACCGCGGCTGCGTCTTAGGTGGTCCATTCGGAAAGTCCAATTTTGGGCAACTTTTTCGAGCATTTCGGCCGGAATAGCCCGAATTTCTTCGGAAATGTTGTCTTCCAAAGCTGGAATAGTTGCTGGCTTATTTCTGTAGACTTTAGACTTGACGTAGCCCCACAAAAAATAGTCTAAAGGCGTCAAATCGCATGATCTTGGTGGCCAACTTACCGGTCCATTTCTTGAGATGAATTGTTCTCCGAAGTTTTCCCTCAAAATGGCTATAGAATCGCGAGCTGTGTGGCATGTAGCGCCATCTTGTTGAAACCACATGTCAACCAAGTTCAGTTCTTCCATTTTTGGCAACAAAAAGTTTGTTAGCATCGAACGATAGCGATCGCCATTCACCGTAATGTTGCGTCCAACAGCTTCTTTGAAAAAATACGGTCCAATGATTCCACCAGCGTACAAACCACACCAAACAGTGCATTTTTCGGGATGCATGGGCAGTTCTTGAACGGCTTCTGGTTGCTCTTCACTCCAAATGCGGCAATTTTGCTTATTTACGTAGCCATTCAACCAGAAATGAGCCTCATCGCTGAACAAAATTTGTCGATAAAAAAGCGGATTTTCTGCCAACTTTTCTAGGGCCCATTCACTGAAAATTCGACGTTGTGGCTCGTTAGTAAGTCTATTCATGATGAAATGTCAAAGCATACTGAGCATCTTTCTCTTTGACACCATGTCTGAAATCCCACGTGATCTGTCAAATACTAATGCATGAAAATCCTAACCTCAAAAGAATCACCCTTTATATACGGCCATAAGTTCGGCCAGGCCGAATCTTATGTACCCTCCACCATGGATTGCGTAGAAACTTCTACGAAAGACTGTCATCCACAATCGAATTACTTGGGTTGTGGTATCTTAAAACTTCTTAACATCGTGGACGGTACGTACACACAAAAAAATTTTTTTTTTCTGATTCAATCACGAAATTAATTGATCCAATTAATTTTTAATTGAAATGTCTTCAATCACAGAAATGATAGTACCAATTAACAAATTAATTAATGTCAATTAAAAAGTTAATTGATCCAATTAAAAAATTTATTGATACTATTATTTTTGTGATTGATTTTTGTTTCAATTAAAAAATTTGTTGAATCAGTTAAATTTTTAATTGAATATTTTTTAAAACTCAATTAAAATTTTAATTGGAAAAAAATTCGTGAAATTTTTTTGTGTGTAGAGAGGCAGAATTGAGATATGGGGGTCGCTTATATGGGGGCTATGTACAATTATGAACTTGATATGGACCAATTTTTGTGTGATTGGGGATCGATTTATCTGAGGGCTATATATAACTACACGCTCACAAAAAATCGCTTCTGTAACATATACTCCCAAACATATTTTGCTTCAAGCATATACATTTTTGGGTATTGCCCAAACATTTATATGTTTGATCTCTTCCAATATATAATATGTTTGAAAGCATATTAGTCTAAACAATATATGTTTGGGTAGTGTAAGTTCCAAACATTTTGTATTTTTGCATCCAAATTCAATAATGTTGTCTTCCAAAAAACAATATGTTATTATGTGAACATATAATATGTTTGGAAGCATTTTGCACCCAAAAATATTATATGCTTAAAAAAAATTCTCCCAAACAATATTGTGCTCAAAATTTTATTTATTTATTTATATATTTACAATCATAACGAATTATGAAAATGAAATAATTCGTTATGATATATTACCTGAAAAACAGGTAATATAGGTGCTAACAACATAGGTTTTCGATCTGAATGCTCAAAATGTTGTTTCTTCCCAATTGTATATTCCCCCATCTTTCTCACTTCCACGAGATTTTTTAGTTCTTAGCACCTTTTTCTGTAATACAAACATTGTAGAAGAAATTATTCAATTGTATGATTTTTTTTTATTTTAATTTTACCTTTTGCCGGACGGGGATTCGAACAGCGGACCACACAGTTTGTAAGGATCAAAGAAGTAGCTGATCAATTGCCCAAGGAAAAATAAAATGTTAATTTTGTAATAACAAGCAACAACCACCAACTTAATTCAATATCGCTCCCTGTTAAATAGCGCTCCAAGCTACTAAACACATATATGTTTATAGGCTATTTCTAAATTAATATATGTTTGCATCCAAGCATATTATATTTACAAACATTTTATGTCCCAAACATAATATGTTCTAACATATTAACATATATGTCCCAAACATGTTATGCTAGTTTATGAACATTATATGCTTGCATTCAAAAATATTGTGTTTAAAAATTTGTGTTCCAAACATATAATGTTTATAGCCAAACATATGAAAAACAGCCTTTTTCATCCATGTATAGACCGATATGGACCTAGTTAGGCCTGGTTGTTAACGGCCATATACTAACACAATGTACCAAATTTCAACTGACTCGAATGAAATTTGCTCCTCCAAGAGGCTCCAAAACCAAATCTCGGGATCGGTTTATATGGGGGCTATATATGTTTATGGACTGATATGAACCACTTTTGGCATGGTTGTTAAATATCATATACTACCACCACGTACCAAATTTCAACCAGATCGGATGAATTTTGCTTCTCCAAAAGCCACCGGAGGTCAAATCTGGGGATCGGTTTATATGGGAACTATATATAATTATGGACTGATATGAACCAATTCCAGTTGATGGATACCATATACTAACATCACGTACCAAATTTCAACAGATTCGGATGAATTTTGCTCTTCCAAGGGGCTCCGGAGATCAAATCTGGGGATCGGTTTATATGGGGCCTATACATAATTGTTGACCGATTTCGACCAATTTTTGCATGGGTGTTTGAGGCCATATATTAACACCACGAACCAAATTTCAACTGAATCAGATGAATTTTGGTTTATATGGGGGCTATATATAATTATGGACCGATGTGGACCAATTTTTCCATGGCCATATACTTACACCATATACCAAATTTCAGTCGGATCAGATGACATTTGTTTCTCTTAGAGCCTCCGCAAGCCAAATCGGGGGATCGGTTTATATGGGGGCTATATATAATTATGGACCGATGTGGACAAATTTGTGCATGCTTGTTAGAGACGATATACTAACACCATATATCAAATTTCAGCCGGATCGGATGAAATTTGCTTCTCTTAGGAGCCTCTAAGAGAAGCAAGCCAAATCGGGGGATCGGTTTATATGGGGCCTATATGTAATTATGGACCGATGTGGACCAATGTTTGCAAGGTTATTGGAGACCATATAATTACACCATGTGCCTAATTTCAGCCGGATCGGATGAAATTTGCTTCTCTTAGAGGCCTCGCAAGCCAAATTTTGGTGTCCGTTTATATGGGGGCTATACGTAAAAGTGGACCGATATGGCCCATTTGCAATACCATCCGACCTACATCAATAATAACTACTTGTGCCAAGTTTCAAGTCGATAGCTTGTTTCGTTCGGAAGTTAGCGTGATTTCAACAGACGGACGACTCAGAATTTCACCACGACCCAGAATATAAAGGGTGGTTAAATTGTAAGGGCCGATGATGAATGTGAACCACACCTAAACGCCAAGTTTTTTACCGAATTTTATTTGACATTTCTATATTTCAGACTTACTCAATTTGAACCATGGAGAGATACACTATCCAACAACGTGTTAAATGGTTCCAAGAAATGGCAACAGTGGATGATCAATTTTCGAAGAAAATCATCTTCAGTGATGAGGCACATTTTCACCTCAGTGGATTCGTCAATAAACAGAATTGCCGCATTTGGGGGAATGAGAATCCAATAGTGATTGTCGAAAAACCAATTCACCCACAAAAAGTAACGGTTTGGTGCGGTTTATGGGCTGGCGGCATCATCGGGCCGTATTTTTTCCAAATTGAGGCCGGTCAGGCATTTACTGTGAATGGTGTTCGCTATCGTGAGATGATAACGAAGTTTTTGTGGCCCGAATTGGAAGATATGGATGTGAACGATATGTACACGCAGAGAAGGAATATGATCACCTCAACCAAGTTTCAAGAACAAAATGTTATTTTTGGATGGTGACCATGTAACATGTTTATGGCAAAAATGTTCTTTTCTCGCCAAAAATAATATGCTTGCCTAAATCAGACACATAATCTCCGAGAAAATAACATGGTTGCGGCAAACATGTTACACGGTCACCATTCAAAAATAACATGTTGCTCTTGAAACATGGTTGAGGTGATCATATTCCTTCTCTGTGTGTAGTTTCAGCAGGACGGTGCCACTTGCCACACATCTAACGAAACAATGGCTCTTTTGCGCAACAAATTCAATGGCCGCCAAGATCATGTGATCTGACACCTTTGGACTTTTTTCTTTGGGGTTATTTGAAAGAAAAGGTGTACGTCGATAAGCCAGCAACAATTCAAGAGCTAAAGGATGAGATAATTCGGCAAATTAACGGCATAGAACCTCCATTATGCCTCAGAGTCATAGAAAATTTGGACCATCGGATGAAGGTGTGCCACCGAGGTCGCGGCGCCCATTTGGCCGATATTTTGTTCCATACATAATTGAGTAATACCAATATATCATAATAAAATAAAATTACAATAATTTCCTAAATAGTAGGTGTGTTCCTTTACTTTACTCGTAGTAAAAAGTAGTAAAAGAGAGAAATATTGAAAATCCTCTCAGATTTATATATTTGTTAAATGTACAGGAACGAAAATATAGTAAAAATTGTAAAAATGTCAAATAAAAAACAAAAGAAGCATTGTGATTTGAATAAATATTTTCAAAACATGTAGGTAAATTAAATACTTTTATATCGAATTTTTTTTGACAAATGGCAGATTTTTTGCAGGAAACTTTGAAATCCTTATTACGATAGAAAGAAGCTATGGTTTTTACTTTGTTATAAAAAGTACTCCTTTTGCAAAATTTTTAATCAAAGTAAAACTCTGGCTTCTGGGCCATAAAGTAGAGTAATAGCGCATATTATCAGTATCTTATAAGGTGGGGTTTTTCATTCCGTTTGTATAGTTTGTATAGTGTATAGTCTTGATCAGGGAGAAATTATAAGACGATGTCTCTCTGTCTGGCTATCTGTTGTAATCAGGCTACTTCCTTCAATAATGAACCTATAGTGCTGAAATTTTAACAGACACGTTTTTCTTCTACATGCAGGTCAATTTTGAAGATGGGACTACTTCGGCCTTAGTTTCGATTTTGCTTCCATATGAACCGACCCCCGAATTGGGGTCTTCATGACATAGACATTAAAACTTTTATCCGATCTGCATGAAATTCAAAACGTAGAGGTGCTTTTGGTCCATTAAAGGGTGTGCCGAATTTGGTGTGAGTCGGTCAATGTTTTGGTACTTGTTTCGAAGCAAGTGGTATTGGTTCGGCATTGTTTTGAAATTCTAAATTGTGGAGTCTACACGTTAAATCTAAAGCACAAAGGTGCACAAAATTTTCCTCCAGAATACGTAGAATTATATAAGGAATGTAGTCCTTCTAGACTCAAAATACAGACCCCACTTTGTTCAAATTTTGCAAAAAAATAAATTGTAAGGCCCTATCTCGCAAATATTAGATATATTCGCACACATACACAATCTTTTTATGGTAGTTTGTAAGTTCTATCCAGCAAAGCAAAAATCATGAAAATCGGTGCATAATTGCGCGTTTGCCAAGTAACACTAAATTGCATACATCCGAGGTGTCCAACTTCCAACGTCTATAGACCAACCCGTGAATCCACTAGGGACCTACAAACCTCTACAAATAGAGAAAAACATTTCAGCTTTGGCACAAAGAAAAAATTATGATGATATCTTAATCCATTAAAAAGTTACAGATTTATTTCCAAAAAAAGCGATTTGGAACTACTTTAGTTTGGAAAATTTGAAAACAAATAATTATTTTTGTCATGACATATCTACAACTTTTACTCGAAAGAATTTGTCGAGTAACTTGTAGTAAAAAAATTTTAAAAGAGACATGCATTTTGACATTGTTCTCTTAAAATTGTTTACTACTTTTACTATTTTTTCGGGTTGAGGAACGGTTTCTAGTAAAAACTAGTAAAAGTAGTAACTAGTAGTACGTAAAGGAACACAACTAGTTTGTTTTTTATTCAAAATCAACATCGGCCCTTGAAATTTTAACCACCTTTTATATACTTTATGGGGTCTTAATTAGAGCAATATTTCGATGTGTTACAAACGAAATGACAAATTTAATATACCCCGATCCTATGTGGAAGGTATAAAAAACACAAATCTACATAAAAATAACCCCCCCCCCCGCCATTAGGGGGTTTTTGACACACAGGACGCAACATATGCATCTGCTTCAGTTAAGCTTCCTTTTTTTTTTTTGTTGCTTAACCGACTTTACACTGGCCCACATAAAATATGCTACGGCTTGTTTGTTGCGGTTGTGTCGAAAGCTTTGTACAGATGTCCGAGTAAGTGGTGGTGGGGGTTATGTAATGGGACAAGATGAACCATTTGTGCAGTATGTTGGTCAAAAAATACGTATTGTGAATTATGAGTAAATTAAGGACATAAAATTTAAAAGTTGTTATCAAATGACCCCTGGTAGTGGTCTTTGAAATGGGATCATCTTTGGTCTTTTCAATGGTAATGAGGATTCTTATCATTGAGGTGAGAGTCGGGGAAATATCGATAGCGGACGCCATTGAAGTCGAAGCCATCAATAGTCAACGATAGTAATTTCAAAATCATCGATAGTTGACGACACCATCATCGATAGAAACTCATCGCAATAAGAATCTCATCGGATTCCAGGGCCGTTACATATGATATACTGACGGCTCTACGTTAAGTTTGACATTTTTGAGATCATACGTACTCAGAACGTTTTGGCATACGAGAACTCTTTGTGTTGTTTGCAGCAACGTAGAAGATTCATTTCGCCCCAAAAATGGAATTATGTTAAATCATGAAAATTTTATTGAGAATTTTTTGTGTACATCTTTCGGCATGAATTAAATCATTAACTGTGCATCGATGAACTTAATTCAATTCTTGTCGATGAAGTGCGTCTTGGAGTTCACTCCAAGAGGAATTTCGTTAAGGACGTCCAAAATCAGTTGTTGTTTCGGAAGACATTGATGCTGTGCGCCAACTTATATTGCCGTTAATGCGTTGAGATTGCATGTTTTGCAGACGTTTAATCAAAGCTATGAAAATGCTGCTTTTCAAGCCACAGGTACAGATGGCTTGCCAAACCAGATATTTCTTTGCGAACTTTGACAGTTTTATGTGCTTGAAAATATCTGCTACATTTCCCCTTCCTTTTGCCGTATAAAACTCCTGTCCCGGAAGCTGCTCGTAGTCGGCTTTGACGTAGGTTTAGTCGTCCATTACCACGCAGTCAAACTTCGTCAGCATCGTCGTATACAGCCTCCGGGATCGCGCTTTGGCCGTCGTATTTTGTTTATCATCGCGATTTGGAGTCACTACCTTCTTGTAAGTCGATAGTCCGGCTCGTTTTTTGGCTCGATGCACGGTTGTAGACGATACACCCAGCTTATTTGCGGCATCTCGGAGAGAGAGGTTGGGGTTTCGCTTGAAACTACCGGCAACTCTCTTTGTCGTCTCAGCGGCTTCCGGTTTTCGATTTCCCCCCGATCCAGTCTTCCTGGCTGTCGACAAACTTTCCCCAAACACTTTAATTACATTTGTAACGGTTGATTTGGCAACTTTTAGCGATTTTGCCAGCTTTGCCTGCGAGTAGCTCGGATTTTCGCGATGCGCGAGCAAAATTTTGATACGCTGCTCTTTTTGCTTGGACGGCATTTTGATAACTGAAGAGTGAATTCCAAAATCAAAAAAGGAGCAACATTCTACACACACACACCTTCAAAATGAGGGGTGTTCAGGTTTTTTAAATGCAAAATTGAAAGAAATACGTCAAATGTATACTGACCAAATTTTGACCGTATCACCCTTTACTCCTCTCCGTGCGGAATCCATGCTGATTTTCTGTCAACTTTTGGTGTTCCGTGAAACTGGAATCTTCGTGTCAGGGCAAAAAAAAAGTAAGGTATCGATATGAGTCTCCGTGATGTGCGGAACAAATTTCCCTATTTTTCAGATACGAGTAGGTGGTATTTCGAGAGTGTTGAGGAAAATATAGAACGTATGGACACTAAACGCCGCATTATTCTCTTCAATATGTTCAGCGTCCTCGTAACCAAACCATCTGGTCGAGTTGTGGTGGAATTTTCGGCGGCCTTTATAGCCTGTGATACACACTCTTTGCTGATGACCATATGGGGGCTATCTGGTATGTCTCGCGTTTACCTTCAGAAGTCTGGGGGCGCTCGACATATTCTCTGCAGAAAGCATTGGCCCTACGTGACTAACGTTGGCTACCCGCAACGCAGTTTTTTTGAATTGGGTTCCCATAATACTGGAAGTCCAAACGGGGATGACCAATGGACTCCCAAATATTTTGAATCGTCTCCCTATCTTTCCAAAAATTCAAACAGTCAATGCTTTCAGGGTTTTGATTCGGCAGTAAACATTTGTGGCAACAACTTCTACATGGTTTACTAAAGAAGAACAACCTATCAAACATCAAGAAATTATGGCTTTTTAAGTGAGCCGATGTATCAGGCTCACTTAGACCATTCAGTTCATTGTGATACCACAGTGGTGAACTTCTCTCTTATCACTGAGTGCTGCCCGATTCCATATTAAGCTCAATGACAGGGGACCTCATTTTTATAGCCGAGTCCAAACGGCGTTCCACATTGCAATGAAACCACTTAGAGAAGTTTTGAAACACTCAGAAATTTCACCAGCATTACTGAGGTGGGATAATCCACCGCTGAAAAACTTTTTGGTGTTCGGTCGAAGCAGGAATCGAACCCACGACCTTGTGTATGCAAGGCGGGCATGCTAACCATTGCACCACGGTGGCTCCCAACGTAAGAATGCTCTAGTCACGAACGTGAATGTCAAGCTTCTACTTCATTCGTGGTATCATTCTCTCCA